>NW_024104987.1:10645938-11012666 GCF_003945595.2 Pipra filicauda | reverse complement strand
AGGGAAGGGAAGGTTTGGGAAGGGAAGGGAAGGGAAGGGAAGGGAAGGGAAGGGAAGGGAAGGGAAGGGAAGGGAAGGGAAGGGAGGGAAGGGAAGGGAAGGGAAGGGAAGGGAAGGGAAGGGAAGGGAAGGGAAGGGAAGGGAAGGGAAGGGAAGGGAAGGGAAGGGAAGGGAATGGAAGGGAAGGGAAGGGAAGGGAAGGGAAGGGAAGGGAAGGGAAGGGAAGGGAAGGGAAGGGACGGGAAGGGAAGGGAAGGGCAGGGCAGGGAAGGGAAGGGAAGGGAAGGGAAGGGAAGGGAAGGGAAGGGAAGGGAAGGGAAGGGAAGGGAAGGGAAGGGAAGGGAAGGGAAGGGAAGGGACGGGAGGGGAAGGGAAGGGACGGGAAGGGAAGGGAAGGGAAGGGAAGGGAAGGGAAGGGAAGGGAAGGGAAGGGAAGGGAAGGGAAGGGAAGGGAAGGGAAGGGAAGGGAAGGGAAGGGAAGGGAAGGGAAGGGAAGGGAAGGGAAGGGAAGGGAAGGGACGGGAAGGGAAGGTTCGGGAAGGGAAGGGAAGGGAAGGGAAGGGAAGGGAAGGGAAGGGAAGGGAAGGGAAGGGAAGGGAAGGGAAGGGAAGGGAAGGGAAGGGAAGGGAAAACTTTTTTTGGTGCCGCCAGTGCAAAAAAACCAACCAACCAAAAACAAAAACAAACAAAAAACAAACACACACACAAAAAAAAGAAAATATCCCTGGCAAATGTTGTTTTCTTTTAAAAGCACAGCCTTTCTCCTGTGCTGAGAAAATTTCAAAGCAAGGTTTGCACCTTGAGATCCACCTGGCAGCCTCATCACAGCTCAGAGCTGTGCCCAGCCCCAGCTCCTGCCCCTCTAGTCCAGCTCCCTCATCCCAGTTCCTCTCTGCTCTGCAGCCTTTCTTCCCTCCACTCCTTATCTCTGCAGCCCTGTCTTGCAGCATTTCTGCATCCCAATCCCTCTTCTCCAGCTTCCAGGACAATGGGAGACCCGCCAGCTCATCCCAGCACAACCTCAGGGTGAGCCTGGCACACTCCCAGGACCCCCAGCTCAGCTCCACTGCTTTCTTACCTGCTGCTATTTGGCTTTCCCCAGTGCAAAATGGATCTGATTGTTGTGCAGAGGCTTCAGGCTGATGTGATGAGATGAAACAGAAACTCCCCACACAACCTGCTCACTGAGAACAGGTTGCCTTGGTCCCCTCAACAGCGTTTTGTTCTCACTTACCTGAAAAATCCCCCTCTACAGGACATTTTTCAGTTTTTCTTTGAAAAAAAGGGCTTGGAACACTTCCACCAACAACTTGAACAGATTTGCCGCTGAATTATATTTTTCTAAAACATTTTTGACAAAATATTAATATCTCTGCCTTCCAGGGAAGATCTCGAAGCATTTCAATGCTCCCTCGTGGCAAAAAAAAATTAAAACATTCCTTTTGACGGAATATTCATCCAAATTTTCATGGGAATCACTAAATAAAAATCCAGAAATCTGCCCTGTGTGGTTGCTCCATCTTTTTGAGCTTTTTATCACTTAATGTTTTGCTCTATGAGAAATGTTCTTTTCAATTCTAAGGCAGCGTGCAAGCAAGTTTGGCCAGTTTAATATTCATCTTCTGACAACACTCAGGGTTCAGCTGGTCCCCTAATTAGTTCCTGGCTGCAGTGGAGAGAATTATTGTGGAGAAACACTGACCTTCTACCCATGGGATCTCATTTTTCTCTGCTACCTCGAGCTAGAAATTTGGAGCAGAGTGATGCTTAATCCTGCTGGCCCTGCCAATCCCAGCTCCCTCCAAGGAAACACGGGTGTTGCTACTACTTTTCTTGCTCAAGGCTGCTCAGAGTCAGCTTTTTTAGTACTATTTCTGCTCATGATGATGTGGTAAAACTCTGAAGCAGCTCAGCTTAAGAGGGCCTGGGCTGAGTTCTAGCCCTACTTAGGCCAGGGTGTGTTGGAGAACCCTTGTGGGTGTTCTGACAACATCAGGGTCTCTCTTGTAGTAGAGAGCTGTTCACACTCCTTGTTTATGCTCTCGTTTACTTTTCATTAGTTTGTCAGGCAAATCTTCTTTCAAGTGTTTTCATTCTCATCAGCCAATAAATAATAAAAATCAGACACGGGATTCTAAAAGTGGAACCACAGAAAGACCTATTTCCTGTCAGCCCATATGTTCTGGGTCAAAAGAGCTGCATATCCCAGAGGAAAATTAAAGATCTGAGAGAGCAGCTGAAAATTCATCAGCAGCTCTCAGCAGCTCCCGATTGCAGAGAATGAAAAAGCAGAGCCAGTGGACAACTAAAGATCTCCCCCTAGTGAAAGAGAGGGACAGCACAGCTTCCCGGGAAAACCGGGGCTGGGGGAGAGAAACGCCTTCAGCTAAACCACAGAATCCCAGAATGTGCTGAGCTGGAAGGGACCCACAGGGATCATCCAGTCCAACTCCTGGCCCTGCACAGGCCCATCCCCAAGAGTCACCCCCTGTGCCCCAGAGGATCAGACAAACCCTCCTGGAGCTCTGGCAGCCTTGGGGCTGTGCCCACTGCCCTGGGGAGCCTGGGCAGTGCCCAACCAGCCTCTGGGGGAAGAACCTTTGGCTGAGATCCAACCTGAGCCTGCCCTGACACAGCTCCAGGCCAAAGGGGCAGTCCCACAGCAGTGCTGGGGGGGATCTGCTCTGACAACAGTCTCAGAGTCCTGTTGAGGCCACGAGCAGCAGCTGCAGCATGTGGGGGACACACAGGGTACCCAGCCCAGACCCTGGCCATGACCTGTGCAAAAAGGGGCCCACAAGAGGCTCTGATTAACCCCAATGTGACAAGACACTGTTAGGGGAGCATTAAGACTTCCCTCTCAAAGCCCTGAGACCCTTCCCCGAGGTGGTCATGCCTCTGCCTGAACTGCAACCCAGCAAAAACCATCCCTGGAGGTGCAAAAAATGAGTGGACATTGCACTTTGAGATGTGGTTTGGTGAACATCATGGTATTGGGTCAGAAGTTGGGCTTGATGGTCTTGCAGGTCTTTTCTAACCTTAATAATTCTATAACCCCATTAAATTACATCATAAATTAATGATGGTTTTTGTCTGGGAACCTTTACATGGGATGACATTTTTCCTGTTGATGGGATCACATTCTGTTGCAAGCACAGGAGAATTGTAATTTCCTGGACTGCTAAAAACACATAAAGTTTATGGGTAATCTTATTAAAGTTTTTTTGTAGCAGGAATTTTTATGTTATGAGCTGGGAGAAAATTAATAGCCCTTCTTTAGTGGTTGGCACACAATTAAATCCCAGGAGGCTTTTCTTCCAGATGAAGCACCAGCTCTACGGGTGATTCCATTGTGGTCACTGCTGTGGGTGGCTGAAAACCAAAAAGTGGTCATCTGGGGGGTGTTTCCAAGCTGGAGGCTCCACAGAGGGACCTGGAGGTCGCCTATAGACACATCCTTATGTCTGGACATAGACTGAGGTAGGTCCAGTCAGGTAGTTCCCACCTGAGGAACCAGACTGAGGTCATAAAGGTCATAGAGATCTCAGGCTGAGGTCACAGAGTCACTGAATCATCAAGGCTGGACGAGACCTCCAAGTTAAAACCTCAAGTTCAACCTTCAGCCAAATCTCACCATGTCCATTAAAGTGTGAAGTGCCACATCCAGTCATGTTTTGGACACTTCCAGGGATGGTGACCTTAAAGACCATCCAGTCCCACCCCCTGCAATGGGCAGGGACACCTTCCACTCGACCAGGTTGCTCCAAGCCCTGTCCAACCTGGCCTTAAATCTTTCCTAATATCCAACCTAAACCCCCCCTGGCACAGCCCGAAGCCATTTCCCCTTGTCCTGCCACTTGTTACCTGGGACAAGAGATCAACGCCCACCTCCACACAACCTCCTCTCAGGTAGTTGTAGAGAGCAAATGTCTCATTTTGTCAATGTTTCACCTGCCTGAAGGATGACACCACTGACCCCTCTTCCTTGCAGGCTTCTCTTCAGGCCCGAAGCATTTTATTTTCCCAAGAGGAAAACTGATGCTCTGTTTTCCCTCCTCAGATGTAACTCCAGGACAAGTGATGCCATATCCCTTCACAACATGCTGTCCCCACCTGCTGCTCAAGTTTAAGAGACAAACTTAAGAACAACACAACAGTTTTTCCACTGTTTCCACCTCACTGTGTTCCCACAGTGGTGCCTCACTGTGCAGCAGCACAGATCAATCCCCATCCCAGGAATAACTGAGCTGGAGGCATCAGGACTGTCCCTCAGGAACAACAAGGGTGATGGTGGGTGGTGTCTGCAGTTCAGCACAGTCCAGGACACAGGAGCAGCTCAAACACACCCTAAGCCAGGTCTCCATGGCCTCGTGTCAGAGCAGCCTGACAGCAAAGCAAAGGATCTGAAGAACTCGAACAAACCCACCTGGGGGATGCAGAGCTTCCCAAAAGGACATCTGAAACCTTGGGATGAGTCTTCTCCAAAATGTAACAGTCAGGCCAGTGGGATTGACCACAACTAAACTGCATTAGGCAGGCTGAGGAAGTTGGGGCTGTTCAGCCTGAGGAAGAGAAGGTTGTGTGGAGACCTCACATCAACCTTCCCGTGTCTGAAAGGGCTCCAGGGAAGCCAGAGAAGGACTGTTCATCAGGAACTGGAGAGATGGGACAAGGGGGAATGGGTACAAACTGAAAGAGAGCAGGGTTAAATGAGATATTAGGAAGAAACTCTTGCCTCTGAGGGTGGGGAGGCCCTGGCCCAGGTTGCCCAGAGAAGCTGTGGCTGCCCCATCCCTGGAAGTGTCCAAGGCCAGGTTGGACGGGGCTTGGAGCAACCTGGGCTGGTGGGAGGGGTGGAATTGGATGACCTTTAAGGTCCCTTTCAACACAAACCATTCCATGATTTTGTGATCTGCACTGAGATCCTGCTGCAGTAGGAAGAAGAGCATTTTCTGGGGCTGTAGAGCAACACCACCACCTGTAGGGTTGGTGGGATAACTCTGCCTCCCTCTTCAGCCTGGCAAAGACCTGTTGGAGAAAAAAGGACATTGCGACAGAGGAAAGATGTGGAAAAACTGGAGAGTCCAAGACAAATCAGGAGAGGAAGGCAAGAAAACCAGATCTGTGGAAGACAAATGTATGAACTGGATTAATGAAGAGTGAATGAAAACATTGTGTCCCCAGGGACAGCTGCAAAGGGGAACAGACCAGGGATTCAAGTGCATCAAAGACAGGACACAATGGGTTCCAACTGAAAAAAATAAGATACAGACTGGGAGGGCTGAGAAGAATTGGAAACACTCATGTGCCAGGGTGAAGGGCTGGACCATGACATGCTGTGATCCTTCCCGACCCCTGCTGTCCTCCAAGCACTAACTCAGGTTAGAAAACTCAATATGGCAAGTCTGTAATCAGAAGAAAAGTCTTTACTAAAACCTGAAATAATTGGTTACATATTTTAATCATAAAAGAAGGATGTTGGAAGCTGCAGAGAACTGAGGATTCTACAGTTTGCAAAGCTACATATGGGAAGAAACTCCTCTTTTGCACACTCTGTGGGACTGTTCCGGTGCCAAACCACCCAGAGATTGTATTTTCCACCCCCACTCCTTCCAAACAAAACAAAGCCTGATCCCAGGGCTCAAAGAACCTCCCAGATCTCAGAGCTTGCAATTAAAACCACCGGAGGTGACAGCGCTGGAAATGCTTAAAAATAATCACCCACCTTTGAGTTTTGTAAGATTTGTTTGTCTGTTTTGAATGCCTTCTGCTCCAAGGGAGGTGACTCCAGTGCAGCTGGGAAATGCCTCACGTGGAAGCCACAGCCATGGGCACAGGGCTGCAGCCTGAGGGGACATGGAAAGCCTTATATTTCCCAGTTTTTGTCCCCCCAGACACTGATGCCTCTTTTTTTCCTGATTATTTTTCTAATTTTCTAACTCAGAAAGACTTAAAGCCAAGGTGCTGCAGCCTCGGGGTAACTGGGGAGGGGTTGAGCCCTGGGGAAAATTGTGTTGTGGACCCACGAGAAATACAACTAAGGTGGGTGGGATGGGATGGGGGTCAGGACCCTGCTGGATCTGATAGGTCTCCCTGTCCCCCCAGCTCTTCCCCTCAATTTAATTTGCAGCTAAAACTTGGGAGTTCACCTTCCAGATAAATTCCAGCCTCCTCCTTTGGTCAGGACTGGATGCTGCTGATTTCAAGTCTTGTCCAGGTCTATTGATTCTCCCAGCAGTGAAAACACTGGCATATAAATTGCAAATTGGAGCCAAAGGGAAGCGGCTGCATTCCGAGCACATGGAATAAAAGAGATTTATAGCAGGGGAAAGGTGTGTTTATTCCTGGGGTGACCTCAGGCCCTACATTACTGCTCTCTCCATGTGCTGACCTTGAGGCAGTGGCTCAGCAGGGGCAGTGCAGCCAACATTTAATAAGGGAGTTTAGCAGAGGCAGAACCATTCCAAGGAAAATGCTCCACAAAGTGATCTTGTCCAACCCCACACAGCCAAATGAACAGCCTGGTCCTGGCCAGGCTGATTTCTTTCTTGTGATTATCATTATTATTCTGTTTTCATATTACAATAAATAATGTAATTACTAAAAACCAAGTGCTGATTAACAGACTCCCTGCTCTGCTGGCAGGGACAGAGCCAGGCTGGGGACAGGAGAGCTCCAGTCCTGCCCAGGGCTGCTGCCTTTGGCCTGTGTTTGTTCAAGGATGGATTATTTGGGGTGGGCACTTCAAAAAGAAAGACTTATTTGGTGATCCTTAAATCCCTTCCAGGCCATACCTGGGCAAGACTCTGATTTAGAGGGACTAATATTAAGGGAGGGAGCAGGATCGGCAGGACAGAGGTGGATGATGACCTCGGTGCTGTCTGTGGGCAATTCATGGGCACGTGGAAATCGGGGGATTTGCTCCATTTCTCTGGGCCTGGTCATGCCATGAGGGTGATGGAACCTGCAGCCCTCTCTCTTATTCCTCAGGGAGAGGATGCAGAGGTCCTGGCACAGTGCAGTGCGGGCTGGGGGAGGTAGGGGGGGACACAGGGCACATGGAGATCATGTCTGGCAGCCTCACCTGAGACCCACCCCTTGTACAGCAGCAGAAAATTTGGGAAAATAATCAGCTGGCACCACCACCTTCACCAAACTGAAATGACAGAGAGATATTGAGATTGATTTCAGGTCTGTTTAATGAGGGCTAATTAACCCACCCATCCCAAGGCCACAGGATACACTGGTTGGAAGTTTTCCAGTTAATGCGTTATTTGATATTTCCACCTAATTTTCAAGAATTTAATTGATGTCTTAATTATGAAAGATATCTGTGTTAACACCATTCTCAAACAAGTTCCTGTCACTGCTGTGATTTAGAGGCACGTGGGCCTCTCCCTGGTGGTCCTTTCCCCTTGGAGGCAGCTCCTGCCCATCCTTGCTGAGCCAGCTTGTGTGAGTCTAGGTGGAGGAGCAGGGCAAAGCCAGGGGCAGGGGATCCTTTGGTAGTCCCAGGACAGAGTCCAGCCTTCCCCTTGTGCAGGGGTCCCATGCAAGCCCACAACACATCATAGAATCCTCAAATCACAGCATCACTTAGTTTGGAGAAGACCTCTGATATCATCAGGTCCCCCCTGTGCCCGATGCCCACCTTGTCCCCCAGCCCAGAGCACTGAGTGCCACGGCCAGGCCTTCCTGGGACACCTCCAGGGTGGGCACTCCAAACCTCCCTGGGCAGCCCCTGCCAAGGCCTGACCACACTTTTCAGCAAGAAATTCCTCCTGATGTCCAACCTGAGCCTCCCCTGGCACAGCTGGAGGCCGTTCCCTCTCCTCCTGTCCCTTGTTCCCTGGGAGCAGAGCCTGACCCCCCCCGGCTCCCCCCTCCTGTCAGGGGGTTGCAGAGAGGGACAAGGTCACCCTGAGCCTCCTTTTCTCCAGATTAAACAACCAGCCCAAAGAATAAACAAACCAAGCTCCCTGCCAGCTCCCAACCCTCTCCCCCCACAGCAGGTGGTTACAGAAGCCATTCCCAGCTCCACTTCTGGCTGGGACAGCTCCAAGCTGCAACAGGGACATGGAGGCAGCGGGTGATGTGAAGGTTGTGATGTCAGACCTCCAGGGATGGGGGACTGAAGCTGGTCCCTTCAAAACCAAGGAAGCTTGGCTGTTGTACAGTGCTATAGGGGAAAGGAGGCACAAGATTCACTTTTGGGCCCTTGGGACCAGTCTTAATTATTTGTTTCATTACTGCTGACTGATGCAAATGTTCATGTAAATGTGAGGCCACCTCCCAAAGGCACCTGATGGTGTTTGGTGAGAAGGATGCTGTCAGTGACAGGTGGGAGGGACAGCTCGTATAGCTCAAGAATCATGGAATCATGGAATGGTTTGGGTGGGAAGGGACCTTAAAGCTCATCTCATTCCACCCCTGCCATGGGCAGGGACACTTACCACTGGACCAGGTTTCTCAGAGCCCCATCCAGCCTTGAACACTTCCAGGGATAGCCTTGAGCCTGCAGGTCGATCTTGCCCATGGCTTCACCTGGTCCAGGCTGACCTAAAGGGGATGGTGATCAGTAGAGGCAGGTCCTGGGAATGTGAGCCTGGGGCTGGGCTGTTCCCTGTGGTGGCTGTGCCCCCATCACCTGCCTGGGCATTGCTGAGCAGTGTCAGTGGTGGGGAGGGGACCAGTGAGGACTGATTTACTTTTGCCTTCTGCCCCCCCAGAGCCCCAGGGGCAGCAGTTTGTTGTGGCTCAGGTGTCTGTGCAGAGAGGGATGGGGACCTCACAGGGGTGGGCAGGGGTTGGGCAGTGTCCAGCTGGCAGCATCCAGGAGGAAATGCTCTGTGTACCTCTCCTTATACTTGTTACAATCACAGCTTCTCTGCAGAATTTGGGCTCCCTCAGGATTCCCCAGCTCCAAACCAAAACACATGAAGGTCAAGTGCTCCTGCCACTGACTGAACCTGCTTGGCCAAGAAAAGTCCTTTGAAGGGCAGCATGGAAAAGCCCCTGGGTCTGCAGCAAGCTGGGGAAGATGCCTCAGGCTGGTCTTCATGTCCAGATGGAAGAAAAGATGCCATAGCTGGGGTCTGCCTGGGCAGGGACAGTTGCATAATCTCAATGATCCCATTCCTTCTGTCTTTCCAAACCTCTAGAAGCCTAAGGGCAGTGGCCACAACCTGACCATGTTGGGGACTGTCCCCCTGGCCTGGAGGGACTCAGACATCTCCCAGCACATCCCAGTCAGACAGATCTCCCCACTGAATTTAAAAATGCCACAGCTGCCACAATTAAAAATGCAGACAAGGAAAACAGCACACAGCAAGCAGAGAGCAGGGCTGGGTATTTATAGCTCCTTATGTAAAGCAGATACAATGGAGCCATTTGGAGCTGAAATAGGCTCAGCTTCATCCCCATCATGGGGTGCCTGGAGCAGATTTCAGAGCTCAGCCCAACAGGAGTGAAGATGGGCCCAGCACAACCCTCCTCAGGACACAGGAGGGTGATGGTTGTGGACTGAGGAGAAATGAGAGGCCGTGGGAGGTACCTGGTGGGGATGGGCAATAACAGGTCTCATCCTGCTCCACGTGTGATGAACAAGGGTGAAGAGATTTCCTGAGCCCAGCCAGACATTCCCTTTGCCCTGCCCTTTGCTGCAAAGCACTAATTGCTGTTACTCATCAGCAAGGACTCCAAGGCAAACACCCGATGACTGAGGTCTAGCAGATTCTCACAACTGATAAATTAATTCCAAAAGGTCATTATGAACTGCTTTAAAAAAGTGCCAGCACACGAAATAGGGGTTATTGCTTCCTGAACATCTCTGCCTGTTCTCTGGTGATGTGCTGTTGAATTAGGTATTAAATCCACAGATGAGCTAAATGAGTTAATCGTGTCAAATGTTATTACCAGGAGTAGCAGAAGAATCAGAGATGATTAGCCACTTGTCAGAAAGTCTCAGCACAGAAGACAGAGTGAATTAATTTGTCCCACTGACCTGGTTTTGGTTTCCACGTGGTTCTCATTGATGCATGCTGGAAATATAGGGAATAAACAGGGAGAAATGAAAAGCCAAGATGATAAAATACATGGAAAATGGGAGAGTTGGAAGTGATGTTCTAGAAAAGCAGAAAAGGGTGAAGATAGGGAGTCAGAGAATTACCAAGCAGAGCCACCAGTGCTCTCTCCTAAGCTGAATTATCCCATGATTTTAAGCAGCACTTGCCATCAGAGGATGTTCATTGATCTCCCCCTTGGGAATCACCTTCCCAGCCAGGACCCTCCAGCAGCACCAACTCTCACTTTGGGCCAGGCTGCCCCTTTCCTGGCCACAGACAGGCCTGTCCACAGATAAATAGGGCTGGAGACCTTCCCCAGCCCTGCCTGCTCTTGCCTTTCCATTCCTTGACACAGCCAGTTTCCCAGAGGAGATGGATTGATTCTCCCCAACCACCATGTATTTAATACACGCTATTTATCACCCATCTTGTCACCCCAGTGCAAGAAGTGTGTGCCTGCACAATACACATGCAAAACTCTCTGCTGCGTTTAGTTAATCCTCTGATGGCCATCAATAACTATCAGGAGTCACCAGGGAAGAATTTTAATAAATAGAATATTTGCTTTTTCTCATTATTGTCGCTCAGATTCTCAGTAGCCCTTCCCATTTAAAAGTGTGTCACCCTGCAGCAGCTCTTGTTTCCAGTGCATCAGCCTGCCAGAGCAGGAGGAGCTGTGCTGGTTACGTCAGTCCTGCTGTCTGGGGAAGGGAATATATCAAAGGAAAGTCAGTTCTCAGTGTTCTGACGTAACTGTGCCCTACAAGCTCAGTGCCAGGAGCTGGCTCTGGGTTCTGTCTGCTCTCAGAAACACTCAAAGTAGGGCCTGGGCTGGGGCTTGGGTACCTGTCAGCAAGCAGGTCACCAGCACTGGGCATGTCGTCTCCAGAAAAGTGCCTCAAGCCCAAGAATCACAGAATCATTAAGGTTGGGAAAGCCCTCCAAGATCATCCAAGTCCAACCTTTGAATCCCACCAAGCCTATTAACCCCTATCCCAAAGTACCGCATCCAGGGGGTCCTTGTGCAGGGCCCACAGGACACCCAGGGGGGCTCAGGGGGGCAGGACTCCCCGGGTTCCACGTCTGCTGAAGCCAAATCAGATTGGGAAGATCACACCACTCCTGGATATGATTTTCTCTTGTCATTATGTAGGGCTTTGAACGCACACCAAAGTCTGCCCTAAGATCCTTTCCAGGGCTGTGGGTGAAGTGTGGATCTCCACCAACCTGGAGCTCTGGGGCTCATCTGGCACAATGTTCTTGGCCCAGCAATGCCAGCAGGGCATCAAATTTGCATCGAATTTAATAAAAACCCCTCCATTTTGGCCAGGGCAACATTCTCCCCCCTTTTTTTTTCCCCAGAAATCAAGCAGCAACACTTTCAAAATAATCTATCCAAACCCCATTTCCCATCACAAGCCTGTTTCCTTTATAAAATCTGAAGATTCACTGCCATCACATGTCTAGTGGCACTTCTTGAGCCCTTGCTTGCAGCCACCACCACTTAAGGCCTGCCTGTGGCAGTGTCAGAGTCTCCCTGACAGTTTTGCTTGGCCCTGTCCTCTATGCAGTAAATAATCAAGTGTATTTTGCCGTTGGATCTTATTAAATTATCATTTCATTTACCATTGAACCTTGTTAACTCACAGTTTTATATCAATAAAGTAATTGTCACGTGTTAAGAGTGAGGTGCAGGACTCCCTCCACGACACCACCCCCTCACAAAGCAGATCAAGGTGATTGCCCAACCTGACCCAGACACTTTATCCATCTCAGCCTGGCCCAGCTGAAACCATTTTCTCCTCATGAGTCATCAGACTCTCTCTCTGTCTCCTCTTAATTGTCATTCTCAGACCAGCCCCTCTTCCACGACACAAATACCTCAGTACAGTTGACTCTCTTAAGCACTGCTCAATATTTCATACAGAGGCTTCTCAGCATCACAGACTATTCCCAACTGATCTCTTTAATCACCAGCAATTCACTGAGAAAGCCTAAAATAGTGCTTTTTAGCTCCTTATTAGAAGGAGGGGACCGAAGTTTTTGGAAGGGAAAGATGAATAATGAGGCTGTGACAGGAATGTTTGGACAAGCAGGAACAGAATGGCTGTGAAATGCTCCTGCTCTGGAAACCTTCCTGGGAATATCAGCATTTTCTTCCCACCTGAGCAATGCACATATTGCAAAGTGCAAGCAAAGACATGATTTTATTTGCAAATAGATGCATGAATCACTTTTCCCTAAATTGCTCAACTGGCTCAAGGAGCAATCAGGTTCTTCCTCCCAAGTTTCCATCTGTGGGGGGAGTGAGCTGCTCTGGGGGGTTGTTCTGAGCAGTCTGTCAAAAATGGCCCTGCTCACCCTCCTCCTGAGCTGAGCCCCAGCCAGGTCAAACACATCAGGGCAGCTCGGGACAATCCTCTCTGTCCCCAACCACATTTTGCCCCATTAAACACCTGCCTTGGTCTGGGGGAGCCAGAGCTGGCCAGGATCCACTTTTTTTCAAACAAGCACATGAATAGACTTGTATAACCCAAAATGTTCCAGCCTTTTTGAGCTCATGGCTCACAGACACCTCACAGATGTGTCAGCAGGCACTGCCTCTCCCTGGCCTAAGAAAGCACCTCCCCAGGACAAGGTGGGAGGAGAAGAGGTTGACTCCACTGGTCCAGGGCATTACCCAGGGCCAGGAATTTGGCTGGCACAAAGGAAAAGTCCCTGACATTGGAACGGGCTGAAATTCCTTTGAACTCTGTTGCACAAAGAGGCTGCAGGAGGACACACGAAGGTCACCAGCACAGGGCAGGGACTCTGAGATAACTTTGCAACAAGAAGAGAGAAAAATATATCCGGGGATTACAATAAATTCCACCTTCTTTTCCCAAGGGCTCCTATGAAACACTTGAAAAAGTGACCTCATTAATTAATGAGATGGGTTAACGCTCTCTCCACATACTCTACTTAATTGCAATTCTGTCATTCTCAGTGAATTCTTAAAGCCATATTGATTATTCAAAGCTCTGTTCAATCAATAAAGCAATAAACCATGTATGCTTTAAAAAGTGATTAAAGAGACAAATACAGGAGCCACTTTAAAGCAGCCATGTCCTTCTGCAGGCCAGGTATCCAAGAGCAGGCAGTGGGTAAATATGTTCCAATGTCCTCATCTAATTGCAGTGGGTAATTGTCTCATTAATTTACTTTAATCCCAAATCCATGGACGAAGCATTTCCAAACAGAAATCATCCCAAACACTAATGCTCCCAATTTTTACTGGCTGCCTGTTCCGTGCCCTGCACAAATGATAGTCATGGATGAGAGAGATTGTGGCCAGCAAGTGACACTGTGTGAGCCTGGGGTGACAGGATGGGTGGGAAAGCGGGAATCCTGAAGGACAAGTTTTCTTGAGAAGTTGCAGAAACCTCACAGCACCGTGGCTGAAGTTTCCTTTGGCAGCTGTGCCCTGCCATGGACATGGACCTCCTGGGCAGGGGCAGAGGAGGGGCAGGGACTGAGCTCTGCTCTGGGGGGACCAGGGACAGCAGCCAGGGAATGGCTGGAGCTGTGTCAGGGCAGGCTCAGGTTGGATCTCAGGCAAAGGTTCTTCCCCCAGAGGCTGGTTGGGCACTGCCCAGGCTCCCCAGGGCAGTGGGCAGAGCCCCAAGGCTGCCAGAGCTCCAGGAGGGTTTGGCTGATCCTCTGGGGCACAGGGGGTGACTCTTGGGGATGGGCCTGTGCAGGGCCAGGAGTTGGACTGGATGATCCTTGTGGGTCCCTTCCAGCTCAGCACATTCTGTCATTCTGGGATTCCGTGAGGAGCCCAACTCATCCCTGGTTGGAGCCACATCCACTGGAGTGGAAGGGCTGAGAAAGCCCTTTCATTCCTCATCCCTGACTGTACTGACTTGATCTCAGTGTGGCTGATGCTCTTCCAGATTTGCTGCTTCCTGACTGCAGCCTCCCTGCAGTGAGCATCCCCCCTGAGCTGCAGGGACCTGCATCCTGCTCCCACTCCAGTTCTGCTGGGACACACAACACTGAGGAGGAGTCAGGAAAACCTCCTGTCCTCCCAGTGTGTGAGCACTGTCTGAGCTCCCACCTCAGAATCACAGAATCCCAGAATGTGCTGAGCTGGAAGGGACCCACAAGGATCATCGAGTCCAACCCTCAGCCCTGCACAGGCCCATCCCCAAGAGTCACCCCCTGTGCCCCAGAGGATCAGCCAAACCCTCCTGCAGCTCTGGCAGCCTTGGGGCTGTGCCCACTGCCCTGGGGAGCCTGGGCAGTGCCCAACCAGCCTCTGGGGGAAGAACCTTTGGCTGAGATCCAACCTGAGCCTGCCCTGACACAGCTCCAGGCCAAAGGGGCAGTCCCACAGCAGTGCTGGGGAGATCCTCTCTGACAACAATTTCAGTGCCCTGTCGAGGCCCCACACTGAGCTCACTGGTCTCTGTGGGAGGGGAGGTTTAACCTCCCACTGTCCCAGTGTGCCAGAGCTGTCCCAGCAATGCCCCCCAGCTCCTGCCCTGGCTGTGCCCACAGGGACACTCTGTGTGTGCAGGGCTGAGATCCATCACTGCACTAATCTGGGTTTGAAACTCCTCAGCACGAAGTCCCCAGTTCCCACTTTGGCCAAGCCTTTTTCTCCTTTAGAGAAACAAATGATATGTATTTGTACAACACATCCTGAGTTTGGAGCTGACAGATCCCTGGGGCTTCCAACTAGAAAGGATCCAAGGTAAGGGCTCGAAGCTTGGAGAAGAGGAGGAAAAAACACTTCTGGGCTTGAGGTGAGTTTTTAATTCTTCCTTTTTCTGTTGTTGTTTTTTTTTTTTTTTATTGAAAACATCGTGATTTAACAACTACAGTCATTGTTGAACATAAATAAATAATGTGGAGAACTGGGACATGCTCAGCTCTGTGATTGCATAAATATTCAAGCTGCAAAAGAAATATAAGATTTCAAAGGTGCAAACCTAATTATGGAGTTGTTATCTCTCCCCCTGTAGTAATTCAAACATAAAGAACACTTCCCTGTGGGTTGGTAACATCTGAAATGGTGAACCTGGTAAATACAGGATCTTGCCACAGCTCAGCACCACCTCACCCTCACACACAGAATCTGCTCAGCTGAACTAAGGGCACGGCTCCCACATTTCCCTGAGCAGAGAGTTGGGCCTTGCAGGGCAGTGGTACCTCTGTCCTGTCTCTCCTTGAAGCCCCTCTACTGCACTTGGTGCCACGAGGACCATCACAACATGACACTGGTGACATGACATGTTTCTGCAACACCAAGATGCTCCCACCAGACTTGTCCCCTGCCACCTCTCCCTGCCTGGATTCCTGCCTGGATTCCCCCATTCCGTGCCCAGCCTGGCTGACACAGATCTCTCCATCCTCCTGCATGGCTCCCACATGTTCAGCTGCAGATGACTCTGCCTGGGAGGCCTGGGAAAGCCCCCACAGGCCATGAGCAAGGCTGGAAGATGCTTCAGGTCCTCTCGTTGCTCTGCAAAAACTTCACAAAGGAGCCCAAAACTCACAGAATCACAGAATAGTTGGGGTTGGAGGGGAGCTCTGGAGATCACCCAGTACAACCCTCCTGAAACAAAAGCCCCACACAGACCATTGACCCCTCTGAGCTCCCTCTCACATGGCTTCTACTGTGATACAGCTGAACACCCTTCATGGGCTGCATTTGCCCACTAGCCCCTTTTCCATATCCAAAAACACCCCTTTACTATCTTGAAATCAAATTGTTAATTAACCTTTTAGATTTTCCACTATAGTTTGACATAAAACAAGAGTTTGCTTCATCTCCCTTTTCAGGTTTAGAATTTTCCAACTGGAAAATACTATTTCTGCAATATTGTCTCTACAGCCAAGAAAAAAAACCTCCACACCAAACCCCTGCATCCACCTGCAGGCCAAGCTGTGCTGTGACACAGACCTGCTCAGGGCCTGGCTGCTCCCTCCCTGCAGCTCCAGGACTTGGCTCAGAGGGGCTGAGGACGCAGAGCTTTTACCTGGGAATGCTGAGATGCTCCAGACAGGAATTGCTGATGCTCCAGGACATTGCCCAGGAAATCCCTGCCCCAGCCATGCTGGACTTCAGAGCTATCACACAAGCCATGACTGGAGGTGAGGGTCCAGTTGCATCCCAGGGGAGGAAGGCCATCCCAGGGGCACTGGCCACCACCAGCTTTGCTCAGGGCTCCCTGGTGACTCTTTGGAATATCCAAGGTCCCTTTGCCGTGAGACGAACAAGAGGGAAAGGGCTGCTGTGTCCTGGGACCCTTGGAATGGGGTTGCTGGTCCAGCCGTGCAGCAGCAAACCCTGCCCAGCTCCACTGCAGGTTTCCAGAGAGCCACTGCTGGGGAGAGGGGAAGAGGGTCTGGAAGTGAGCAGGTTCCCTGGCAGAAGCCTGGGATGGATCCAGTATTCCTGAGCTGTTGATTTAGGTTTAACCTGCAGAAAGGGACCTGGGGGTTCTGTTTGACAGGAAGCTGAACCAGAACCAGGGGTGTCCAAGTGGCCAAGAAGGGCCAATGGATCCTGGCCTGGCTCAGGAACAGTGTGGCAGCAGGAGCAGGGCAGGGATTGTGCCCCTGGACTGGGCACTGCTGAGGCCTCACCTCGAGTGCTGTGTCCAGCTCTGGGCCCTCAGCTCAGGAAGGACATGGAGGGGCTGGAGCAGGTCCAGAGAAGGGCAACGGGGCTGGGGAAGGGTGTGGAGCACAAGTGCTGTGAGGAGCAGCTGAGGGAGCTGGGGGGGCTCAGCCTGGAGAGGAGGAGGCTCAGGGGAGACCTTCTCACTCTCTGCAACTCCCTGACAGGAGGGGGCAGCCGGGGGGGGGTCGGGCTCTGCTCCCAGGAACCAGCAGTAGGACAAGAGGGCACAGCCTTGAGCTGCACCAGGGCAAGTTTAGGTTGGACATTGGGAAGAAGTTCTTCCCAGAGAGAGGGATCAGCCCTTGGAATGGGCTGCCCAGGGAGGGGGTGCAGTCCCCGTCCCTGGAGGTGTTTGAGCAGAGCCTGGATGTGGCATCAGTGCCATGGTCTGGGTGACAAGGTGGGGTTGGGTCATGGGTTGGACTGGATGATCTCAGAGGTCTTTTCCAACCTGGTTGATCTGTGATTCTGTGATTCTGTAATCCTGCAGGGCAACAGCACCATCTACTGCTGCAGGAGCCACAACAGCTGGGCAGGTTACCAAGCTTGGCTCCATCCAGCCTGGGCCTTCTCCCTTCTCCTGGCCATACCCTCCAGCAGTTCCACACTCATGGGAAAGTGCTCTCCTCTCCCACCAGAAAATACTGTGGCAGAGCATGTCGTTTTTATAGCAGAATAAATTGGTTGTCACCCCAATGTAAGAAATATAAGGAATATGTAGAGCTGTTAAAGAGTGTCCAAGGGAGGGACAGGAAGGTGGTGAAGGGCCTGGAGGGGCCACATGAGGAGTAGCTGAGGTTTGTTTAGATGAAGAAGAGGTGATGGAGGTCAGACCTCACTGGGATCTGCAGCTTTTCCCAAGAGGCAGCTCCAGTCTCTGCTCTGGGGGGACCAGGGACAGCAGCCAGGGAATGGCTGGAGCTGTGTCAGGGCAGGCTCAGGTTGGATCTCAGCCAAAGGTTCTTCCCCCAGAGGCTGGTTGGGCACTGCCCAGGCTCCCCAGGGCAGTGGGCACAGCCCCAAGGCTGCCAGAGCTCCAGGAGGGTTTGGCTGATGCTCTGGGGCACAGGGGGTGACTCTTGGGGATGGGCCTGTGCAGGGCTAAGGGTTGGACTGGATGATCCTTGGGGGTCCCTTCAAACTGAGTAGATCCTCCAAATGAGAACAGGTTTCTGGGGAGCCTGGTCAGTGCCCAACCAGCCTCTGGGGGAAGAACCTTTGCCTGAGGTCCAACCTGAGCCTGCCCTGACACAGCTCCAGCCCTTCCCTGGCTGCTGTCCCTGGTCCCCCCAGAGCAGAGCTCAGTCCCTGCCCCTCCTCTGCCCCTGCCCAGGAAGGTGGAACTGCACTGAGGTCTCCCCTCAGTGTCCTCTGCTCCAGCTGAACACACCAAGTGCCCTCAGTGTCCTCACACACCTTCAAATCAAGGCCCTTCCCCATCCTCCTTCCCTCCTTTGGACACTCTCCAATGGCTCAATCCCTTCCTTCCATTGTGTCCCCCCAAACTGCCCCAATGTTGAGGTGAGGCCACCCCAGGGCAGAGCAGAGCGGGACAATCCCCTCCCTGATGCCCCAGGACAGGGTTGCCCCCCTGGCTGCCAGGGCACTGCTGACTCAGGGACAACTGGCACCACCAGGACCCCCAGGGCCCTTTCCCGGCTCTGCTTTCCAGCATCTCATTCCCAGTCCGCCCGTTGTTGTCCCGTTCCAGGGGCAGAATCCGCCCCTTGTCTCTGTGAGCTCAGCCCCGTGCCGGTGTCCCCGTGTCCCCACGCGGTGGCAGCAGCGACAGCGGAGGAGCCGCGGCCGGAGGCTCGAGGGGCCGGGGATGGGCTGCGAGGGGACGGGCAGGATGAGCCCGCCCGGGCAAGGGTGAGATACCCACTGCGGGACGGGCTGGGAGCGATTCCCGGCTCGTTCAGCCAATCCAGCCCATGGATGGCCCCACGGGACGTGTCCCGGCCCTGGAGGGATGTACCTCCGGGGAATGTTCCTCAGCCCTGCGGCGGCAGGAGCCATCTCTGGGGAATGTCCGACTCTTGGTGCCTTGCTCAGGTGACCTTGGCATCCCAGCGTTGGTGACCTGCCCCTTCCTGCCTCCTGCTTGGTCCCTGGGGCAGGACAGAGGTCCCAGGGACACTGCAGGGAGCACTTGGCAAATCGAGGGGGGGATGACATGAGATGCCCCGTGTGATGGGGCAGCTGCTGAACCACAGGATGCTGCTGAACCACAGGATGTTCCCCAACAGGGCAGAAGCATCTCAGTTCAGCCTGGAGATGGTGTAAAACCAGGGTGTGAAGTGATGCTGCAGGTGCTGAAATGAAGCCTTCCCACCTCTATTTTTATCTTATTTTTTATGCCAATTGCTTCTTTAGGTCAGAGAACTTCCCCCCCCTTGGACCTGCACTGGGGAACCCAAGTCCACTCAGCTCTCCCCATTCTAGAGAATCTTTTCATCTGTTCCAATAAATCCTCCCTGGATTCCCCCAAAACACCTGGTTCCTTTGGCTGCAGGTTCCCAGATCAATGGATAGTGGAGTTCACTCCATTATTCCAGAGCCATTGTGCTCAGTGAACTCACCCACCTCCCAGCAGGACATGAGATGGACCATGGATGAGGAACCTGAGCTCATCCCACCTCTGCCCCTTCCTGGAGAGCTCCATGACCTGTCCCATGCCAGAGATCTGGCCAGAGATCCACACAGAGCTGAGCTGAAGTGCCTCAGCCAGGTTCTGGCCTTCCTGGCTGAGCTCCCAACACCAGGATGAGCTGGTATCCCCCCACCCTGACCCTCTGGACCCCTCTTTCTTCCCCAAGTGCTGCTGTGGGATGCTCTGTGCCCAGCTGAACACACCTGTGGGTCATGTCCATCTCCATGGGAACTCTACAGCCTCTTCCCATCCCACCCCATCCCATCTGGCCAGGGCTGTGGTGCACCTTGGACACTGTAACTCACTGCACCAAACCAACAAGAGGCCCTCAGGGATGGAGGCAGCCCCACCACCACTGGAAGCAGGCCCTGGACACCAGCAGTGTCTGGAATCCAGGCTGGATCCCTTCCCTGGGCAAGTGGATTCACAGTGATGTAAGAGGGGATTGAAGTTTGGCTGTGGGTTCCTGAAAGGAGACAGTATTCCAGAACCAGCTCTCTCTTCCATCCCAATAATGGACTCAGGATGTTAATTAATAGATAATTGCTAATATCTTGCATCCCTCTAATGTCTCACTGATGAGCTTCAAAGCACTTTGCAGTCTCTGGCTCTGATTGCCTGCTTTGAGAGGGCACAAATTGCAGCTCAGAGACATTTCAGGAACTTGCTGATGATCCAAGTCCGGATCAGCATCAGCCCCAAGTTCTGGATTCCTGCTCCAAGCACCGACCCGCCCTGCCTCTCCTGCCACACCACTGGCCTGCCTCCCAAACCACAGCCTTTTAGCAAACCCTCCCAGGGAAGCTCTCAAGGAGGCAGAGGCAGGGAAAGAAGGAGTTAAGCAATATACTGATAGGCTGGTGAGATCATCGGAGCTGGGATGCTCCATTGTTTATTAGACTCAACAGAGCCCGGTAGACAACACCCAGAGGGATGAGGGGCTTGGGATGAGCCTGGCTTTGGAGAGGGAGACCTCCTGCTGCAGCCAGCCCTCACTGCTCTCCACGTAAGTAGGATGGGTGTCCATGGGTTTGGCTCTGGGGGTGGTGGAAAGGGAGAGGAGATCCAGCACGGCAAGGCTGGGGGTCACCCTCTCACTGAGCCCCTAAAAGGACTTGCAGGTGTTGTTTGCTCAGCAGGTCCCTGAACGTGCTGCTGGGACCATCCAAACTCTGGGTGATGCTGGAAAGCTGCTCCTGAGGATGCAGGGGCCTGGGCCCAGCCCAGCTGCACTTCAGCAGCAAAGGGACACTGGTTCCTTCTCAATTTCCACCTGAGACCTGGTGGGGTTGTAGGTGATGTGAAACCCCCTGATGTGTTGCCTCACATCCCCAAGCCGGGTCTCGGAGCAGCACCAGCCACTGCCAGCCCCTCCTTCTCCAGGGGGACAGGGACGTGGGGCTTCAGCACATCCCTGGTACCAACACAACCTCCCTGCCCTCCCCCAGGGCAGAGCCTGCCCAGCCCAGCAGAACCAGCCCTCCTGGGGCTGGCACGTGGTGGCAGAGAGCTGGGTGCTCTGAAGTGCTGCTCTTGTGCCCACAGGAGCTGGTGGGGGGGTCCCTCCGTGGAGTGCTCAGGGGATGGTGAGGGCAAGTGGCCACCTCCCCTTCCACAGCGAGCCAGGACAGCCCAGTGACAGCCAGGACACAGGCACAGCATGGTGAGTGGGGCCAGGGGGGCACAGCAGGGTGAGTGGGATCAGAGACATGGAGTGGGGAGCGAGGTCAGCATGGGGAGTGGGCTCAGAGAGACACTGTGTGGGGAGTGGGCTCAGAGAGACACTGTGTGGGGAGTGGGCTCAGAGGGGCACAGCAAGGTGAATGGGCTCAGAGGGGTCTGGCAGGGGGAGAGGGCTCTGAGAGGCACAGCATGGGGAGTGGGTCAGCACTCGGTCCCTCCTGGGGGTTTCCCTGCCCTGGCACAGGAACTGGGAGCTGTTCCCCCCCAGCCCCTCCCCATGCAGGTACCCCAGGCAGACCTGGGGCTGTGGGGATGCTCTTCATGGGGCAGCATCAGGCAGGACAGGTCCCCACCTCCACCCTCAGGTGTGCTGGGTCATTCATACCTGTCCCTCCCTGGGACCCTGACTGACATCCACTCTCCATTAAATTTGGCAGCACTGACATCTAACCAAAAGTTTCTGCTGAGTGTGTGTGTGCACATGTCCATGAATGCAGCCACCTCCTCCTGGCACACACAGACCAGGAGTGTCATCTCAGGGGGTCTCTGCTGAGCTTAAACATCAGGACTGATCAAAGAGTCTTGCTGAGACCCTCCAGAGCAGCAGGAAAAGCCACGCCCCAAAAAGCACATCTTGGTTTTCCTCCATTCCCCGGTTTCCTCCCAGCTGGGACCCACCAGTGAAGACTTTGCTGCCCCGTTAGGGTGGCAGACTGGGCACATCTTCTGGCTGAAGGACAGACAAACCCTTTGGGTCTTTCCCAGAGGCTTTGCAGAGCATCTGATGCTGCTGTTTGCCAGGGACCATCACAAGCCATCTGGAGGCCACTGGAAACCCTGGAGAGCTGTGGAGCAAAGGGGAGGGTCTGGGGGTCCCTCTCTGTGGGGCACTATCTGGACCTTAGACAGCCAGGTGGGGGAAGTGTGTGCACACCTGTGTCCAGGTGACTTCCACCCAACTTCTCCACAGCACCCACCCAACCCAGCAGTCTGGGGTCCTGGTGCCAGGACTCACTGCCTTTGTCTTCTTGGGGACAGCTGGCAGGGTCTGAGCCCTCAGGAAAAGCCTGGCCCTCAGTCCAGGTTGGTCTCTTTGGTTCTCCCCAGCAGGAATCAGGGCGAGCCACATCCATGGAGTGCTCAGCTCACTCTGGGATTTCCTTAGAATTTTCTTTTCTGAGGCTGTTGATTCCCGGAGGGATGTGGGGCTGGAGGGGAATCTGGTTTAGGAGAGGAGTTTCTGCTGCTGCCTGGTGGAGTGAGGAACTTTATTCAGGGCAGTGGCTCAACAGCAGAGAAGGGAGTAAAATCTACCCATAAACTTGGCCTGGATTTGCAGCAGTATTTGGTGGTTGGTTTGCAAAATCCTGAGCTTTTCCCTCAGTGGTTTGTGTGGTGAAACATGGGACAAGAGCTGCAGCCTTTGTGCACCCCACCAGCACCCACAGCTCTGCACCAGGGCAGGTCCTCACCTGCCCCACCACCAGTGCTTCCATGGGATGGCACCTGCTGAGTCCCAGGGCAAAGACCAGCTGCACTTTGGGACACTGAGAGGGGTCTCCATGAGGAAGATGCAGGTGGAGATGGACACAAGTCCCTGGGGGAGCTCTGGTGTCCCCAGCCATGCACAGTGGGATGAGGAACTGCTGCAGTGAGGACTTAAGAGGAGATGTAGGAGCTCCTGAAGCACCAGGGCTGCCTCCCCAGATGAAAAGGAGATGGCCAGGCTGAAGACTGGACTGGGGCAGTAAATCCAGCTCTTGCACGGCTGGGGAGGCTCAGGGCTGTGCACAGGGACAGAGTCTTCAGATGGGCCTGTCCCCCCACTTTTGGCACAGCTCTGGTCACATCTGCAGGTCCTTTCCAGCATCCCAGGTCCTGACTGGGATGTCAGGGCTGAGAACTGCTCCTGAGGGCTGGCAGGTGAGGAATGGCATCCGTGGGATGGGCTGAGGGACTGGGACAGAGCCCTCAGGTGCTCTGCTCAGCCCAAAGCTCCTGCTCAGCACCACCACAGAATGTCCCCAGTGTCCCCAAGGTGGTACCCAGGGGTGTGCTGTGCTTTGGCACTGGGGTCCCCAGCAGCACCAGTAAACAGGACCCCAAGATTTCCCAGTTCAGAAACCAAACATCACCACACAAAGCACTGGGAGAGCAAAGGGGGGAGAAACAGAATCACATGAGGCTCTTCCTGATGGAGTGGGAAAGGAAAGATCCTGGTGTTACCTCCAGCTCCGAGAGCTGCCAGGGTTTCAGCAGCACAGCAGACACACCAGATGTGAAATCTGAGACAGGACAGCAAAGAGTCATCTGCTGATTCTCTCCTTCCAACAACGGTGGTTAAAAAAACTGGGAGAAATCTGATAGCACTTTGCTGCCAGACTGCTCAGGCCAACCATCAAATCTGAGCACATCTGGGATGAATTAGGGATGGAGCACGGGCAAGGCAGGAACTGGAATTGCATTAACTCTCCCAAGAGCTGCAAATCCTTTCAGTGCTTCCAAACAAGCTCCCAGGCAGTGGCAGGGAGTGGAATCCTTCCCCAGCTAACAATGGGAAAAGTGTGACCAAAAAAGGATGCTCTGCCAGGAAGTGCTGGAGAAATGAGCATTGTCTGGGAATTGTGGTGAGAAGGGTGGCTTTGCCAGAAAATAAAAGGAGGGAATAAATCCACTCTGGAGGAAATGGAAAGCTGAAAGGGAGATGATGGTTTCAGCCTGATATTAACTCCCTGCACAACACACAGAGCTCAGAGCACCCCTGGATACAGAGGAAGGACACAGCCCATGGGCAAGCAGGGAGTGAGGTGTCCTAAATCCAGGACAGGACAGCCTGGATTAGACTGCTGAGGTGTGAGATCTGGGGATTATTCCAGAGAATAAATCACATTTCCAACCACAGAGCCAAATTACAATTGTACCGTGGCTTGACCATAAAACCTCCCCATGAGAGATGTTACAGGGACAAAGGCAAAAAATGCCACTCCAGGGTGACATTTCAGGAGGAGTCTGATTGACACTAGAAGAGGAGGATTTGCACTAGAAAAGGAGGAGCAGCAATAGTCCAGTTTGCAGAGGTGGGATTAGCAGCTCAAAAGGACAAAGAACAGAAACCACAACTTGCTACTATGACCAAACTTACCTGCCTGGTCAAGTCCTTGGTGATCCCTGATCAAGGGCTGTAGAAGACATATCATGTATTGAGGGCAACAGAGCTGGGGAAGGGGCTGGAGCAGCAGGAGCAGCTGAGGGAGCTGGGGGGGCTCAGCCTGGAGAAAAGGAGGCTCAGGGGGGACCTTCTGGCTCTGCAACCCCCTGACAGGAGGGGGGAGCCGGGGGGGGTCGGGCTCTGCTGCCAGGGAACAAGGGACAGGAGGAGAGGGAACGGCCTCCAGCTGTGCCAGGGGAGGCTCAGGTTGGACATCAGGAGGAATTTCTTCCTGGAAAGGGTGGTCAGGCACTGGCAGGGGCTGCCCAGGGAGGTTTGGAGTGCCCAGCCCTGGAGGTGTCCCAGGAAGGCCTGGCCGTGGCACTCAGTGCTCTGGGCTGGGGGACAAGGTGGGCATCGGGCACAGGGGGGATTCCATGGGCTGGGAGGGCTTTTCCAACCTCAGGGATTGTGGGATTCTATGGGATTCTACCAAGATGGCATAAATGTGTCCCCTCCTCTCTCCCTGTCTTTTCTGCTCCAACAGAGAGGAGTGAAAACCAAAGACAGGAGGGATGTAAATGTTGTCCATTGTTCTTGGCTTTCATTTTTTGCTTGTTGGTCCTGGTCTGGCAAACCTGAAACATCCCAAAATACATGGATACCGTCAGTTGTTTTTCCAGCTGTGAGCAGGGGCTGGTGCTGTGGGAGGGCTCCTGAGCTGGGCAGCAGCAGGACACTGAAGTGCCCTGCCCTGTGACAGCTGGGTCACCAGATCTGCAACACTGTCTGTGCTGGGGGGCACTAAACTGAAAAATTACATCTCTTTTCAGAGTGAGCCACAAACCTTGATAGGGACACAGGTGAAAGAGTAAGGGAGGTGCTGGCTGGAACCCAGCCATCAGCATCCACAGATGGGCACTGGGCCCAGTAGGGTTGGAATATGGGCAGGTTTCCTTCAGATGGTGCCTCTGGAGCTGTGCCAGCCCCATGTGGCTGCACTGAGGTGGTGTTTGCTCTCACATTGATCAGCAGCAATGGCAACAGAGCTGGGGCTGCTCCTCCACAGCTGCTGCAGCCACAGGCAGGGTGCACATCCAGCCTGGGATCAGCCGGGATGTGAAGCTCCTGGAGAGCCACTCCATGGGCCAGCAGCAGGGCTGGGCTGAGCAAACACCCAGACAAATGAAGCCCAAAGCAGGACATTAAATTACCTGCTCAGGATCAAGCCCCCTTAGGCCCAAAGCTCATGTGGTGCTCAGGCAGAGCTGTGCCTGGCAGTGCAGAGGGCACAGAGCCCCACTGGGGTGTTGTGCCCAGGCCAGCATGGATGTGACTGCTGGGGAGCACAGGGGAGCCCCATGGGGACAGCTTGGGCTTGGCAGCAACCACCAGGCTCTGCTTGGTGGTGCAAGCACAAGGGAGATGCTCCAGGCTTTTGCAGAGCACCCCTTTGCCCCAAGGGTGGGCCCAGCAGAGGACAGAGCAGTCCCAGCCCTCCTGACACCACTGAGCCCCCGGGAGGAAGCCTGGCAGCTCAGGCAGGAGTTTGCTTTGCAAAAACAAATCTAATTCCTGGGTGTGAAGCATCCACATCCCTCTCCTGCCTTCCTCAGCCCTGGCATCTGCACGGGCTCATCCCTGCTGAACTTCCCAGCAGCAGGAACACTTCCCAGTCCAGACCCCTGCAGTGCCCTCAGCAGAGCCCTGAGCAAGCAGTGGGTGCCATAATGCTCAGCCCTTCCCATTTCCCATAATGTTTTCTCAGTGCTAAAGGCACTTTATTACTGGGAAAATGTATTTACCCTTTGAGCTGATGAAAAACTAATGTACCAGAAGCCACACTGCTGACCCAGCTGTCCCAGGAGCCCTCCCACAGCTCCTGCCCAAGCTCACAGCTGGAGAAACAAGTCCCGTGGGACCAGGACTTCCCATCTCCCATCTGAGCATTTAGGTAGAAGTGAGAAGCTCCTGTGCTGCAGCTGCTACAAGGCTGGGTGTGGCAGTGAGGAATATCCAGCCCCGGGGGTCTGAAGGAACCTTCAGCCCATGGGAAGGGGCTTTCTGCTGTCCCAGAGTGTTCCTGACATGACATTCCTGTGTCTCAGTTTCTCCACCTGCAAAAGGGACACACGACCATGTCACGAGGTGCTGGGGTGTAATTTGGGATCTGGGAGGGAAGGCAGGTCCAAGGACAGAGCCAGCATCACCAGCCCTGCCTGCAGCACCCTGCTGTTCCCCTGGAAGCAGCCAAGAGCCTGGGGAGGTTCCAGGTAGTGGGTTCCACCACTGGATCCCTGTGTGAGCTGGGAGCTGGTGAGCTGGAAGGTGTAAAGACAGGGACAGGGCCTGCAGGAGTCCCTGGGTGGGCAGTGGGGCTTCACAGGCATCTTCTGTCCAGCCTACCTGTAGGCCCCCATTGCCAGCTCCTACATTCCATTGCTCTCACAGGTGTGATGCTCCTCGTTCCCTGCAGTGACCCACAAAACCTCCTCCACCTTCCTTCGAGTTGCACTTACTGGTGACCAAAAGGGAAGCACCTCCATCCTCCATCACTTGCCCGGCTCTGCTTTCTCTTTTGTCCATCACAGGTCACCTCCTCAGACCCCACCACCATGGAAATCCCCCCCAGGAGCCCTGATGGGAGCGAGAGGTCTCCTCCCTCCAGGGAGCTCATCACCAGTCGCACGGGGAGCACCCTGTGCATGAGCTCCCGCAGCGAGTCCATCTGGACCAGCACCTCCAGGAGCAAGTGGGAGATCTACCACAAGCCTGTGATCGTGGTGTCTGTTGGAGCTGCCCTCTTCCTCTTCGGGACGGTCATCATCATCCTGTCCTGCTTCCTGAACGATGAGAAAAACGTTTTTAAAATGTCTGGCCCGGCTTTCCTGTCCCTGGGGCTGATGCTGCTTGTTTGTGGCCTTGTGTGGATCCCCATCATCAGGAAGAAGCAGAAGCAGAGACAGAAGTCACAGTTTCTACAGAGCCTCAAGTCCTTCTTCTTTAACCGCTGAGAGCAGCCCAGGACCTTCCCGGGAAGGTTCCCCTCCCCTCTACCAAGTTGTGCTGATTAGCCATAAAAAGAAACACGTTCTTGTACTCTCCTAGAGGATTTCATCCCAGTAAGTCTCTTCCCTACATGGTTTCCAGTGTCAAAATGAACTTTGTATTTCATCCAAGTAATGTCAGAAAAAAAGGGAGCAGGATTTTCCAGCTGAGCCCAGCAAGGCAGTTCCAAACTCTCTGTGTCGTTGCGTCAGTGAGTGACCCAACAGCACATGGTGGGGAAAGCAAAGCTCCCAAGTAACCTGGGCTAAAGCAAAGCTCCAAAGTTACCTGGCTCCCCCCAGGAGCTTCTGCAAGATACATCAGCAGAGAGGAGCCCTCTGACTGAGCAGTGAGCCAGGCTGGTGTGAACATTGCTGCAAACTGCAGTTTGGGTGGAGAAACTGAGAGGCCAGATGTGGTTCATCCAGAGGTAGTGAAGAGGAGAAGCAGGACAAAATAGTTCCAGATCACTTTGTATCAGAAGAGGCCACCACAATGGGCAGTACACATCCTCAGAGCTCAGGAGAACCAGACGTGATGCCCATGGCCAGAACATTCCTGTCATTCCTAGAATCACAGAATTATTGAGGTTGGAAAAGAATTCCAAGCCCATGGAGTCTACCCTGTGCCTGATTCCCACCTTGTCCCCCAGCCCAGAGCACTGAGTGCCACAGCCAGGCCTTCCTGGGACACCTCCAGGGCTGGGCACTCCAAACCTCCCTGGGCAGCCCCTGCCAGTGCCTGACCACCCTTTGCAGGAAGAAATTCCTCCTGATGTCCAACCTGACCCTCCCCTGGTGCAGTTTGAGGCCGTTTCCTCTTGTCTTGTCACTTCCTGACCCCCACCTGCCTACACTCTCCTTTAAGGTGGTTGTAGAGAGTTGTCCCCCCTGAGCCTCCTTTTCTCCAGGCTGAGCCCCCCCAGCTCCCTCAGCTGCTCCTGCTGCTCCAGCCCCTTCCCTGTTGCCCTTCTCTGGACACCCTCCAGCCCCTCAATGTCTTTCTTGCAGTGAGGGGTCCACTGACCTGTCACAAAGACTGCTGGGCCACTGGAGCTCACTCCATGCTGTCTGGGGTGTTCCCAGGCTGTGTTTGTTGCTCCAAAGGGTCAGAGTGAGGAGCAGCATCACAACCATCATGTTCTGGGTGTTTAAGGAAGGCTGTTCCCCAAGGCCTGCAGGGCCAGACCCGTCTGACAACATCTGTCCATCTGCACTGGTGGTGTCTGTCAGAGCCATCCCTGAACCCCAAACATCAGCCTGTTGGTGCCACCAGAACTGGACCACAGGCAAGAGAGACATGTTTGTTACCTCCACCCTGCCTTTAATAAATGAGTGCCTGAGACAACTCACCAAGGAAAGCACGGATCCTTCCTGCACGGATTTGGTTTCATTTTGCATTTTCAGCAAGCTGGAATTACTTTAAAAGACAAATTTGGAACAGAAATTCTCAGTCTGAAGAGCTGGGCTCAGTCTGGACAGTGAGATCTGGGTTGATATAAATAGGCCCATAATGTCCAGGGTTCAGGCACTGATGAGAGGCTGATGTTCCAGAAGTGCTGATCCCATCTGGATCCTCAGCCTGGCAGGATCCCCCAGCACAGAAAGCACTGGCTCAAAGGCCCTGGCCCCTGCTGTGGGGTGAGAATGTGGTCAGTGCTTCAGAAGCAAAGAGAAACAGAGAAGAGGAGACCCCACCAAGCTGCCCTTTGTAGTCTGCACCTCCACAGGGAAGCTGAGGCATCCCTGCTGCTCTTCCAGATGCTGTGGGAGGGGGGGAGGTTGGCAGGGGGTGCGTGGAGAGAATCTGAATGTGTTTGGTTTCAGATAGACAGGGTTTAATAACCTCCCTCAGCTGCTGAGGAGAGGAAGCCCATGTAAGCCCTCAGCTTCCTCTAACCCAATATCCCACATCTACCAACAGCTCCCAAGGAGCACTGGAGGAAAGCACAGGGAATGGGATGTGCAGACAACAGTCCTTCTCCTGGTTGGTGCCCAGCTAACTGCAGCTCAGAGCCAAGGCAGAGGCTGCTCAGCCCCCTGTTTAACAGCCACTGACAGAGCCAACACAGCCACCTCCTTCTCTTTTGCCCCCTTGTTCGGATCACTTTGTGCTTTCTGTCTCTGCAACATCCTGGAGCCACAGTTCCTCCCAGCTCCCTAATTTGCCAGACAGGCTGGAAGCTCTGCACAGCATCAGGAGACACAGCAGAGGCAGAGGGGGCCAGATCCTGCAGCTGCAGGTCAGCAGACACCCAGCAGGGCAGTGACAAGGGACACGTTGAGAGTTGATTCCTTCAGGAAACACGGAACCTCCTCCTGGCAAACTCGGATTGAACTCCCTTATTTCTGAAACTGGTGCCACACCAGCATTTCTGCCAGCAAATATGGTCCAAGATGCCCACGTCCCAAAGCATTTGGGCTTCCACAACGTGGCTCATGGGGAGCTCAGGCTCACCTTGCCCCTGCTGCCAGGCTGCCCCCAGTTTGTGACCAGGGCTGGGCAGTGCCATGTGCCTGGAGATCCCTCCACCAGTGTGGGCTGAGCTGGAGGTGGCACATCCCGTCCTGGCAGCTCACACAGCTGGATTAGGAGGATTTGAGCACACACCCTTTGCCCCAGGCTCAGCCTGGCCCTGAGCTTTGTGTCCTGGGGGTGCAGATGCATGTCCAGGTTTGGGGGTGTCCCAGGTGTATGTTCTGGCCCCAAACCCAGCAAACCTCTGTTCCTCAGCCATTTGTTGTGTTGTTCCAGGCTTTGCCTGCTTTTCCAATCCTGCCCTGGAAAAAGGAGCAGCCTCTGCTGATTTCACTGCAATGGCCAGAGGATACTCACCCAAAATTCCTGCTCAGGGGCAGCTGCAGCCAAAAAAACAGATGGACATCAGGATGGAGGGGGAAATCATGGAGCAGCTTGAAGAGCATCCCCAGGGGCCCGGCTGGATGCAGATCTGGGCACAGGTAAAGTCCTAAAACTGCACAGGCTGGAAGAGGCACCTGGAAATGCCTGTTCAGCCAGGGCTGGCTGTCCAAAGGGATGTGACAGAACTCCTAAAAGGCTTGGAGAGAGGGAGCAGGGGTCCTGCTCTCTGTGCCTCATGGCCAGGGATAAGGAGATGATCAGTGAAATGTTAATATGATAAGAAGTCATTGAGACCAAGAATTTGATTGGATTCCAGGCTGGTCATTTATAACAGGAATATTAGGTTTCATTAAAAGAAAAATTTCCCAAGGGACTTGCATGTGGCTGCTCTGGTCTCCTCTTTGCTCTGTGCCTGTGGGGAGGGAGGGGAGGCTGTGGGAAGAGGGGTCTGGGGCAGAGGAGGGGGTGGTACCCTCTGGACAGGGGGGTCTCACTTGGGACAGAGAGAGATGAAGAGAGGGGCAGGGGCTGCAGGTTTGTCTGGGTGCTGTCCCTGTGTGCTGGGTGAGGATCTCAGGGCTGGGGGGCTCAGTGGACACCTCTGTGGAGGTGTGAGCAGCACCAGGGTGGCACAGGAAGGTGCCTGGCAAGAGGATGGGGATGCCCAGGTGATGGTAAAGGCAATAGCCCAGGGATCAGCTGAGGAGAGGGTTTATCAGGTGGATCTCTATCACTGGCTGCCCAGATCTGTGGCAGGACAGAGAGGGAAAGGGAGAGGAATGTTAATTGAAAGGAAAGTCAGATTAACAGCCTGGAGATAAATGCAGATGGAATTCCAGGAACAAAGTGATAACTCTCCACTTTGTAACACAGAGTGTAAATCTTGGTCACTGCTGGGAAGGTGGGTGGACTTTGAATCGGTGCTCCCAACACTGGGAATTCCATCACTCTCTTGAAATGAACTGGAGCAACTTAGGGAAACAGAGGTGCAGGGTGTCCTGAACTGCTCACAAGGATTCATTAGGAGCTGACATAAAATGCTTGTCCTACTGTGGCCCAGGAAAACCCCCCAGGGCTGATGAGAGGTGAATTCCTGCCTCTGTGCTGTGGGACCAGGGAATCTCTACCTCCCCAGGATGTGGGAGGCAGGGAGTATCCATGGGTTCAAAGTGCTTTTATGGACAACAGATAGAGGAAGAGACAGCAGAAGCAAGAGAGAAGAATGTGCCCTCTGACTGTAGCAAAACAGTGGTGGATGCTGGAGAAGTCCACAGGGAGCAGATGCCAGGAGGGACTGGGCCCACGTGTTGTCTCCTCCTGCCACTGCTGGAGTCACCACTGGACCTTTGATCAGATCATAGGGCAGTTCAGGTCTTGGGGCTGTTCCCATGCACCTACAAATCACTGTTTTACACTCCCCAATATTCCCCTTTGCTCCCACTGAAGCCTGTTTGAATCCCAATGTGATGCTTCGGATCAGACCAAAGAAAAACATGGGTAAAGAGAGGATCAGTTTTCCAGCAAACATAACCATGCCCAGTTCTCACTAAAGCCAGTTTGGATGTGATCTGCCAGCTTTCCTTGGTCTATAAAAAGAACAGGAAATCCATTAAAAAAGTCATTATCTCTGCAGAGCAGTCCAAGGAGGAAATATTTCCCTGCGTCTCAAAGGTCAGCCCAACCAACCAGCCCAGCAGGCTCTGCTGGGGATGACACCCTGCTCTGGGGTGGCTGACCTGCTGTTTCATTCCTGGGCCTCAACAGGAGCCAAACCTCCCAAAGATGCTGCACAGCCGTGTTGCAAACCTCCCTCTGAGGATGCTGAATTATGGTTTATCTCCAGAGCCTAAAGGGGACTTGAGGGGACTTTGAACAAGGGCCTGGAGTGACAGGACAAGGGAGAATGGCTTCAAACTGCCAGAGAGCAGAGTTAGATGGGATATTGGGAAGAAATTCCTTCCTGTGAGGGTGGGGAGGCCCTGGCACAGGTTGCCCAGAGAAGCTGTGGCTGCCCCATCCCTGGAAGTGTCCAAGGCCAGGTTGGATGGGGCTTGGAGCAACCTGGGCTAGTGGAAGGTGTCCCTGCCCATGGCAGGGGGTGGAAGGAAATTGTCTTTAATGTCCCTTCCCACCCAAACCATTCTGTGACTCCCTGACCTCAGCTCACACTGACTGGACTCATCCCTGGTGCAATCAGCAGATTTCTGCTGCTGGGAATCCACCAACATTCACCCTCCTCCTCCAGGGATCAATGGTCCAGCTGGGGAAGGCAGCAGGTGGCCACTGATATCTGTCAGCACAGGAATACGTTCCACTGACAACTTCCACCACTCTTTCCTGGCAATAAGGCCGAGGGCTCCTGGGGCCACGAGGGCTGATACCCCAAGTTCCTGCACCCTGAAAGGCTTCTGGTGCTTCTTCCCCCTTGGGGAGCAAATGACATGCCACCAGGACGAGTTGCAATTGCCCATCCCTCCTGAAAGCACCAGCCTTCCCTGTCTTTAACGAGCCAGGATGAGGGTAATAACTTCAGAGGACTCTCAGTGCTCACAGTGAGCTTGAAATCCTACAAAAACCCCTTCCTATTTGCCACGAGGTGTGAGGCACAGGGAAACTATGGAACCAGCTCAGATTTACACCATAGCACCACTGAGAAAGGCACAGGAAAGCTGGAAGAGGTGGATTTGAGCAAACATGCCCCAGCTGTGCCCTGAACCCTGCTAAGGGAGCGGGACTGTCACCCAAACCACGGCAGAGTGGGTGGATCTGGTTATTTCTCACCCAGCTCTGGTCCTGCTGTGCCCTGGGTGTTCCAGGGTAGGAAATGCCTCTGGCCAAGCTCAGACATGTGCAGCCCCAGGGCTGTGTTCCCTTTTCTGGAGCTGGGAATTGCAGCACCAAGAGTAGTTGTGTTTTTTCTCCTTTTTTTCCCTCTCCTTTCCCCAGCTGGAATATCAGGTTGCACAGAAATCGGCACCGAGAAAAAATCTGTTTATTGCCAGTGCTCTGACCCAGGGGATTCAAAGCTCTGCTTCTCTTCATGCAGCAGCACTGGTGATGGTGAAACTCCTGCTCCCTGTGCTGCAGGGTTTGCAGCACCCAGACCACCTTGAACACTGAGGGGCTTCTGAGACATCAGTCTCCGACCCAGCCCCCATTCCAGCATCCCTGTGAAGGAAATAACAGGAATTCCAGCCTGCTGGTGCAGCCTGGTTTTAACCCAGACAGAACCTGAACTGAGCCTCAACCACAGGGGTGGAGGGGCTCCCAGGACACCACCAAGAAGCAGCTGAAAATATGTGTGTGTGTGTGTGTCCCCTCACCTCATTTTCCTTGGTCTCAAAATCTGCTCAGGACTCATTGGGGTGATAAAACTTTCCATCCCTTTCCATGCTGGAGCATCCTGGGTGTGCAAGAGAAGAGCCAGGAGGGGCCAGGACTGGTGTGGGGGCTCAGGTCCCCAGCTGTGTGTTGGGCTGGGCCACAGCCTGAACATCTGGCACGGGCAGCTGGACAACCTGTGTCACCCCTGTGGAAGGACTGGGGGAACCCCAGCTTGCCCAGAAAGCACTTCCCTGGGTATTCATTTAACCAGGAGCCTCCTTTGACACTTCTGAACCTCAGTATTTAACCTGTCTAGTCTAAACTCCATCCCTGGGTGGCTCAAACCCTCTCTGGTCCAGACATGGCCTTCCCAGCACATGCCAGTCTGCTCCATGAAGGCAGGAAAGAAATTCAGCTTCTCCACATCCTTCTTGTCCTCACAGGCTCTTGCAAGGGGGAACTGCATTATTTGCAGCCTTGCCAAGGCTCAGCAGCCTTGGTTGGAGCCTGAGCTCACCTGGCTGAGGAGCTTCCAGGAGACTTTTACTGCTCTCCAACAGAAGTAGGAGCTGAAAACCCCGAGGCACGTGAAACCTCTTGTGCCAAAAGCATCTGAAAGCAGCAGAAAGCAGCAGAAAGCAGCAGAAAGCAGCTTTCCCAGCTCTGCTGGGATCAGTGCTGAGCTGGGCCCTGCAGGTAAATGGGAAGCAGGTCACCAGGTTTGCCCTGTGTGTGTGGCATCACCTCTGCTCCAGCAGGACTGGTGACATCTCTGCCTGAGAGACCAGTGATGGGTCCTGGTGGCTCCCAGTTGAAATCCTCACTGGGAGAAGCTGCAGCCCAGTGCAGCCCACTGACTCTGGTTTCCCAAGTGGCCACAGCCACTGTGTGGTGCAGAGTTCCCCCCCCTGCTCGTGAGGAGGGGGTGTCAAAGGTCTTTCAGGTGTGTGGGGGCTGCCCCAGCCCTGCTGGACCCACAGGTTTGGGGGTGTGGGGGGCTGAGTGTGGGCTTTGGCCCTGCATTGTCCTTCAGCAGGGAACCAGCAGCCCAGCGTGGATCTGCCCTGCAGGAGGCAAGGTTGGCATCTGGGTGCACTGCAGTGGTTCTGAACCCTGCCAAGCAGGGCAGGAGGGCTGGGATTTGCCCATGGTGGCATTAAAGGAAATGTGCCACCCTGAATCAATAGTGTCACTAGATAAAGTCACTCCCTGGGTTGGAAAGGAACCCAAAGCCTTCCGGAAGTTTGTTTGTCTCCCAGAAGACTGAAACAATGAATTTTGCTCCAAAAGTACTTCAGAAAGATCAGTAAACTCTGTGTGCCTCTTCTGCCTTTTTCTAGCCCAGTTCTGCCGTGGTTGGAAAGATGATGTGAGTGGAAAACACGGGTTCCTGGAGCTGGCCCTGAGCAGGTTTGCAGAAGGATGTGGCAAGAGGGAACCAGTTCTTCCCAGGGGACAGTGAAGTTGCTTCCCAAGTATTAGTAGGGAGCAGTCTGAGAGGACAGATGGAAGTGGCCTGACAACATCTTTGGCTGAAGGGAACCAGCCCCTCCGTGTTCAACTGCAGCATGTGGAGACAAACCAGGCAAGGAGCCTTCAAAAATGTGTCCTGCGGTGAAAACCAGCTGAATCCCTGTGCCATGGGCTGAGCTGGCCTGGAATATCTGCCCAGGGGTGAGGAGGAAGAGGATGGGCAGCACAGTGCAGCTTGATGGAGCAGCCCAGGGTTGGTTCATGGTGATCCTCAGCCACAGCTCCACAGCTCCACAGGGCTGAGCCTGCAGTGGGGAAAGGCTCAAGCTGCCAGAAATGCAGCTCAGCTTTGGCAGGGCTGGGCAAACTCCCTCCTGTGGCACAAGGGGACTAGTTTCCTTCAAGGTCAGCACATCCCTGTGGGGTTGGAGCATTTTGGGGTTGTGTCTCAGCTGCAGGACTTGTGTCTTGAGGAGAGAAGCTGCTCTCTGAGCGCTCACCTCCCGGGTCTGGGGGTAGGAAGAGCTGCCTGGATCAAAGCTCAGAGCAATTTATATTGAACTCCTAGGACATCTCTCTGGGGAGGAATGGTAAAACCAGCACCCCCCCTGCAGACACTGAGTGATAGATGCCGAGTGATTGTACCTCACATACCCCTCTGGGGAAGGAGCCCAGGCAGGAACAGCACTGAGTTAGGGAAAGCTCCTTTCTCCAGCACACCTTCCTTGCTGAGCCCCAGCTGCTGCTGCTGCTCTGGAAATCATCCCACAGAGAACAACCCTGCAAAACCTCCCAGCACGAGGGGCTTTAACTCACACTCCTCTAACACACACCTGAGGGTTTAACTCCCCCTTCTACTGAAAGAAACCCCCCCACTCCACAAGGCCCTGCCCAGGTCAGCTCAGCCCACCCAGCCCTGGTGCAGAGGGGTCCAGCCCCCCCTCCCAGTGCTGTGTCCAGGGCTGTGGAGGCTCCATGGCAGCAGAAAGCAGGATCTCCAAACACCCCCTGGGAGCAGCAGCAGCAGCAGAAGATGCTCCTGAGGACAAGAGAGAGGTGGAGGAGCTGCATTTCTCTGCCTGCCTTCAGGAAGCCTTGCAGATCAGGCTGGCATGTGCTAGAAAGGCTGTCACTGGACCAGAGAGGGGTTGAGGCACTCAGGGATGGAGTTTAGACTAGAGAGGTTAAATACTGAGGTTCAGAAGTCTCAAAGGAGGCTCCTGTGTGTCGGGAGCAGTGTCAGCATTGTCAGGCACAGCTGTAAAACCATCCCAGCAGGTTCAGCTGGCTCAGACTCACAGCCCCAGGAGCTGAAGGGCTGAGCAGAGCTCCCAGCAGTGCCCTGGGGCAGCTCCTCTCTGCTCCTCACCCACCTCCCTGTGCCATGGGCTGTGCCCAGTGCTGCCTTCCCTGGGCAGCTCCTTCTGATGGACACACGTGTGGAGCTGGGATTGGGGCAGCTGAGGAACACTCTGGAAGTGCTGGATATCCTGGCCTGCAGTTTCCAGCCATCCCTTCCCTACCCTGGAGCTTCAGAATCCTAAATGAACTTTTAATTTTTTTGTTGTTGGTGTGTGTGTGCTGGATTATGGTTTTTAAGGATTCATTATTGCTAAATTCATTTTTCTGGCTGTAGTTACTAAATTGTAGTCAGGGGTCCTTTTTCAAAATCCTTTCTTGGAGCATTTTACTGAATATAATCCTTTGTGTACAAATGCAGGAGTTATTAGTCCTTAGTTATACTTTAAAATTTGAGAGTGGTAAATTGACCATAATAAAAATTGGGGGTTTTTTCCAATGTGTGGTGGTGTTTTGGATTTCAGATTTGATCTTTAAATGATCAAAACCAAAGCAAGCCAGAAGCTGCCTCAAATTGTACCAGGGGAGGTTATAGGTTATATATTAGGAAAATTTTGTTCACTGGAATATGCTCACCAGGGAAGTGGTTGAGTCAGCTTTCCTGGAGGTATTTAAAAGACCTGAATTTAAAAAAACAGGGTTTAGGCTGTGTTTGGGTGGGGGAAAATCAAACAGAACTGGAAGGAGGGTTGTGATTCATCCCAACCCCAAACACTGCATTAAACTTGGCATAATCCATGAGCACACCAGCCCAGAGCGGGACCCTGAGGGCTGGTCTGGGCATGGGGCAGGTCCTGACCAACCTCCACAAGTTCTCTTGCTCTGCTTTTCATTCCTGGGCTACCTCAGGCGTGGGATGCAGCCTGGGAGAAGATTCTTGGCCTGCTCTGGTGACATCAAGGTGGCACAAGCCTTTTGTGGGGCTGCACACACCTGGGTTGACCTGAGGCCCTGCCATCAGACCCATCCTTCCCACTGTTCTGGAGAGTGCCCGTGCTCTGAGTGGGGTTCCTGGGGTGCTGTGCCCTCTGCCCCACATGGATAATGCCTGGTGGGATCAGGGATCAGGCTGGAAGGGACAGAAGAGCATTGAGGCATCTTCTGCAGCTCTGCCACTACAATAAAAACTGAGTGTGTGGAATTACAGACTGGTTTGGGCTGGAAGGACATCTGGGTTGAGCCCAAGGTTTTGATGTGTGCAGGTGGAGCTGCTGATGGAGGTTATGATTGAGGACTTCCCTGACATCTTCGGGGAGGAGATGGCTGGAGATGCCTCTCCCCAGGGCAGTGGCCACAGCCCCAAACCTGACAGAGCTCAAAGAACACTTGGACAACACTCTCAGGGACAGGGTAGGATTGTTGGGGTGTCTGTGCAGGGCTAGGAGTTGGACTCCATGATCCTTGTGGGCCTTCCAGCTAAGAATTTTACATGATTCTATGATTCCTGTCCATCAGCCAAAGAATTTCCAGCACCCATGGGCAGCTCCAGAGGTAGGAGGACAAACTGGGGGTTGTCACAGCCTGGGCTTGGGATACCAGAAAATTCAACATCAGGACAACGACCAGTGTAGGACTTTGGATGGGTTTTTGCTTCAGGAGTTCTATTTTTACTTCCAAGAAGTCTCTTGTCTGCACATGATTTTACTTTCTAGACCTGCATTAGTTTCTAAGAGCAAAGTGACCTGCAGAGAGATCAGAAAAGGACCACCAGACAGAAACCTCTCAGAGGCTTCTCCCTCTCTGCTGGACATCCTCAAAGAGGACGAGGGAGGTGCAGTGGTGGAGTCCAAAAGGGCAGAGGTATGTCAGGTCCACACACGCTGTGACAACGTGCCCTGGGAGGGGAGTCATTCCTGATAAGGCTGAGAAGCTGCTGTGGCTCCTCCTGGCAGACCCTCCTGTGTCCTTTGGGGCTCCTCCTCCCCTACAGTGACACAAAACACCTATAAAATACCTACAAAAAGACAGAGCTGCCAACTGCAGAGGGCTTTTTTTCAGGTACTCCTTCATCACAGCTCCATCAGGTCTACTTTGGGGCAGGTTGTGCAATCAGCATCTTCTCTGTAGAGCCAAGGTGGCAGTCTGGAATCAGTCACTTAATGCTCCAGGCCAACTCTTGGCACCTGTTAATGCCAAAATTTCTGGTTTAGGCACCTTGAGCTCTGTTTCCAACCTGGCATGTGCAGGACAACTGATGAACCTTTCAGAGGCAAGAAGGTAAAATGAGCTCACTTCGGTTAAAATGAGAACTGAGCCCAGTGGGTCGTGGCTTTACCTCTCGGATCCCACTGTGGGGTGGAAAGGTTTGCAGGGTCTCCTCAGCACAACAAAAACAAAAAAAACAAAAGAGAAAAGAGGCCTGGGGAGAAGAGAATGAAAGAAAACAACCAGAAATAAGAAGGAGAAAGAAAGAAAAGTCTTTTGGAGATCAAACACTGAAAAAGTACAGGAAGGTTCCAGCAGGTCCAACTCAGCTGAAGGTGCTGAGAAGACCATTTGGGAACTGAAGACTGGATTTGACAGCAAGGGGTGGTTTTTTATCTGAGTACCCACAAAGACAAATTTCAGAGCATTCCTGCAAATGAGGAAATCAAATCCTGAAAGAAGCTGAACTTCCCTCCAGCCCTCTGGTAATTACTCCAGAGCTCATTCTGGGCTGGCAAAGCCAGGCCTGAGAAGGTGATAATGCCTGAATAACAGAGAAGTTATTTATCTGTTTATCTAAAGCCTTCATTGTCCAGCCAAGAGGAAATAAAAATATCTCCTGGATCAGGCAGACCTTTGCCATCGGGAGGGAGCAGCACAGGAATGGAGGGCTTGCCCAGTGCTGTCTGTGTGGGCTGGGTGAGGCTGGGAGACAGGACCAGGGCTGTGCTGGGCACCCTCCTCTGCCCTGTGATTGCCCTCTGGGAGATGCACAGTGGGGGTGCCAGGCAGGACCTTGGTGACCTTTAACACCTGGGATTCCCTGGGCAGCAGAGGAGGCAGGGAATGTCCTCCATGGCCCACCCATCACCTCACTCATGGATGAGCAGTGGGGGGGCTGCCCAGGTGGCAAACAGGCTCTGGATGCCCTGGTTTGGCGAGGAGATGAGGGAGAACACTCCTGATGTGAGACATGCCCTGGAGCCAAGGCCACCCCCAGCAGATACCTGCAGCTGGGCCCTGCTCCAGCCCCTGACAATGACCTTGTCCCCAACAGCCCTGTCCCAAGTTTGGCATCCTCTACCCAAGAGATGGGACAGGCAGCTGCCACCCCACAGCCTCTGCACTGACTTGGGATGCCTTTCCCAGAGCCAAGGGCTCCCTGGGAGTGCTCCACCTCCCCCAGACTCTCCCTGTGTGTCAAACATGCCCAGACCAGGGAGGCAGGAGAGGGCAGATGCTCCCAGTGGCACACCCCGACCTGGGAGGAGAGGGTGGAAGCCCTGGATCCCACAAAGCCATACTGGGTGTGCAGAGACAACCCAGGAGCTCTGGGGACTTTTGCTTTGTTTGCTGTTTCATCACTGCCTTGCTTGGTTCCCATTTTCGGGGTGGGCAGTGACACAGGTTGTCTCATGTGGGACTCTCCAGCAAGACCTGCCTTTTGGAGGTGTAGCAAAGGTGTTGTATTTCAGTTGGTGCTGTTCAGTTCAAAGGTGCTGTATCCCAGTGCCTCAGTTTACCTATAAAGAGAGGGGAACAGCAGGATGTTTCCAGGCTGCCAGTGGGATAGCAGAGCCAGTGTCCTGCAGCCTTCACTGGGATCCTTGCACGGCAGGTGCTGCCCAAAAGTGACCCAAGGTGCCCTGGGCCCCAAATCACAGCACACAGCCTGGCTGGGGGCTGGGTCAGGACCAGAGCTGGACCTTTTGGACACACGAGGTGTGATGCACCCACCCTTGGATGTCCTGGGGGTAGGTCCCTTCCCTGGAGGGTTCCCATGGAATGGGATGCGCTCAGGGCCGGGGCCATGCCAGGGCCATGAAAGGGTTAAGGCTGGATCGTGTGCTCCCTCCCAATTGCTCTGCAAGGTGTGTTGTGACATTTGTACTTCCTCTTGGCAGCCGGGGAGCAGAGGCAGCGGGAGGGAGTGCAGGGATGCTGCCAGCCCCTCCCTGAGGGTCTCTGTGGGGGCTCCACCATGGGCCCCCTCAGGCTGCTTGGCCGCTGTGCCGTGTTCGCCCTCGTGGCCCTGCTCTGCGACTTCGCGGGGCTCATCTTCCTCATCCTGGGCATTTTTGCTCCTATAAGCTCCTGGGACTTCTTTGTGTACCTGGGAGCCCTGCTGCTGGCCTTCAGCCTCCTCTTCTGGACCTTCTGGTACACCTTCAGCATCGAGGTGCCCTTCGGGGAGCTGGGTTTGAGCTGAGCCGCGGCAAAGCCCGAGTGGGAACTTGCACTCGGAGGAGCAACATCACGTTCTGGGAAGATCCGACACGTCACTCAGCTGGTGAAGAGCATCCCAAAAAGACCAAAGGGAAGGGTCTGATGGTTCTCACAGCATCAACCAGCCAGATGGACCCCCAGGGGAAAGGTACCTGCAGGGATGCTTTGCTGGTGTTGGGGAATGCAGAGGCCCTGTCAGGGCAGCCAGACCTTCCTGCCGGTGACAGGCACTGCCAGGAGTAACACTAGAGTTTAAAATGCTCTGGAAAGGATTAATGATGGGCAGAAACTTGGGTTGGATGAGATGAGTCTCTGGAGGAACCTGGGGAGGGGGATTTTGGTGGGAATTGGAGGTTGCTGAAATCTGGGGTTTATTTGCTCAGTTCTTCCCTCCAGATGATGTGGGAGTTGAGGGTCCTGGAGAGTTGCTGCTCTCCTGTGACAGCTTTGTGTGGCAGAGGGACAAGGACTGTGAGCTGTCTCCTGGCAATACACCCTGGGCAAATAGTCAATAAGGATAATCCAGTTCCAGGCTGTTTTTAGCACCAAACCTCTGTGTAAATGAGGTGAACAAACCCAACTGTTCCCTCGTGTACCCCACCATTCTGTGGGCACTGCTGGGAGGGTTTTCCCAAAGGGGAATGTTTTTCCGGTAAAGTAATAAGGAAAAGCAAGTGAAAGTTGTGTCAGGCAGGCACTGGTGATGTGCTGTACACAGCCCTGTGGCAAATGCTGAATACACAGAGACTGGGTACAAAGTGCCATGTTTGAACCTTGGCTTTGAGATTATGCCTTCTTAATCTCAGGCTGCTCTAGAACATGCCTGGTTTGCTTGGCACTCACACAAAGGACAGAAAGATCAGGCAGGTGGGCCTGGGCTGGTCCTGCAGCACGTGAGCAGGAGGGACCCACACACTGAGCATCAGCAGGGCATGGAGGGGCTGGTGATGACCTGGACACCCAGGTCAGCCAAGAGCTGCCTCAAAGGGCTGAATTTTGACCCCACCTATGAACAGCAACACTTTGCAAAGCTTAAGGGAGGTGGGAACCTCTGTGTGTTGGGAGAGCACCACTGCAGGGATGGCACCCACCTCCTTGCCAGCACCCCAAGGGGATGTTCCTCCTGTGTTGGCAGGGCTGGTGGAGCCAATTAGATCGAGTTTTTTAACGTGCTTGGAGCTGTGTGGTACCTAACAAAAGGGAGATGATAGCAGGAGGATGCGCCAACCAGGAGCCACCACCCAGAGCCAACACTCACCCAAAGAGATGATGATTTTTCAACAGTGCATGAGACAAAGAGGGGGCAGAGATGGGGAAGATGTCCTCACTGACACGTGGGTGAGAGTCAGAGTAGAGCCCAGACTCACCTCTCTTCCCTTTTGGCATCTCAGCCAGGCCAGTGCCCCCAGGCAGGTGCCTCCACGGGCAGGAACCTTTCCAGGGACATGATCCCCACCCTCGAGTCACGAGAGGGAGATTTCCTTGCAGGGTTTTTTATAAAGCCTCTCACAACCAATGAGAAACATCCTTTTTTATTATTTACTGATTTGTCTTTATTTCCTGTCATGTTGCCAGTGACCACAAGAGACAGATAAGGTTTTCTTGCCTGTCTCAGGAGGGTGGGAGCTGCAGTGTGGGGCAGGGGGTTTCACAGCCCTCATGCACCAGGATGCCCAGGCCAGGAGTTCAGCTTTACCCTCCACCGGGTCTCAGGGTGCTTTTCCACCTCTGTGCCCTTGGGACAACCTCCTTCAAGAATTTCCTTGATGCACCTCAGGATAAGAACCTGCACCAAGCATCAGTTGGTTACTGCAGCTGTATATGAGGAAGGGCAGCAGGAACCAACACCCTCCTTTATTTGCTCTGGTATTTTTAATTTCTGGTGCTGAGCCTGTCAATCCAGCCTGTAAAGCTTGGCTGAGGGCTTTGTCACCATTCAGAGTCTGTCCCTTGCTGGGTGAGTGTCTGGGTGTGTCACTCAGGGTCAACATCCAGGGAGCCGTTGGTGTCACCCAGGGAACCCAGCAGGAAATGGTGCTTTGTCCCTGTCCCCATTGGTCCCTCCTGTCTCCTGGGCCAGTGGGACAGACACTCCTGGATGAAGTTTGTTGGGGAGCAAAGCCATTGGATGATCCATCACATCACCAGGGAAAGTTTTGGGATGTGAGGGGTGGAGGGGGATGGTCACACACACGGGACAGAGCTGTCAGCCCTGTGCCCAGACCTCCTGGAAGTCACTGGTGAGCCCACACCCCATTCCATGGAGGAGCAGAGACCTCCAATTCACCCATCACACACCAGCTCAGACCAAGCCCTGCACTGCCAGGGTCCTGCAGACCCCAGGATGCTGCATTCCCTGTGGGATGTTCCTGCTTGCACATCTCCCCCTCTGTGACCCCTCTGTGGTCTGTGACAGTCACCCAGCTCACCTGGCTCCAGGCAGGGCCGTCCTCCAGCACATGGTGCACAAATCAAACCCAAATGTGTGTGTGTGCCAGGTGCCTTCAGCATCCTTCACCTCCTCCGGGCAGCTGCAAGGCTGTGGGCACAGGCAGGACATGGTGACTTCAACTGGAGCAATCAGGCAGGCCCAGCAACAGAGGGGAAGACTCCCACTTGTGGTGGGAGATGATGGGATTTCTCTTGCCTCCCTGTCCCACCTTCTCCCACGGTGAGCACCCACACCCCAGCACCTCAGAGCACCAGCTCTGATGGTCTCCAACGTCCTCTCCATCCCAGGGACATCAGTCCTCCCTTCTCCTGCTGTCCCCAAGCCCCAGTGGCTGGGGCAGAGTGGCAGGATGGGTGTGAGTGAGGCACCAGCGAGTCCCTGTCCCTCAGCACGGGCAGACCTGGCCCAAGCCCAGGCTGTATTGACTCAAGGGCTTATCTTTCACCACCGAGTTTTTGTGGTTTTGTACTCACTGTGTTTGCTCCAGGCTGCTGGGGGTGTTCCCAGCCATGGGCATGGCATAGCCAGTGCCTGTGGCACAGAGCCTGTGTGTGCTGGGCACTGGCAACCAGCAGTGCCCCTCCACCCCCTGACCAGGCTGTGCTTCCCAAGTCACCCCACTCCCCAAAAACCAGCATCCTCCTGTGTTTCCTACCCTGATTCTTCAACCCCCAAATGCCATGGGAGTGCACTCCAGGAGTTCTCTCTCAGCCCTCCTTGCAGCCATGGCATCCCCAACTTGGCACCTGGGGAGGAAATATCAATCCCAGCAATATCTGGTGTTTGCTCACGTGCCTGAATCTTCCAGAGAGGAAAAAAAATCCTCCTTTTGTGACTAAATGTTACCAGCCTTCCTCATACCTTGACCTGGGCTGGTCCTGAATATCACTGGGCAGCTCACAGGGTCCAACTGAGAGGGTGGTGGCTGCACACATGGACATTCTGGACATCTCCTTTGCACCCAGAAATTGGCTGGTTCTTCTGTGTGGGATCTGGCTTGTGGGAAACGGTCTCCTCAGTCCCACTGTTATGATTTTAGATGCCTTTGTTGAAGAGATCTTGAATTTCTAAGCTATTAACAGGGTCTTTTAAAGTGTTCACATCTCTTTCCCCTGTCTGTTTGTAGGGGAGCAGGGAAGGACGAGTGTGAATGTGAGGAAGAGGAGCAGCACCATACAGGGACTCTGTTGTGCTGCCCTTGCAAAACCACCCCTGCAAACCCAGCAGGAGCTGTGCCACCCTGCCCTGCTGGGCACCCTGTCACTGCTCTGGGCACTGGAGACACCCCTTGAAGCATCAAGACCCCTTTTGCATCCTCTCCAAGCACCTTGATCTCACCTCCTGCCACTGCTGCTCTCTCAGAGAGCCCAGCACAAGCTCCCCGGTGGCAGAGGAGCCTCTGCCAACTGTCCTGACCATGGGCCACAGATCCACAGGGTCCAGCTGGCAGCCTGGAGCAGCTCTGCAGACCTCACCCAAGGGATGGGAGATCTGGTTCAACGGGAGGGAGTGCCCCAGGTGGAGCTGAGTCCCCTGGCTGGGGACCCGCTCTGTACGTCGGTGCACTCAAGGGAGAGACACAAAGTCAGACAGGACAGAGGATTTCCTGAACAAAATCCAGAGCAAAACCTGGGTGGAGGTCTTGGGAATGTTATACCTAATCTCACCAAGGTCCCAGGAACTTTGTAAGAGGGTCTTAATGAAATACTCAGAAGACCTTGGTTCAAAGAGCTGCAAAGGCCAGGAAAGGATTTAGTGCTTCAGCTGCCAAACCATGGTGGCTCCACAAGGGAACAAACTTCCTGACTGACTCAAAATACAAATCTCAGGTGAGAGGAGACCTCTTGGTCTCCCATGTCTCCATTCTCCTCTGTTCCTGATGCTGATCATGAAGACACTTGTGTAGAATGGAAACATATATAGCACCTATCAAATTTATAACAACCTATCAAATAGGTTGTTCAGCACTTTCCTTCACAGATACCTCTTCTCAGCTATTTAAAACTTCACTAAAATTTATTTCTGTGTGATTTCCTGTCCTGGACAACCTGCATTTGTGATAAGTTTTGCTGCTGCCCTCAGTTCTCTCTGCAAACCAGCTGACAGGACAGTACTGGCCCTCAGGGACTTCTCTGTCAGGCTCCATATGGGGCCCTGATGAAGGAGAGGTCTCCCCACAGCATCAGAAAGACCTCCCCAAACCATCCTGTGGTGCTGGAGATGTGGTTTGGGCCCAGAGAGCACATTCTTTTGCATTCAGTCCATGCCACCAGCCATGTGATGGGCAGAGAAAACACCCCAGGGGCTCCAGAGGGAGGGGTGAGCTGGGGACACCCCCCTTCCCTGCTGCCCAGACCACAGCATGGGCCATAGGAGACTTCATGGGTGGCCTCAGGCCCTCGGTGTCCTTGCTGTCCTTGATGTTGGCATTTGGGCAGTGGGGTTGGTGGGAGGGTTGTTCAGCGTAGGAACTCCTGTGTGGGGAGGAAACAACTTCTCTGCCTCTGGTTCCAGGGACATGAGGCTGGTGGCAGGGTTGGATCACAATCCCTGCCATGAGGAGAAAGCTGGTGTCCCCTGTAGCCATCTAACCATCCTATCCTCCCATCCTGGGATGAAGGCTCCCTGCTCAACTCCACAGTTGTGCTGTGCAGGTCCCACAGCCCCAAAATAACTCCAGTTTGAAACCCAGGCGTTATTCATGTCCTAATCCCACCCCAGGTAGGACAGGGACCACCTCCCAGTTCCCCAGAATATCCACCAGTTGTCCCACTCAGGGGTGCCACCAAGCACATTGAGCAGGCACAAGGCTAAGGGTGCAGAGCAGAGCAGAGCCTGTGCCAGGGTGTTTGCACTGCTCTGTTCTGTCCTGGGAGAACCACTTTGGTGTCAGGTCTGGGACTGTTCCATTAAAGTTTCTGCCTTCCTTTTCCAAAGCTGGTTGTCTCCTGTCAGGAGGTGGTGGGTGAAGCAGGAACCTCTGGTTGCAGTAACTCTGGGAAGGAGTAGCTCTTGCACAAGGGAGCTGGACAGTGTGTGGGATAAATCAGTCAGAACATCAGTGGGAAACATGAGCATCATTAACCCCTCTCTGGCGATGTGGGGAAGCCCCTCCACAGTGCAAGTAAGCTTTTAAAAAAGAATCTTTATAATTCTTAAAATTTCTAAAGGTGCTGTTGGCTTTTCTGCATTTGCAGCCAGTGCAGCAGTGGGACATCAATGAATTCTTTTTCCTTCAAAGATAAAACCATATTAAGAGGGTCTCTGAGATCTTTGCAAATTCCCATGACTCCAGCAGCAGGGCCAGGAGATCACAACATAACCCTGAGATCAGCAACTGTGTTACCTCTGCAAATGAGTGCCCTCTGCCCTGGGCAAGAGCCAGCCTTCCCCAGGGCAGCCTTCCAGTCATATCCATCCTGCCCCATATCCATCCACAGGGCAGGAGACAGCCTGCAGCCAGGAACTGTGTCAAGCAAAGGGTCTGGGGGAATTCTGAAGTGACCCCACTGCTCACAGGGCCACCTTTGCACTTCACCCAGGGACAGAGCCAGCCTGGCTCGGGGGGGTGGAGAGGGACCAGCACTCCTTGACCTGACAGAGACCACAAACTCCTCCTGCACCTTGTACCCGGGGGATGGAGATGGGGGAACAAGCAGGATTTGTACATCCTGGAGTAACTGGTTCTCCCAGACTGCACAAACCCTTCTGCAGCGATCCTTGTCTGCATCCACCCTGCCCAGGCTGGAGGAGTGGGATGCCTGGTCCTGGAGGCAGTCCCTGGTTCCAGCTGGTTCCAGCACAGCTGCTGAGCTGGAGGGAGTGGGCTCTGAACTGGGATTTAACCCTTCCCAACCATGGAGGTGCCTGGGGCTGATGGATGGGCTGGGGTGCAGCAGGATGAGCAGCTCCCCCACTCTCTGCACACTGAGCCAGCATTGACTTCACCCTCAGATCCTCTCCTTACACTCCTTGGGACCAGGCACTTGCTGCCTTTTCTGTCCCCATCCAGTGCTCCTGCAGTTCAGTTGCTGTCACTGGTCGTGTGTGGCACCTGCAGGCAGGGCACAGTCCCAATATCCCAGTGCCTGCCCCATCCTCCTGCTCCTCCAGTGAGCCAAGGCCCGTTCCAGCAGCAGGGACATCACCAGTCCCACACCAGATGGGGGAATCAGCCCGGTGGGAAGTGCACTCCCATGTAGGAATCCTGGAGAGAAGGGTTCCAGGGTCCACAGCAGCAGGAGCTCCTGTGTTTGTCCCCCACTGTCAGGGGGTGGCAGGAGGGACCTGTCCAACACATCCACAGGGTGAAGGTTTGCCCAGTCAGGGATGGGTTTGTGGGCATCAGCAGCAGGAGGCTGGAGGTCTCTTGGTACATCCCTGTTCATCCTGGGGCTGACTGCTGCTCCAGGGCACCCTGTGCATCCCTGTACATCCCTGGGCATCCCTGGGCACCTTGAGGCTGGCTGCTGCTCCAGAGCACCAGCTTCCCTCTGCATCCCTGTGCATCCCAGGGCTGCCCACTACTCCAGAGGATCATCATCCTTGCACATCCCTGTGGACCCCTGTGCATCCTGGGTCTGACTACTGCTCCAGAGCACCCTCTACATCCCTGTACATCCCTGTACATCCCTGTGCATCCCTGTGCATCCCAGGGCTGGCTGCTGCTCCAGAGCCGAGCTGGGAGGACACCCACTGCCACGACACCAGTGACAGCTGGGTGGCTCTGCTGTCCAGCTGGACCTCGTGGCTACTGCCTTCCCTGAGTGGCCACCAGCTAATTCCTGCCTGCTGTGACTGATGCCCAATAGAGCTCCATGGCTGTTCTCCACCAGTACAACCAGTCCACAGGGAATGAAAACCTTGGGATGAAACCCTTCCACACCAGGCAGTGTCCAGGTCTGGCTGGGGGTGACATCTGACTCCAGGAGTCACAGTCCTCAGCTTCCCCCAGGGAGATGCTCTCACAGGGATCTCTGGAGATCCATATCACAACAACCTTGGACTGTATCAGGGGCTGGCAGCTCTGATCCCAGAGGGATCTAATGTGGCAGGAGGAGTTTTCTAGGAGGCTCCACACTTTACAGTTAAGTAAAATAATCCCAGGCTTTCCAATCCCACAGGAACGTTTTTCAGCATGCAGCTTCTCACCAAACCCCTGACTCCCGCCCTCGGGCAGCCCGTGGTGGATTCCAAACCCTTCTTGTCTTCAGCTTGGCTGCAGGAAAGACTCTGACCATGCACAGGGCGTTGGTACCCAGGACTGGCCCCGCAGCACCCGGGGCACCCCCACCCCACTGCTCCCTGCCTGCACCCGGGGCTGGGCAGGCACAGGGCTGGGCAGGCACAGGGCTGGGCAGGCACAGGGCTGCCCCAGGTGACCATGGGGAGCACTCACCATCAGCCAGCAGATAAATCACACTGAAGACAAGGAAAATGGTTTTCCCAGCTGCAGTGGGTTGACCCCAGCTGGATGCCAGGTACCCACTAAAGCCACTCTCTCACTCTCCCTCTGCAACTGGACAGAGGAGAGAGAAAAACAAACAGCTAAGGATTCATGTGTAGAGACAAGAGCTGGGAGAGGTCAGTGACTGATCACCTTCACGGGCAAAACAGACTCAAAGTGGGGCCAGTACTTAAATTTATTACTAACAGGATAAGAGCCAAAGAGTGAGAAATAAAACAGTCTTAAAAACACCTTCCCTCCACCCCCCCTTCCTTCCATGTTCTCCCTCCTCCCCCCAGCAGTGCAGGGGGACGGGAATGGGGGTTACAGTCAGTTGTTGTTTCTGCTGCTGCTCAGGGAGAGAAGTTGGAGTCCTTCCCCTGCTCCCGTGGGGTCCCTCCCATGGGAAACAGTCCTTGATGGACCTCTCCAGGGTGAGCCCATCCCTCGGGCAGCAGCTCTTCCCAACCTGCTGTCCCGTGGGTCACTCCTCCATGGGGTCAGTCCCTCACGGATGAGCTGTACTGATGTGGATCCCCCACAGGGGCCACGAGTCCTTCCTGGGAAAAACCTGCTCCAGCCTGGGCTTCCTTCTCCAGGGGCTGCAGGTCCCTGCCAGGACCCTGCTCCATCCTGGGCCTTCCACGGAGTCACAGCCTCCTTCCTGCATCCCCCTGCTGCAGCGTGGGAGCCTCCACGGGCTGCAGGGGGGTCTCTGCACCCCGATGCTCCCCCAGGGGCTGCAGGGGGGTCTCTGCACCCCGATGCTCCCCCAGGGGCTGCAGGGGCACAGCTGCCCCACCCTGCTCTGCCCCACAGGCCACAGGGGCACAGCTCCGGCACCTTGAGCACCTCCTACCCCTCCTCCTGCACTGCCCTTGGGGTCTGCATTGCTGTGCCCATGTTCTCACTCCGCTCTTCGCTGGCTGGAGTTCTTTCTGTGCAACAACCTTCTGTTCCCAAATATGTTACCCCAGAGGTGTTCCTGTTGCTCCTGATTGGCTCAGCCTTGGCCAGAGGCAGGAATTCCATCCTGGAGCAGCTGGAATTGGTTCCATGGGAGAGGGGAAGCTTCTGGCAGCTTCTAAGAGAAGCCACCCTTGTAGCCCCCCTGCTACCAAAACCCAACCACAGAAACCCACTACACCAGCTCAGTTTGCTGCTGCAAAATGGGACATCATTTAAGGCAAAACCTGTTCTTCCCAGAAAATGCACTTGCTGGTCTTTGCCAGCTGTTACTGGAAGGAGAGTGCAGACCTTTGATCGTATTCCAGGGTTTTTTTCTTGGTGGATCACTGAGTTTTTGACAAAAAGGATCTGTAAGAATGACACAGGGAAGTGTAAAACCTTCCCAGGCAGCTGAGCAGGATATGTGCCAGGGCTGGTGGCAGGCAATGCCCAGAAGGGCAGGGGTACACACTGGTCTGCACCACAGCTCTGCTGGGCTGTGCTGCCAACAGGGGAGTGAAACCAGCCCCTCACCAAGGGACAGCTCCAGCCCCACTCCTGTCCCCAGGATCCCTCAGCTGAGGGTTTGGGGATCTCATCCCGATAAGCCACCCCTGCCCTGGGCACTGATCTCACAGGGGGCACTGGCTGAGCCCCTCAGGCACTGCCAGACCTCTGCTCTCCTTGTAGGCTCGGAAAATTCCCCTCTCCTGCAAAGCCCCAGAAGAGCCCAGCCCAGCAGCGTGCCCTGGGTGTTGGCACAGGGGGATGGATTCCTCTGGCACCTCCTGGGCACTGGGCACTGAGGGTGGAGGAGACTCCAGCCCCCCATGGTGGAGGAGGAGAAGGGGTGGGCACTGCAGAGGGTGGGATGTCCCCAGTGTGAAGGGGTGGCTGCCATGTGCTGGAGAGGGACACCCAGCCGGGGCAGTGTCACCTCCTGCCTGTGTCCCACCCCGGGCCAGCCAGCCCCCCACTGCCCCTGGCTCTCCAGGGTGGGTGAGGGGAGGGCAGGGAGCTTGGAGGAGCCTCCTCCTCAATTATTCATGGAGAGATCTCTGCTGATGGAGCTGGGGCTCTCTGAGGCTGCTTCCTAATGGATCCTGCTGCCGAGCTCTGGCCAGTAAGCACTCCTGGGCCCTGCAGAATTCCCACTTCTCCCATCTCCCTGCCATAAAAATGCCACCTTCTCCTGCTAATGATGCATTATGCAGCCATTACTGGGGGTTAGAGCCCTGCTGCCATCAGGCAAAGGTCTGTCAGTGTGGGAAGGGCAGGGTGTGCTCTCCAGGCAGGGAAATGGCACATGCTGGGATGTGCCAGGAGTCCTGTCTGTGCTGGAGGGAGGACAGCCCAGCTGGGGTCAGCTGGCACGGGGAGAAGAGGGACCAGCAGTCATAGCTGGAGCACAGCATGGTCTGCACACAGCCCAGCCCAGCTCCTTCAGGCAGAGGGAGGGAAGGAGGTGACAGAGGATGCTTGGGAATGCATCCCCTGGAACCACAGGTGCTGCAGGACAGCTCCTGTGCAGAGCAGGATGCCATGGATGAGGGGGTGGCAGTGGTGGAAGATGACTCAGGACTGGCAAAGCTACTGGTAGGACACTTTGCAGGAGAAGCTGTTAAATGCTGCAGCAGAAACACTTGCCAGGCTCTCAGCTGGTTGGGTTCTGTCCCTTTGCAACACTGTCCAGGGTTTCCTGTCACCCTTTCCTGTCCATGTGGACGTCCCACAGCTGAATTCCTGGAACTGGAAATATAACCCTGGTGTTTGCACAGCTCAAGGTGCCACAAGATCAAAGAGGGGGTTCATGAGGGTCCCATCAAGGCTTAGGTTACCTTGAGTAATCCTGTGGATCATCCCCATGCCCACTTTATCCACTGGCCATCCCACATGGAGAGCTGTGGTGTCCCTCCCATCCATCCATTCACCTCACAGCCTTTCATCCTAACAGCCCTTCTGACCTGACTCTCCATCCATCCGTCCATCCATCCATCCATCCATCCATCCATCCATCCATCCATCCATCCATCCCATGTACTCACCACCCAACTGTTCTTCCAGCTCCAGCTGCTGCTCCATGAGGGAATCCTTGAGCTCAGCCCTGGGGTGGGTTTGGTGCCCTCTCCTCAAAGGAGACTATGAAACCCTTGTGACCATGGTGGGACTGGTGTTCCTGTGGAGGCTACAGGAATGCAGGTTTCTCTCTCAGGAGGGAGAGGACACGTTGATGGGAAGGATCTGTACCCCTCCTTCTCATGGCAGAAGATCCTCAGAAGGCTCTGCCTGGGCCTGAGACTCCCTCAGCAACCTCCCAAAACCTGCAGCAGGTGACAGGAATTTCCTCCAGATTGTCATGTTTATAAAATCACAGTATGAAAACACATCCTGACCCCTTTTCCAGTCATATGTGAGTGACCAGCTGCCCACAGCTCCGTGCTGGAATTTCTGAGGGACCAGCAGGGCCCAGGGTGGAGCACAGCCTCTGTGGGTGCCTCTGCCGTGGGGGATGCACAGGGTGGACATTTGCAGAGAACTTTATCAAAGGACCTGGGGGGGCTGGTGGGGGACAGGCTGGACATGACCCAGCCCAGAACCCCCCGTGCCCTGGGCTGATCCCACAGCGTGGGCAGAGGGCAGGGGGGGATTGTGCCCCTCTGCCCCTCAGATGAGACCCCCCTGCAGAGCTGCTCCAGCCCTGGGAACAGCACAGGGAGGACATGGAGCTGCTGGAGAGAGTCCAGAGGAGGCACCAAGAGGATCAGAGGGATGGAGCAGCTCTGCTGGAAGGAAAGGCTGGGAGAGCTGGGATTGTTCAGCCTGGAGGAGAGAAGCTTTGGGGAGACCTGATTGTGGCCTTTCAGTGCCTGAAAGGACCCTACAAGAAAGATGGAGAGGGAATATTTGCAAGGGCCTGGAGTGGCAAGACAAGGGAATGGCTTCCCACTGCCAGAGGGCAGGGTTAGATGGGATATTGGGAGAAAAGTTCTTTCCTGTGAGGGTGGGGAGGCCCTGGCACAGGTTGCCCAGAGAAGCTGTGGCTGCCCCATCCCTGGAAGTGTCCAAGGCCAGGTTGGACGGGGCTTGGAGCAACCTGGGCTAGTGGAAGGTGTCCCTGCCCATGGCTGGAGGTGGGACATGGTGAGTTTTTAGGTCCCTTCCAACCCAAAACAGTCTGTTACTCCACGAAATCCATGTCCCAGTGCTGCAGGCATGAGTTATCCTCGGGACATCAGGTCACCGTGACAAACCACATCACTGAGCACCTCAGGACTGAGCTGGAAATGGCCCCAATATCCTCTCATGGACACAGGCCTGGTGAGAGGATGAGCTGTAGAGTATCTGGGGGCTGCAGTTTGCTGGAGATCCAAATGTATCCCCAGGGACCTTTAGCAGAAAAGGCCTGGCTCTGGCCAGCAGCTTTAATAGCAATCACATGGGATGATGGCAGCTTTTCCATCTGCACAGGGACTGTCAGGGAGTATCTTTCCCAGATGCAGCAGATTCCAACCTAAACCAACAGATACCTCTGGGAGCACCGACCATGAGCTGTGCTGGGGCTGGTGAGGACATGGTACTGTGGGCAATAGCTGGCCCTAGGCACCAGATATGACAGATGCCCCTGGGAACAGGCCTGGGTCATGCCCGTGGCACAGGAGATGCAAGCCCTGGAACAGGGAGTGGATGCCCAGCACAGCATTCCCTGGGTATCTCCAACCTCCTGCTGCTCAGTCCAGCCAAGGCAGGGACTGGCTCCCCCTGCCAGCCCTGACAGCCATCCCTGGCCAAGCAGTGCCACCCTGTGGAATACACCCTCCGTGCCTCTGAAGGGGGTGATGCCCTGAACCCCCACCCCAGGCCTCCAGGTCCATGGCTGGTACCCCTCCACCACCACCCTTGGTTCCCTCTCCCCGGTGCTGTGCATGACCCCAGCACAGCACAAGACACCCCCATCCCATCCCATCCCATCCCATCCCATCCCATCCCATCCCATCCCATCCCATCCCATCCCATCCCATCCCATCCCATCCCATCCCAGTGCTGCCACTGAAGCTCTTCCCTGTCCCCACTGCCTTTCCCAAACATCTCCAGGGCTGCAGCCACCCCGGGGGTCCCTCTCCCCCCTCCCAGCAGGTCTGCAAGGGGCTGGTGCCCTGGCACGTGCACTAGTTCCCCAGACACACTAATAACAGGGTTTATTATTAAATAATGAGGCAGGGACACGTCACTGTCAGGTCACCGTTTCTTATGAAACAGGGTTTCCATTCCAGTGTGGTGTCTCAAGCACTTTTCCCCAGTGCAGGGTCACTGCACCCCAGGAGTGGGTGGGGAAACTCAGGAACGGCAGGGAGGGGGAGGGAGTGCAGGAAGACCCCAGGGAGGAGCCACCCATCAGCAGCACATCAGGGCAGGCTGCCCTGGCTGGAACCCCAGAGGATGGGGTGGGACACCATCAGCTCCTCTGCCCCAAACTGCTCCCCCCTTTCCAACCCCAAGTGGTTCTTATTTGTTGCCCTGAAATGTTCTGGCTGGTCCCAAAGCTGGTGACACTGTTTGTCCCACCCTGAACGAGAACCTCTCCTTGGGAGCAAGGAAACCCTGTGCCAGCCCTCCAGCCCACTGTCACCTCCCACCTGCCCACGGTGGGGTGCCCATGAAAGTACCACAGCCCTGGGGACACATTCCTGGATGACAGGGCAAGAGCAGCACCCCCGGGAGCAGGGACTGGGTCGGGAGGACAAAGGTGATGAGGGGATGAGACTCTTTCAGCTGGGGCCAGTCCCAAAGAGGGTAAAGCCAGGAGGGGAGGGCTGAGCGATGCCTGACCTGCTTGGCACAGGTGCAAATGAGCACTGAGGGTGTGAACCCTTGGGAGTGGGATTTAGGGACAAGGGAATATCACTGTACCAAGGAACAGGGCTCCAGCAAGGAGAGCAGGGTGGGTTCCCAAGTCTGCCCCCTTATACAGTCCAGAACTTTAGTTCAGTCCCTGCCCCACACCCCAGCACCTGCCCCTGGACCCCCAGGGCAGGAGGGATCCTGTGACACTGGGAGGATGGCCATGATCCTGGGGAGCTCAGAGAGAGCTGAGGGAGGGCAAGGCTGGGACTGCCTGGGGGATGAGCTGGCATCCCTTCCCACCCCATGGCACAGCAGGGAGGGGAGCATTGGCTGGCAGAGGGGAAGGGGAGCTCACAGGGACCAGGATCACTCTCTCCATGCTCTGATTTCAGTGTCCCTGTGCCTGGTAGCTGGAGGCTCTGATTTATCCATCTCTGGGATGGAAAGCCATGAGTTCCTGCTCCAGGCTGGCTGCACCACGTACCCCGATGGCCCCAACAGCCTGGGAGCCTGGGCACCTCCAGCAGCCCTATCAGCAGCCCTGATCCTCCTGCACACAGAGCCCTTGGCTCCCCCGGGGCTCTGGGTACCACAATCACAGCCCACCAGGAGCTGGGAGGGAGGGGAGGGAGTAGTACTTCACCCCTGCACACTCTGTCACAGGGTGCAGGAGGATCCCCTCCACTGAGACACTGGAGGAACCCACTAGCAGGGTTTGACCTGCCAGATTTTAACCAAAAGAGGCAGCAAATGCCAGCAGTGACACCTGGAGATCTGCAGGAAGTCTGAAAGTCCATTCAGTCCCTGTCCATTGAGAGAGCTTCACCTGGAGCTGCTTCTGGGCTTTTTCCAGAAATCTTCTGAGAGGTTCCAGCCCTGGCTCTGTCCCAGCATCAGTGACACCACTCAGGCATCCAAGCAGATCCCATCCCTGCTACAAGTCCCTCTTGACCAGCAGCAGCCAGGGGAGCACAGCCGCCAGCATGGCCACGGTGAGGATGAGGAGGACAGCGAGGGCCATGGGGGACTGGCAGCACTTCACCCCCAGGGCTGAGCTGGATGACACCAAGCTGCCCGTGTCTGCCCTGCTCCTCCTCCCCAGGGAGCTGCAGTCCGTGTCCACCAGGGGCATCCCGTGGTCGCTGATGACAAAGATGTGGGCTTCCCGTGCCAGCGCCGCTGGCAGCCCCGGCGGGTCCGCGGGGTTTGTCCCTGCGCTGCAGCACCGGGCAAAGCTCTGCACCGGCATCACGAAGTGACTGGGCACCACCAGGGTGTTGCCGGCCTCTGCTTTGGTGAGATGGGACAAGGAGGACGGCGACAGAGGCATCTCCAGTGCCCGGGGGTTGGTGCCCGCCCCGGGCGGCCACAGAGTCTTCTTGCTGAGGAAGGTGACATAGCGGCACACGGGGCAGATGATGCTGCTCTGGACGTGCCCGTCCAGCTTGGCCGAGAGCAGGCACTTCACCAGGCAGTCGTGGCAGAAGGTGTGGCCGCAGCTGAGCCGCCGGTGCGCGGCCTCCAGGGGCTGGAACTTCTCGTAGCACACGGGGCACTCGGGCGGGGGACTCTCCTTGCTGGAGGAGGTCTCAGACATCCCGGTTCCAGCGGCCACGGGAGCTCCCCAGCTGTGAGGGAGAGGCACAGGATGACAGGATATGCTGAGTTGGAGGAGATCCACAAGGATCATCCAGTCCAACTCCTGGCCCTGCACAGGCCCATTCCCAAGAGTCACCCCCTGTGCCCCAGAGGATCAGCCAAACCCTCCCTGAGCTCTGGCAGCCTTGGGGCTGTGCCCACTGCCCTGGGGAGCCTGGGCAGTGCCCAACCAGCCTCTGGGGGAAGAACCTTTGCCTGAGATCCAACCTGAGCCTGCCCTGACACAGCTCCAGCCATTCCCTGGCTGCTGTCCCTGCTCCCCCCAGAGCAGAGCTCAGTCCCTGCCCCTCCTCTGCCCCTGCCCAGGAAGGTGGAACTGCAGTGAAGTCTCCCCTCAGTGTCCACTTCTCCAGCTGAACACACCAAGTGCCCTCAGTGTCCTCACACACCTTCAAATCAAGGTCCTTCCCCATTCTCCTTCCCTCCTTTGGACACTCTCTAATGGCTTCAGATCTTCCTTATATTGTGGTGCCCAAAACTGCCCACGAATCAGGGTCTTGGTGGCAATGATAAGCATGATCCACCTCTGCATCTCTCCTCCTCCTCCTCCCTGCTCCCTTGCCCTAGTCCTTTGCCCCTCACAGAGGGAGGGGGTGGCTACCAGGCACTGTCTCCACAAGGCATTCCCAGGAGCATTCATCCTCTCATTGTGGCCCCTGGGAGACATGACAGGAGGATCTCAGCTCCAGACCCCTCAAGGACAATAATCCCTGGCTGCAAAATCACTCAGGAAGAGGGATAAGCCCCTGGATGGAGCTGTGGCTGCCTGTTCAATGCCTGACAGGTACAGCCTGTGCCACAAGTGCCTCTGTGCTCTGGGCCAGCTGCAGGTGCTGGGAACTCCCATCCCACAGTGAAATCTGCCAAGGAAAGAAAGGTTTTTCCATCCCAGGGAAAACAGAGGGGCCAGGAGGAGCAGGGGAAGGGCAGGTCTGTGGAGAAGGTGGGAGCATAGGGCCCCACAAGGGTGGAGGGGGTACGTGACATACCCAGGGCAGGCAGTGAGCACCCACACCAGGCTCCTTCCAGGCTGCTGGAGGGTGTCCCAGGCTGGTGGCCAGGCCACTGACACCTCCTGGCTCCCTCTGGAGCACGGGGCAGCCACAAGGCTGGAGCCCAGTGTCAGCTCTTAGTCAGAGCCAGCTCAGCCAGCCCAGCCCTGGCCCCGAGGGCAGGGGGATGTGGGGCTACAGAGAGCCCCAGACCTGAGCCTGGGATGGCTCTGGAGCTCTGCCCTGCATCCCCCAGGGCAGGGAGCACTCACATGGTGCCTTCAGGGAAGGGAGAGGGGAGAAGAGAGAAGGGAGAGAGGAGAAAAGAGAGGGAAAAGGGGAGAGGAGAAAAAGAATGCTCCGCTCAGCTCCCTTCTCTTAGACTGGTTCAGGAACTTGAACTTCATAAAACCTGCAGGTTTTTCCAGACCTTGTCAGATTTTCAGACCCCACCCAACCTGCACCCCTTTTCTCATGCATGACTGTGTCCATGGACACCCTCCCAGCTGATTCTGGAGGGTCTGCCCTCCTCCCTCCTCTTGCAGAGGAGTCACCCACTGCCCTGGGATGGCCACTGCAACACAACAAGCCACCCCCTCCCCAGGCAAGAGAGGAAAGTTCCTCACTCCTGATCTGGTTTCAGAGAGATCAGAGACTTGATGCTCCCCCAAAGTGCTGCAGAAAGAAATCCCAGCCCCATGCTCCTGCTCCTCCAGGCCCCAAGGTCCTCTTACCTGCTGTAGGGCCCCAGGACAGGGGTCCCTCCATGCACTACTGTCCCCCGACCAGGGCTGGCTGTGCCCCAGCACAGCCCGGGAGGGCACCAGGGCACCTATAAACACCCAGGTGTGGGGCACCAGGGCACCTATGTAACAGCCAGGGGCTGGCTGGGTGTCTCACCAGGGCGTTGCACAAGCAGAGCAGGGACAGGGACAGCTCCCGGGGAGTGAATGTGGAGGAACTTGTTCGGGTTTTAAAGGGCCCACGCTGGCCTGGTTGGGCAGGGAGTGGGAGAGGAGGAGGCGTCAGGCAGGGCAGGGGCAGGAGCACAGTCCTGCCTGCCTTCCCTCCTGGAAAGGAGACTCATCCCTGGGGTCAAACCCCAGGGAAACAGGCACTGAAGGGGATGCTGGGCCCCCAACCCCTTCTGTGGCTGCACAGATGGGTGAGCTGGAGCATCCTGCACCAGGGCCAGGCTCCTGTCACACTCTCCTCACCTCTCCATCCCTCACCCAGGCCACATCTTTCTTCCCAAGCCCACTCCCCTCCTCATCCCCCAAACACTCATCCCTCATCCCTGCACACCAGATGTTCACCAGAGTCCTGGTGTGATGGTTCATGGCCCAGCAAAGACACTCTGTCAGGCATGGGGGCACTGCTGCTTTGCACTGCCCTGGGGGTCTTCCAGCACCCCTGTGAGCCGTGGTCCAGGCCCAGCAGGACCCTGTGGGCTCAGGGCAGGCAGGACCCCCCGGCTTGGCCACCTCAGCAGCTGAGGGTGGATCCCAAGTCACCACCCGGCCACGTGCAGGCTGGAAACCCACACAGAGAAGGTTCCCTGGCACTTCACATGGTCCCAGGGTGCTGCCCATCCCGGGCAAGTAGTCAAGAGGCACCTTCCCTGCACAGCCTTGTAAAAACTGCTGGCAGGATGGATCACTCCTGCCTCAATCCCAGCTCTCCCAGGCACCCTGTGTGTGCTCAGCCTGGGCAGTGACCAACCCACACTCCATCTTGTGAGTGGCCCCACAGGGATCCAGATGCTGTTTGCCACATCCACAGGAGGTCCCCAGAACATGGGGTGACACCAGGGTGCTGCCCACCTGGGCTCCCTCACTGTGGTCATGCACCCACAGCACCCGGGTTTGCACTGCCAGGGGGCCTGAATGCCCCAGAAATCCGGGGTCTTCATCAGGGAAAGCCTCCAGGAGAAACCCAGACATGTGAGACCCCCCCTGCAGAGCTGTTCCAGCCCTGGGGAACAGCACAGGGAGGACATGGAGCTGCTGGAGAGAGTCCAGAGGAGGCACCAAGAGGATCAGAGGGATGGAGCAGCTGTGCTGGGAGGAAAGGCTGGGAGAGTTGGGATTGTTCAGCCTGGAGAAGGGAAGCTTTGGGGTCACCTAATTGTGACCTTCCAGGACCTGAAGGAATGACAGGAAAGATGGAGAGAGCCTGGAGTGACTGGATTAGATGTTAGGAGGAAACTCTCCCCTGTGAGGGTGGTGAGGCCCTGGCACAGGTTGCCCAGAGAAGCTGTGGCTGCCCCATCCCTGGAAGTGTCCAAGGCCAGGTTGGACGGGGCTTGGAGCAACCTGGGCTGGTGGAAGGTGTCCCTGCCCATGGCAGGGGGTGGGAATGAGTTGATCTTTAAGGACCCTTCCATCTCAACCCCTTCTGTGATTCTGTGACACAGGGAGGTTTTGCCTTGGGGCAGAGCTGCTCTGCACAAGCAATCCCAGCCCTGTGCTCCCTCAGCTTCACGAAGGTACCCAGGGTTCTGCAGGGTACCCAACAAGGCAGGCCCTGGGGTGCCCCTGTGGGCAGCAGGGCTGGTTCCACGTGCCATGTGCCGTGGCAGGGCCAGGCTCAGGCGTGGGCAGCAGTATCAGTCTCTCGAGGGCGCAGCAGTCGCAGTGGTTACAACACAGGGCTGGTTTCTGGAAGGAGAAGGGTGGGTGCAGCCCCACCAGGCCACCCTGGTGCCCCCAGGGGTGACCTCTCAAGCCATGAAGCCCTGTCCCTCGCTGGGAGGAGACCCTGAGCACATCAACACCTTCTGTACCTCTCTTAGGCTCAGGGACCAAGCCACTCCAGTTGTTCTGCCAGACTTTTTGAGAGGATCAGAAACTGAGGCTGAAACCCCTCTGACAGATTGTGCCAGGGCTGGGGCTGCAGCGTCCCCTCTGGAGTGGGCATCCCCCTCCCCTGGTCCCCCCTGGAAGCTGCTGGAGGTGCACTCACCAAGATCCCCAGTGCTGAACAACAATGTGGGCCAGTGAGAGCAGATTTGGGGCAGCCAAATTCATTCTCACTTTGCTCCCTGCTGGCACCCAGGTGGGGTGGAAATTCCTGTTTCCCATACTTTGAATGCTCTCCTCCGTCAGAAGCCATGAGCTCATGGCTCTATACATAGGCACTGGAAAAACGAGTCTGCCTCCCTCTGCTGCTCTGACCACACCAAAATCAAAGGGATTTGGGCATATCACAGCCCCAGCTCTGGCAGCAGTTTCGGTCTTTCCCAGGTCTGGCTTTTCTCCGTGCCTTTGTTCCACTTTCACGTGCAGCAGCGTCATTCCTGAGTGACAAAGTCGAGTCTGCCTGTGCCTGAAGGACCAAAAACCAAGGTCAGGTGCAAAGCAAGTCCCTAAATGCTGCCTGTCATTTTTTTTCCCAGGCTTTAAGAAGTCCAGCTCATGTCCAGGGTTTCAGCCCTCTCAACCCAAGGACTCCAGGATCCTTTAATTCAAGCAAAGTGACACCAGGATCCTCTGATCCAAGCAGGAAGGTGCCACCAGGATCCTTTGATCCCAGTTGGAAGGTGACACCAGGATCCTTTGATCCAAGCAGGAAGGTGGCACCAGGATCCTTTGATCCCAGCAAGAAGGTGGCACCAGGATCCTTTGATCACAGCAAGAAGGTGCCACCAGGATCCTTTGATCCCAGCTGGAAGGTGCCACCAGGATCCTTTGATCCCAGCTGGAAGGTGCCACCAGGATCCTTTGATCCAAGCAGGAAGGTGGCACCAGGATCCTTTGATCCAAGCAAGGTGGTACCAGGATCCTTTGATCCCAGCAAGGTGCCACCAGGATCCTTTGATCCAAGCTGGAAGGTGCCACCAGGATCCCTTGATCCAAGCTGGAAGGTGCCACCAGGATCCTTTGATCACAGCAAGAAGGTGCCACCAGGATCCTTTGATCCAAGCTGGAAGGTGCCACCAGGATCCCTTGATCCCAGCAAGAAGGTGGCACCACAATCTTCTGATCCAAGCAAGGTGGCACCAGGATCCTTTGATCCAAGCTGGAAGGTGGTACCAGGTTCCTCTGATCTAAGCAAGATGGCACCAGGATCCTTTGATCCAAGCATGGTGGCACAGGATGCTTTCATCCAAGCAAGGTGGCACCAGGATCCTTTGATCCAAGCATGGTGGCACAGGATGCTTTCATCCAAGCAAGGTGGCACCAGGCTCAGCTCCTCTCCAGAGACCACAGGTGACACTTTCTCTGCTCTGTGGTCAGTGGCTGCCAGTGAATAAAGGACATTTCTGACCCAGAGGAGGACACTCCTGCACTGCAGGCCCCCACTGCAGGCTTTGGGGTGGTCGAGGTCCCTTCCCTGCAGCCACAGCAGCATCTGGGCAGGGCTTTGCAGCCTTTTGCAAGGACAGGAAGGTGCTGCAGAGGCAGCCCTTGTCCTCCACAGCATCACCCAAACTTCCCACTCCCAGTGACCAAGTGTGGAGGAGGGACAATGCATTTATTATATTTATTATATTTAAAACCAGAAGACTGTTCTATATGTGAGCCTGGTGCCAGGTAAATAATCACTATTCGTCTCAGTATTTCCATATCAAGTCCATGCTGCTCTTCCCCAGATCCTAACCACTGAAGTGGGGACATTTCCAGGGAGAAAAGACATGTCCCACATCCCTGGGGCCAGGATCCTGGTGGGAAAATCCCAGAGGGATTCCTGGTGGCAGGATGTCCATGGGGGGAGCTTTGCCATGGAGGCACAACCCAGCCACATGCAAGGGCAGGGCTGGGGGAAGTCTCTCTGTAAATGAGCCAAAACCTTCTGGGGGGATCCCTGTGCCATGTCTGTGTTCTCCTCCCTCAGTGCCAGGAATGGCCCATGGAATGGTGGCTGTGATGTGTCCTTGCCCAGTGGCCTCAGCATGTCCCCAGGCTGGTGGCAGCTGGCAGGGCAGGCTGCCCCTCCTCTCTCTCCTCCAGCTCCTTTCCATACTGGATTTGTTACACCAGTGGCACCTTTTCCCACCCCCATCCCCCTGGGGTGATGCCCCATCCCTCCCAGGTCATGGACAGTCCTCCCAACACCCCCCAGGTTTTCCCTTGGCCGTGTCCAGCCTTCAAATCTGAGGCTTTAGAGGAGTCTCTGCTCGACTCATTTTCCTCTTCCCAGCCCCAGCTCAAACACAGCAAGTTGTTGGCATTGGTGGGAACGAAGTGAAAGGAAGGGGGGGGAAAGAAATCCATGTTTGATCCCAGTCCAGGAGATACTGCCATCTGGGGAAGAAGCTTAGTGAAGAAAAATTCCTTTCCCAGGGCTGGTGGAAGGTCCAAGGGCCATGTCTGAGTTATATCCAGTTCCATGCTGCCAAAATAAACTCACACAGCTGGAAAAGTCAGACAACTTCAGGGGCACCTGAGCTCTTTAAAGGGTCTTGGGTGTCCCCAAGCTCATCCACCTTCCCTCCGCTTGCTTTGCTTGAATTAGAGTGGGAAAATCAGCGGGTTTTCCTTCTGGGTGTGTTCATCCTTCTCCTCAGGCACGTGGCAGGATGGAGATCCACCGTCAGGATGCCAATTTAGTCAAGACGACCCAAAATTCGTAGGGAAAGTTCTTCCTTCAGCTTCTTCCCGGTGCTTCCCGCCGTGCCCACGAGGTGGTGCTCTCGGATGTGCTTTGGACACCGGGAAAACATTCCAGGATGCACCGGAAAAACGTCTGGCAGTGCCAAGGTGTCAAGCTGATCCCCACCAGCTGGGATGCTGCCTCTTCCCCGCCAGGATAAATGGGATCTGCTCTTCCTCCTGCCGATCAGAAATGTAAATCCAGCCATTTCGTGGGATGAATCCAACACCAAGGAAGAGCTGAGTATGTCCCCAGACCTTTCTATGATCTCTGCTCTCCTGTCCCATGCTGTGGGGGAACCTGCTGTGGTGTCCCAGCTCTGACTTGCTGGCAAAAAATCCTCCTGGGAATGATCCTGAGCCTGGCGTGAGTCTTATTGGTTTCCCTTGGAGTCTTATTCTGACACCAAATCTTTGGGATTTGCCCCATCCAATGGGTGCAAAGCCACACAGCCCCACAGTGATGGGGTTTTCCCATGCCTGGGAGGGCAACTCCCATCTCCAGGGGCTCCTTCAACAGTTATTTCCCCCCCTAGAAGTGTTTTCCCCTCACCAAACAAGGTGTTTGGTCATTGCCTTGAGTGAGCCCGGGGTCAGCCCAAGTGCCATCCCTTGGGATGACAAAGAAGACCAGGGCTGTATGAACCCCCATGGATGTGGCAGTGGCATGATCTGGCCTGTGTCCCCCCTTCCTGCCCCTGGCCCCACCTCATATCCCAGCCCAGCCCCTTGGGATGCTGGTTCCCAGCAGGAAATCCACGGCATCGTGTGTGGCATGGGGAAACAACAGGGCTTTGAGGGCAGGAGGCAGATGCTCGAGGGAGAAGAAGGGTCTGTTGAGCAGCAGCAGCTGCTGGGATGAGCCCCCCTGCCTGTGCAGACCCTGCTGGGCTCCCCCAGCGGTCACTCTGGGGGTCCTGCCAGTCCCACAGCCCTGCAGACCCTTCCTGGGGGTGGGGACAGGACCAGGATGAGGAGCAACATATGAAACCCAGGGGGGACCCACCATCACACCCTTCCATCAGACACGGCCAAACCACAGCAGATTGTCCCCTTGCTTGTCCCTGCACCCTGGTGCCCACCCCAACCCCACCTGGACCCACCACAGCCCCTGTAACCCACCTCTGCTGTGCCATGAGCCATATCCCCTTGGGAATGTTCTATCCCCAGCATCCCCTGCAGCAGAGGGTATTCCCTGCCTCCTTTCCACCACCCCCTCCAGCTGCCTTTTTTCCTTATTCTGGTGGGGGAAGGCATGGAAAGCCTGCAATGCTGGGAGAAAAGGCTACTGGAATTGGAGATTTGGGGCCTCTGCCCAAAGGGGATGTTCCCTGTGGTTTAGGCTGCCAGATTGTGCCACAGTTTGGGTTTTTCCCTCTGAGCCTGGCCCCTGGAGGGATGAGACTGCAGAGGTGTTTCTGCCTTTAACAGGAACAAGTGCAGGTTGGCTTCTCACCCTGCAACATCTCGTGTTCTGGAGCAGCACAGAAAGAAAAGGCTCAATAAAAGGAGCACTAAATACCCAATTTGGGTTCATTTAATGATTTTTCCAAGGTCTTTTGACCACACAGAACAGTGTTGTGGGTGGAGTTTGCAGGCAGAGCTGCTCCAGCACCATCCAGGATCACTCTGTGGGTGCCAACCAGGAATACAAGGATGTTATGGAGAGGAGGATGCTCAGCATGAAATGCATCAGCCCAGGCCCCATGGCAGAAGGCAGGAGGGCTGTCCTGTAGGGTCTGCACTGCATTTGGCCTCCCTGTAGTCAAAACAAGGGAAGGGTAACCCCAGCCCTCTCTTCCATTTGGGGTTGGCTGGAAAACACACATCCCTCCCATTCCCTCTCTCCCTGCCCCATCTCTCCCTCATCCTTTCCAGTCCCATCCTTCTCCACATCCCTTCCAGCCCCATCTCTCCCTAAGCTCTCCCAGCCCCATCCTTCCCTGCACATCTCCCATGTGCCTCCCAGCCCTGCACCCTCCCCAAACCCATCCCTCCTGACATCACCTGCAGCTCCATCCCTCCCTGCATCCCGCCCAGCCCCACCCCTTCCCTGCTCCCTGCTGGGAGACACTCAGAGCCCTGCAGGAGCCACCTCTCCTGGGCTCCAAACAGCCCTGACTGAACCTGTTGGGTCACAAGGGTGACACAGTGCTGCCCGTGCTGTCAGGGTGGCACCGGGATGGGCACTGAGGGGGGGTGTGAGGTGCAGGGGGCAGGTCCTGCCCTCAGTGCTGCTCTCAGCCAGTGGGGAAGGAGGCAGCAGAGAGGGGGGGCTGAGGTTGGGTGTCTTTGGAAGCAAACACCAGTCTGGGAAGTTGGTATTCCCCAGCAGCTGCCAGTGCTGAGACCAGCAGGCTCGTGACATGGAGCTCCGGGTGGGAGCTGTGCAAGGCTGGGCTTTTTCCAGCAGTCAGAAAGCCCCTGGATCTGTGATCCCTTCTCCCAAGCCCAGGAGCAGCCGGACTTGGCCTGTTCAAGCCCCACAAAGCTCCTGCGGTGCAATGAGTTGACAGTTCTCAGATCACGTCCCTGGGGACAACACTCACCGTTCCAGAGCCACGAGCAGACACGGATGCTGCTGCCTGACACAGACCAGTGCTCGGCTCCCCAGGCTGTGTCCCACCCCATCCCAGCTTCTCCCTCACCCAAAGCCCCCCCTTCCCCACATCCTGAGGGCTTCTCTCAGCCTCAGAGCCTTTCCAGGTCCCTTCCCCATGGCTGGGGCAGCTCAGGCACCACTTTTCCTCACCAATGAGCAAATCCTTCTCTGGGCAGCTGGGAGGGTCCAGCAGGATCCAGCTCTGCCCCAGCCCTGCAGCTGGTGAAGGTGCACAGACAGCCAGGATTAGAGCTGTTGGATTCAGGGATGTGTCCCCCTCTCAGACTGGGCTGCTCCCAGCTCTGAATCCCCAGCCTGGATGCTCCTGGAGATGGTAAGAGCTGCTGATCCCAGACACCCTTCCAAGGCAGGGAGCAGTGAGATAATCCCTGCCCTTTTCCCCCAGTGGTTATCTCTCCCTCTCGAACCTTCACCAGTGTCTCTCCAAGGTGATGATGCCCAGGTGTACCTGCACCTAGTGGGTCCCCACTGATGCCCCAGGACCCCACACCCACCCTGTACCCCCTCTGTGTCCCCCACGGGTCTCCCTGCACGAGGGCAAAGCCCAGCCACCCCACAGTGAAATCACCTCTGGCAGCCCCGTGCCAGGACCAGGGGACACCCCCGGCTCCTGCCCACGCTGGGTTCCCCCGCCCCTGTGAGAGACCCCCTTTGCTCCGGTCTGTGTCTCTCCCTGGCCTTTCAGCGAGGGGGGTTTGCTGGGGAAACACAGCCGCGGTCCCTTTGTGCGGCCGCTAATGCTGAGTGACTGTTCCTTTGTGCCGCCGGCACCGCCCGGCCCGCGGCAGCCGCCTGGGAACAGCCCCGGCACACAATGGGGGAGACCTCAAAGCAAACATCGACTTAAAATCACCGTTAACCAGGCAGGAACACCGGGACCCCTGGGAAACACAGCCCCCAGCAGCGCTGGGCCTTTGTCAGCAGAGGCAAAGCCCCCCGAGCCGACTGGTAAAGGGGATGGAGCTGGTGGCATCATCCCTGGTCCTGGAGGTGCTGCTCAACATTGGATGGGATGGGGGTGACCTTGGGTGTGGGGAGAGGCAAAGAGTGTTTTGTTAACTTAAGCACCCAGCCTGGGAAAGAGAGACTGAGGAACAATTTTAAAATTGTGTTTGAAGGATCCCACTGGAGACGAAACCAGGGATGTGGTTTCCCCTGGGTGCCCCTTGAGGAATTAATTCATGGTTGAATAGATACAGCCTTGGCTCTTATATGAAGGAGAACCCCCCTTGCCTTCAGAGCTCATTTCCAGCTGTCTCCCAAGGGAGGATCTCTGTGTTGATCACAGCAAGGTGGCAGATCCATGCACATCCAACAGAGCCAGGTACCCACAGACCTCCCAGTCTGGAGCAGCACTGACCCTGCCTCCCACAGACAAACATCCAGAGGTGCAGACAGATGTGCAGAGAACCCTCACACCCCTATGGCTCCCCACTGCCTCTCAGGTGGCTGTACCACCCCTCTGTCCCCTCAGAGGGGCTGCTCTGTCACTGAAGAGTGAGGAAAAAGCTGCACCAAGGCCATGTGGGATGCACAGTGCAAACAGTGCACATTTCCTTACAGCTTCTGGAGTGCAGTGGGAAAACTGAGCACCCAGCCTGCTCCAGATCACAATAGTGGGCACTCAACCAGCTTTAGACTGCAGTCGTGGATACCCAACCTGCTCCAGATTGCAGTGGTGGGACCAGCCTCCCTCAGAGCACAAGAATGGGTGCCCAGCCAGCTCCAGAGCATGGCAGTGGCACCCAGTCTGCCCAGAGCTGGGCTGTGCACTCACCCAGCACCACCAACTCTGGCTGCTCCCAGCTCAGAGCAGCACAAGGCTGGATCCTGGGAAAGGAGATGTTCTAGCCAGGCCTCCTGCACAGCCACCTTGATCTCCCTTCCCTGCCCTCCAGAGAGGGTTTCAGGGAGCCAAGGGGATGTGCAGCTGAAGGGAGAAGGCGGGAGATGTGTGGGGTGGTCCAGGCTGGGAGCAGCACCAGCATCAGCCAGGTGTGACTGGGAGCAAGGCTGCGCTTCCAGGAGGGATGAGGCAGCTCCAAGGGCAGTTTGCCACCAGGATGAGTGTTCACAGGACGCTGTGGCTTCCCCTCCTCTCACAGCCTCTAATCCAGGAGTGGTGTCTCAGGCCGTGCTGTGCCGCACGTCCCGCACCCGGTGCTGACACTGCCAGGCAACACCCAGGGCACACAGGGTGACCCAGAAAGGCCCATGCAGGGGTCAGGGGACAGAGGTCAGGGGACAACCACAGGCTGGACACCCGGCTGGGGAGGGACAGTGTGTGTTCTCCATCCTCAGGTTGTCTGCAACCACCCCCGGGAAAAGCAGGAAAAGCACCAACCCTGGACAACTCCACATGCAGGACATGGCAGAGGAGAGGTTGTGGGGACAGAGGTGGCCCCGGTGGCACTGGCTGTCCCCACAAGGACAGCTGGCACGGCCGCGGTTTCGGCCACGCTGCCGGCAGCGGGGGAAGCACGAGGGCACCCCAGCGGCACCGCCCGCCGCTAATGACAGGGCAGCTAATTACAGGGACAGGCAATTAAACACGCAAACCAAGGTTAAGTATCAGGGCAGCGACAGCGACGCTGCGGGGGCACTGTCCTACCCTGTCCGCGGCCCAGGGGCTGCAGGGACACGCGTGGGGGGCACGGGGCAGCGATGGGGCAGCGATGGGGCAGCGATGGGGCAGCGATGGGGCAGCGGGGGAGCCCCCCAGCAGCGGGCACGCTGTGCCGGCAAGGCAGGGAACGAGAAAGCCGGGCTGGGCAGGGGTGGTCGCGGGGGCTGTGGACTCTCCTGAGCTCGGCTCGGGGCCAGTGGGGGGCCCTGGGGGGTTCCAAAAGCCTCTGCCCGCAGCGAGTTCCCTGCTCCGTGGGACAGATGAGTCGTGCGGGGCGCAGGATGGGGAGGAAGGAGGAGGAGCTGCCCGTGCCCGCCCCGCTGCTCGCCCGGAGGGATGGATAGCCAGGGCCCCCAGGGATGGATGTCCAGAGCCCCCAGGGATGGATGTCCAGGGTCCCCAGGGATGGATATTCCACAGACTCCAAGGGATGGATGTCCAGGGCCCCCAGGATGAATGTCCAGGGGCCTGACGGATGGATGTTCCACAGACTCCAAGGGATGGATGTCCACAGGTCCCCAGGGATTGGGACAGAGCGCTGGAGGACGAGACGGGGAAGAGGCAGATCCCGAACGCGGCAAAGGAAGAAAGGCGGGACCACCTCGACCCGGGGGCGGCCCCTGGGATGGGGGCGAGCAGAGGAGGGTCCCCACGCTGGGCAGAGCGGGGACCGCGAGGGGCCGGCGCTTCCCGGGACGGGACACGAAAGAATGGCCGGGATAGCGACTGGGACCGGGATAGGGACAGGGGCAGGGACAGAGACTGGGACAGGGGGAGGGATAGGGACAGGGGCAGGGGCAGGGATAGGGACAGGGGCAGGGACAGGGATAGGGACAGGGGCAGGGACAGGTACAGAGACAGAGACAGGAATAGGGAAAGAGACTGGGACAGGGACCGCGACCGGGATAGGGACAGGGTCAGGGACAGGTACAGGGACAGGAATAGGGATAGGGACGGAGACCGGGCCAGGGATAAGGGACCTGGATAGGGACACGGACAGGGATAGGGATGAGAATAGGGACAGGGACGGGGACAGAGACCGGGACAGGAATAGGGACAGGAATAGGGACCGGGACCGGGACGTGGACATCGACCGGCACCGGCCCGGCTCCCCAGGCCCCGCCCCTCCCCTCCTAGGCCCCGCCCCTGGCCCCGCCCCCGAGGTTGCATCATCCGGCCCCACCCCCCGGTGCCCGGATGAGGCGGCCCCGGCGGCGGCGGGTGCTGCGGCGGTGACAGGGGATGCGCTGCGGTGAGCGGGGCGCGGGGCCGGACCGGCCGGACCGGGCCGGGCCGGGAGTCCCGGGATAGTCCCGGCGGGCCCGAAGGGTTCGGGACGGGGGGGGATCGCGGCCGGGGGTCCGGGGGGGCCGCGGGCCCCGCGCCGCCATTGGCTGCGGGTTGACAACGGGGCAGGGCCCGCCCCCGCGCCGCGGCATTGGCTGGCGGAGCCGCGCCGCGGCCGCTCATTGGCGGAGGGGACTGTCAGTCACGGCGCGGCCCGGCTCGGCCACCGCCCTGCGCGGGCCGGGCCCCCCCGGGACCCTCCGGGAGCGGGGCCGGGGCGTTACCGGGCTCGGGGCTGCCCGGCACCCTGAGCCACCGCCGGGCTGGGCTCGGCACCCAGGGCGGTCAGTTTTGCATCACCGACAGGCAGCCGGAGGTGTGATTCGCCTCAGTTGTCATATAATCCTTGGGCGACCCGGTGGCCGCGGTGTGGGGCCTTTCTTAGGAAGAAATTCTTCCCGGAATCAGGTGGTCAGACACCGGGAGGGGCTGCCCAGGGAGGTGGTGGAGTCCCCAACCCTGGAACGACTGGCCGTGGCACTCAGTGCTCTGGGCTGGGGGACAAGGTGGGCATCGGGCACAGGGGGGATCCATGGGCTGGGAGGGCTTTTCCAGCCTCAGTGGTCCTGGGATTGTGGGATTCTATACCAGGATGGCAGAAATGTGTCCCCTCCTCCGTCCCTGACTTTCCTCTTTCAACAGAGGAGTGAAAACTGGAGGCAGGAGGGGTGTAAATTTTGTCCATTGCTTTGGCTTTCATCGGACTCGATGGGCTGGGAGGGCTTTTCCAACCCGAATGATTCTGGGATCTCTGCTGAGTATTTTTCAGTAGTTCCATGAGGGTTTTTCTCCGAGGTTGTTCCCACCTCCCTCTCAGCTCTGTGTTGTGTTTCGTACAAACCCCACCAAACCCCCTCGTGCCCCGGTGAAGAGCGTGACCCGAATTGCACAGACGTGTGCGGGGGATGAACGGCTCTGACACGGGAGCAGATCCATCACTGGAGCCAGAGCTCACGGAGTGACTCCCGCTGACACGTCCCGTCCTTCCCGGGGGGAGGAGAGCTGTCCTTCCCTCCCACAGCCTGCACTGGGAGTGACTCAGGCTTTCCCGGCTCCCTCTGGAACCATCCTCACTTGGTCACAAGTGCACAGAGGTGGGGGGCACTTTTGGATGCCTGTGGGGCATTTATTGCCCTCAGAGGTGCTTAGATATGTGAAGCTGCTGTAGAAGAATTCCTTGGATACTCGAGGAATTTTTTTTTCTTCCTTTTTGTTTTTTCTCCCTCCCCCCCACAAGAAACAATTCCTGGACACTGTGGAGAGCTGGTGGCCTTGTCAAGGTCAGTGTTTCAGTAGAGATATCAGTAACTGTGAGAGGAAGGAACTGTCCCAGGGCAGAAAAGAGACTGGGAGGATTTTGTATGTTTTGGAAGGGAGGTGGTGGAGTCCCCACCCCAGAGGTGTCCAAGGACGTGGCACTCAGTGCTCTGGGCTGGGGGACAAGGTGAGGATTGGGCACAGGGTGGTCTCAGAGGTCTTTTCCAACCTCAGTGGTTCTGTGAGTCTGTATTTATTTACATACATGTAAATTTGGTGTATTAGCAGTGTGAGTGCACAGACAGGCTGGTTGGCAGTGCCAGTTCACTGTGGCTGTGCAGGATGTGAAAGATGTGGGTAGATAATGTGGATTTTGGATTAACAGTGCCAGGACTGCCCCGGAGGAGATCCTGTGTCCTGCTTTCTGCCTGGGCTTTGTATTTATGTATTTACTTTGTATACATGGAGGGATTCTCCCTTTGGTTTGCACATGTGGAGATTTAATCCTGTGTGCCACTGGGAGTCCCAGAGGTGAAGGATGTGTTCAGACACAAAGTGTTTGAGTTACTGTTTGAGTAATTCAGGGGAAAGCCCTCAGGTGGTTTTTTTTTCCTGACTCTTTAGAGGTTGCAGATATGTAAGATAATTCCTCTTTTGGTGCAGAAGGAAAGAGAAGAGAAAGGAAAATATGAAAGTGGAGAGAAAGCACGAGACTGATGATGTCTGTGACCTTGGTGCCACAAGGAGTTTTGTCTCTGGAGTCATTGCTGGGAGCAGACTGCCAAAAACTACAGCAACAAAGTACAGTTTATTCCCTCAGTCTGTTACAGTTGGTTTTGAGGTGTCAGGAAAGTCAGACTGAGGAAGGAAATGGTATTCTTGCAGTCCTCAATGTTTGTGTGACACCACAAAAATAACCAAGATAAACTGTGGAGCGTGTTCAGCAAACTGCCTGCCCTGCTGTGCTGCCCTGACCTGTGGGCAGAGCCACTCAGACCCAGCAGAGCAGCTTTTTCTTGATGTGATTGTGTCCCTCCAGGGCTCAGCTCAGGAGCAGATTGTGCTGGTTCCTTCTCCTTCTCAACACAGAGTTTTATTTTTAACATTCCTGTTGTTCAGTGCTCACTGCAGAGCCCCTCTCTGGGGGCTGGTCTGTGATAAATACTGAAAATACACCTTTTGGGGAGTGTTTTCAAATCAATTTTCCCCTTTCTTGGCACTGGTAAGATGTAAAGGAGCAGAATTCCCTGCTCTTGGCAGAACCCCGTGCTGAGTGCATCTTCCCCTCTGGCCCCCCCTTCCCAGGAGATGTTGTTCTGGGGATGGGATTAATTGCTGAGGTCCCAGGGAGGCCCAGGGGACCTGGTGCTGTCCTTTGGTGCAGGCTCTGGGCTGGGTGTGCTGTAAGTTCTGGGGTAAATCCATTGATTCTGGGGAGGATGCTCTGGGATTCTTCAAGGTTTGAGGAGAAACCAGGCAACTGTGAGTTGGGGAAGGTGCAGTTGGGTGGATGATCTCCAGAGGGAGGGTCAGGTCTGTGGCAGCTCCACTTGCAGCCTGTTGTGGGGTCAGGATCAGTGCTCCTGGTGCTCAGCATCTCTCATGGACCTTCCTAGAGGGTGGTTTTCTGGAGAGCAGAGACTCAAATCAGGAGGAAGCTTGTCCTTTTCACAGCCTGGATTTCCTTCTCAGTTCTCTGTTTACTCCACACCTTCTGCTCTGGGGGGGTTCATCCCTCGGGGGTTCCTGGCTATGGAGCTGGGAGTGAATTGTTCTCATGGTCAGGCCCAGGTTGTTCTGGGACACACACATCTCCAGGGGCCTTTCCTTCATCTCTGCAGGTACTGAACCTGCATCAGGAGCACCAACCTCTTCAGGTTTCCTTTTTAAAGCATTTGGGTGGGAACAGATAGAGGTCGAGCGTCTTAAACTTCCCTTGTTGGTGATATGATTTTTAATACTGAATTCTGCTCCCTTTGGTAGCTGCAGCTTGATTTCTGAAAAGAGGCTTCTTGCATCAGTGCACTTCTTCTGGTTTCAAGGTTTCCACCCCAGTGCTGGCTCACTCAGCAAGGGTTCTTTATTATGATTTCATATCATATACTCACCAGGCCTTTGAACCTTGGCCATGTGGTGCAGAGCAGACATGTTATATTTGATTAATGAGGCTGTTGAGATAACAAGGCTTTGCTGTGTGGTGCCAGGTTGTCTTAAAGGCTTTTAGTCTGAACTTGGCACAAAGTTCCTGCAGGTAGGATTTGGTTATCTCCTGCCTCCTGTGCTGTCCAAATTGGAAATGCAGGATTTATTGTTGCAGTAGGAGTGTTCTGCTGACTCTGTGCTCTGTGACTTTCCTCTTTCCCTGAAAGCTCCTGTGCTGCTGTTGCAAGAGGCGAGGAGGCATTTGTTGTGGTTCACTTGAGAACATTCAGTTCAAAAATAGGATTGCAGGAGAAGGCTGAGTTCACAGAGGCTCAGTTCCTAACAGTGACAGATGCGGGCAGACATCCAAAATGTATGGAAATCCACCAGCTCCTATTCCAGGATGAGCAAAACAAGCACAAATTGATTGGTGAAATCTAATCCATGCCTTTGGTTGGTTTGTTTGTTTGTTTTCCATCTTCTATTAAGTGCATGACAATGTCCATTTGCTTTGAGTTTTGGCTGGAGGGCTCGGGTTCCTTTGCTTTGAGCCTTGATTTGGGGGAAAAAAGTCAAGAACTTCAGGGGTTTGGGGGTTACCTGTTGGTTCTCATGGTTTGAGAAGGTGAAGAGTGGTTGGAACAAGGTTTCTTCTGCTTTTGTGCCTGTGAATCAGCCAAAAAGAGGAAGAGGAAGAAGAAGAAGAGCTGGTTGGGGACAGTCCTTCCTGCTCTTGGTGTCAGCTCTGGGTGGTGCCAGCTCTGGGTGACAGGGTGAGATGGGGGGGCTGTGGCATAAAACAGGCACTTGGCAGTTCTGTGATAGCCAGAGTTATCTCCAGAACTGAAGGCCCCTGTGAGCTTGGCAGAATTCCTTGATCAAGTCCTGTTCCAGGTGGTTACTTATTTAATTCCAAAGGTCACTGGACATTTCCATTGCCTTAAGGGGAGGGGGGCCAGCAAAGCATAGGTGGGGGAGTGCAGCACTGTGCTTTGTCATGTTTGTTTGCCTCTGCACAGTTTTTCATGTTTGGTGTCTGAAAATATTGGGCAAACAGGGTTGTGGGGAAGAAAGCAGAAAAATGTGCAGAAAAATGAACATTAAATAAGATTAATTCCCTTTCCATGGCAGTGGTTGTAAGCTGCTTTTAAATGGGAGAGTATGAGGCAATTAAAATCAGGGAGAATGTTTTATCCAGCCCCTTGAGATGCTGCAGGTACACCTGGGGTGAACTGCAGCAGCTTGTGAGCAGCGCTCAGAATTATTCCCCCTGTGATGTTTCAGTGATTCAGTTGACTTTGAGAGCGGGGAGGAGTGAATTCCCGACTGTGGGAAGGGGTGGGTAGAAGCTGAGACATCGTGTTGTATTTCAAGCTGAGTGTTTTGGTCTTAGATTTCATGCAAAGCTCCTCAGCAGCCTCCCGTCACACGGATGAGGTTACACCGTGTTACACTTCAGGCTGTGTTTGTGTTCTCATGGCTTAGGAGAGATTTCAAATGCAAGATTCCCTAAGTTACTTGGAAAATACTGTGTGTTTGTTTAGTTATTTCTGCCACAGGTTGGATTCAGAAATCCTTGTGATATCCAGAGGATACTGCACATCTCTCTTGTAAGGATTCCTTTGGAGGTGGGAAAACAGATTTGTCCTATACAAACCCTTTTAGACCAGTTCTTAACCTACACACCACATTTTTTAGAATGATTTCAGCGTGGAAGTTCTTTCCTTTTCCCAGTGGAGAGTTCCTCTGTCCTGCTGACTTTGTGGGGGTGGCTTGAAAGGATCCCCCTTGTTTTGAACGTAGCCCTTGTCTGGGAGCTGCCTTGGAGCTGGAGCTGTGCCCACGGAGCTGTGCTTTCCCAGGGCACTGTGTGAATGCTAAGCTGTGTTGGAATGAATTCCAGTGGGCAGCAGCATAAGCCTGCTCTCATTTTCCCTGGAAGACGCTGCTGCATTGTCTTGTCTGTGCCCTGAAAGCCTCAGTGTTGTTGGTCAAAGGCTCGATTCTGCAAGTGCCACGTATGCAAAGGAGCCTGTGAATAGGAAGGACTTGCCGTGCTGGTTCTCAGCTCCTTCTCAGCTCCTCATGGAATTCCAGGACAACTGGCAGCAGGCTGAAGCAAGGCAGCCTTTGTTAAACCCTCGGTGTTCCGTGGGCATCCTCTCTCTCCCACACGTGAGATGTTTCAAATGCTCTGGCTGTGTTCTGATAAGGCCTGGGAATCACTCCCCTGCAGGCACATCCCTGTGCTCAGATAAAGCCCTGTTCCTGTGCCATCAGCCGAGGGAATGGGCAAAGCTTGGCACAGTGAAGGGATCTACCTGTGCCCACAGCTGTGGCAGGGGCAGGATTGGAAGCTGTTGGCATCTTCTGGCTCTCAGATTGGTGTTTGGGCCATGAACCACCGTGTTTGTGTGCTCTCCTCTCTTTCATGCCCCTCATGAAGGAGCACTGCAAGCACTGCAGGGATTCCGTGGGTGTTTGTGTCCAAGGGTGTGCCCTGAGCAGACAGGAAGGAGTCCTGGACCTTATCTCAGCCACTTCTAGGATATGATGTAGGAAAGACTAGGAAGAGTTCCTGCCGAGGGGCTGAGGGATCACAGGGCTGAATCTCCTCCCTCTGGTGTCTGAAAGGGGGTTTGGACAAAGGAGTGGGAGGAAAAAATACCTTCTGTACTTGGGAATGCTGGGCAGCCCTTCCTGTCCTTGCAGAGACTGCTGTGCTTGCAGGGATTCTGGGGATATTTATTTCCAAGGGTGTGCCCTGAGCAGACAGGAAGGAGTCCTGGACCTCATCTCAGCCACTTCTAGGAAAAGATGTCAGGTGCTTCCTTGTACTTCCTTGTAAGGGAAGGCAAGTGGTATAACTGTGTCCAAAAGTGGGATGTGGATGCTGGAGCTCAGCAGGGCACACTGGTGTTGGCATCTGGAGCAGGTGTTTATCCAAAATCCCTGCTGGTAGCATTAGGCATGGTGGGAGACGTGGAGCAGGGGCAATCATGAATCATCACCCGTTTAACCAACATGGAAAACGTCAACTTGCTCCTGCTGGGTATGTTTGGGAAGGAAGAGTTCCCGAGGCACCACAGGGCTGAATCTCCTCCTTCTGGTGGCTGAAAGGGTCTTTGGACAAAGGAGTGAGGGAAAAAAATCCCTCCTGTACTTGTGAGTGCTTGCTGTGCTTGCGGAGGGGGTTCTGGGTGTTTGTGTCCCAGGGTGTGCCCCGAGCAGACAGGAAGGAGTCCTGGCCCTTCCCCAGCACCTCTCGGAAATGATCTCAGGGGTTCCTTGTAGAGCCCTTTTCTAACCACATCCTGAATTTTGCTGACAGCTGGCTTGACTGCTCACCTTCTGAGCTCAGCTCACCTCTGGAGCTGTGGGAGCTGAGCCTGGGTTGTGTCTCATTTATTTTGGGATGAATGTGCTGCCTGCTGATCCAGCCCTCCGGAGTGTGCCGGTTTGGAGCCAAGTGCAGGGAAAGATCTGAGGCTTTTATGGAAGGGTTTGATCAGTGCTGGGCCAGTGCTTTGAACAACACCCAGCAGTGCCTGAGCTGGTCACCTCTGCCTTGTCCTGGCAGCTGGAATCCCTGTCCAGGAGCTTCCTGAGCCTCTAGCTCACCTGGATGCACCCGAGGGGGAACCCCAACAGTTTGGGCTCCACATCCCCTGGGAACAGGCACAGCACTTGGGATTTGTCCCTGTGGTGGGATGGAGGTGCCTTGGTAACAGCTGAGCGAGTGCTCCCAAAGAAACTTGTGTCTGAAATTTGTTACTGGAATGGCTCCACAGGTGTGTTTTATCTTGTCAGTACAAGGAAGTGCAGAAAAGGAGACACCATCAGTTCTCTTGGGCAGTGTGGAGATGTGATTCCTGACAAATTGCTTCTCCAAGAACCCTGTGAAGTTAAATAAACACAGTGTGAGATTTGGGGTGGTTTTGAGGTGCTTGGCACCCTCTGGATAAATTTGGGCCCTTGGGTTGTGGCAGCTGCAGTCTCAGCTGGAGACCCACGTGCCAGTTCCGCCTGGCTGTGTCTCTGAGCTCAGTGCCAGCCTGGCTGCCCTCTGACGAAAGCATGGGACTGTTTTGTCCCACTTTTAGGTATCAAAAATGTGGGTCACTGCGATGCAGGACATATTAGTGTGACAATTTTAGCCTGAAGGGACAGAGTTGGCTGAGAGGGGGCAGCGATGCCTGATAGAGTGTGAAAGTCAGGACTTCCAGGTCAGCTATTCCTGATCAATGAGCTTGATGTTGTTCCCAGCCTCTGCTTTAAGCACAGAAGGAGTTGGTTTCACCTTATTCTTTTTCTGAGTGTTAATGGCAAAATTTAAATCTTGGCTTTTTGAGGAGAGAGAAAAAAGGATACCTATTTATGAGAGTTGTGGGATTGCTTGGCGAGGGCTCAGCTGTGGTGCTTTTCCTGTGGGCTGAGCAGTTCTGGCCCTGCTGTGCATGGCAGGGCCACAGCCACCACTTCATCACCTTCAGCAGCTCTGGGACCTGCTGTGAATGTCCATGTCCCCTGGACTGTGTGTTGCTCCTTGGATAAAGGTCTGTGTTGGGTTGTGTTTCCTGTGCTGGCTGAGAGCCAAGCAGTGCTGCCGGAGGCATCCAGAGCTCCAGGAAGGGTGGTCCTCATGGAGCAGGGGGTCATCTGCTCCTCCTAACACCTCCAGGCTGGAGACTCTCCTGTATGATGGGACCATGTGGTTTTGTGAGAGGCTGATCCTTCTTCTGTGTGTCTGAGGGAGCAAAATTATGTGGATAATTTCAGTTACCTGCCTGTTTTACACAAGCAGGAATTAGCCAGGACTCAACACAGGAAAGTTAAATTGAATTTTAGTCTCCACACACACTGTTAGTGGTTCCTCAGTGTCCATCCTCCTTCACTACTCACGTTTGCAGCTCTAATAGCTGTTGTAGTGCTATTGTTGTGTTGGTGACAGGAGGCAAAATCTCTTTAAGAACATTTTAGGACCTAAAGTGGAAACTGTGATTGCTGCAAATTTTAGTGTTACCAACTGTGATCCAAAGTGGGCTTTTCACCTGGTGTTTCAGTGGCAGATAAAAAAACACAGCCAAAATTTCTGGTCCTGTTTCTCGCTGCACAAGCACTTCCAGAAGCTGGGTAAAATTCCATGGCTTGTTGTGGCAGGTCCCTGTGCTGGATGACTCCTGTTAGGGATCATTAACATCCTGTGTGCAGGTGCCAAGTCCTGGTGCTGCTGTTGGAAAGGCTGTGGCAGTGAAGCCCGGGATTTAGGAGCAGGTTTGGGGTCTGTGTTTGTCCTGAGTGTGTCCCTGTGTTTGTGCCCTGCAGGTCGTGTTGATCATGGACAGTGAAGAAATCCCAACTTTCTCGAGTCCAAAGGAGGAAACTGCATATTGGAAAGAGCTTTCCTTGAAGTACAAACAAAGGTATTGTGGATTGGCAGGCTGGGGTTGCTTCTTAATGACCAGAACTTTGTTTAATCTCTTTCTCTTCAAGGCCACACCAAGATTACTATATTATATTAAAGATTTTAGAAAGAATCTCTAAAAAGAGAATTTGTAAAGAATTTCTAGCTTTAAAATTCCCAGTTTTGTGGGAGCTGAGTGTTGCTTGCCCAGTGTCTCCATGCCAGGAACTCCAGGCTATGTTCTGAGCATGTTTGAGCAAGAGCAGAGCCCTTTTAGGATCATGTGCACCTTTGTATAATTAAGGCAGCACTTGATGTTTTATCATAAGAAGGCGCCTTTGGGCTCTCCTTGTGTCATTCCTGTTCCCTCCAGCTCCTTGTAATGGAATTACTGGTATGAAAAGTGGCTGATTTGGTGTCTGCTGCATTTTATTGAAGTGGATTTTACCTCCCAGTCCTGCCTGGACCAGGGGTTTGCATCTTTTAGGGGGCATGGGGCTTTTTGGGTACCAAAGGTGGCAGGAGAGGTTGTTGTATTGAGTAGTGCTGTGCTTCTTGAGGGGCTTTCTCTGGAGTGCTCCCAGTTCATTTCCTTTGGGAAGCTTTATGTGCACTCAGTGTAACTCATGTGCAACTGAGCTGGAGCCTCAAAACCTCTCTGGAGCCCAAAGAGCCCAAGCTGCTTTTTTGTTTGGTTTGGGGTTGTTTTGGGGAGGGAGGGGTTGGGAATGTGGAGGAGCCTGTCCCTGAGGAGAACCCTAAGCTGTTCTTGGGTGTCAGAACATTCTGTGTGAGGCACCAATATGTTGTTTCCTAAAGCCTGGTTGGTTTTCCCTGCTATTTGCTGAGGGCTGAGCTGTTACCTGTGGTAAAGATGCAAATTTAATAAGCAAAGTATGTGGAGTGGCTACCCCTGGTATTTAATAACTGTCAGTACTATGAGGCAGGGAAGTGCTGGCTTCCTGACTCCTCATGATTTTTAAGAACCTTAAATTTCCAGGTAATGCAGAGATGCAGAAACTGTTGTTCTCTCTTTGGTTTTTGACCAAAATCAGGTTAAATGTTTGCTTAATTCATTGTCTCCATCAAATCTCCTACCAGTGGAAGCTGATGGAGTATAAAGTGGTTCTCAGGCTCCCATGAATCCTGTAAATAGCCTTGATTTCACACAGGCATTTAGGGCAGCTGTTGGTTTTGATGTAAGAGAATTAATTTCCTTTAATAGCTGAGCTTAATGTAATTTCTCCATTTCCCAAATTTTCTTTTTCCCCTTAGAAATCTATGATGACACTTAAGTACTTCAGAACTCCTTTTTTTCCAGCTTTTTATTTTAGAAGAGCTGCAGATTTTAACTTGGGAGATGCTGGCTTTTCCCACTGATGAAATCCTCTCCTTACAGCTTCCAGGAGGCTCGTGAAGAGCTGGCTGAATTCCAGGAGGGAAGCAGAGAATTAGAAGCAGAGTTGGAGGCACAGCTAGTGCAGGCTGAGCAGAGGAACAGAGATTTGCAAGCAGATAACCAAAGACTGAAGTATGAAGTGGAAACATTAAAGGTGGGTCTCCTCTGTAATGGTGTTGCTTCTTCTTTTGGGTATGTCTTGGATCTCCTTTTAGATCCTCTGGGCTATTCTTGGTCACTGAACATCCAAATGAAGTCAAGGAATTGTCTGTTTATGATCCCGGCTTAAGTATGGCACGTCCTCCAAATAAGGCAGGGAAATTCCTGGCGGAATTTTCCTTGTTCACATCATGAAACTCTTGTCATGGAGTTTGTGCTGTGAATTCTGGAGGCTGTGCCAAGCAGGAGCTTTATTAGTTCCACAGGGAACATCAGCACAGGGACAACATGAGTTGTCTTTCTTTGCAAACCAGTCTTTGTCCCCTCAGTTTTATGAGACCCTAAAGGAGGCTCAGAGTGGGTGATCTGTGCACATCTTTCAGAGTCTCCTCATCCATTCTTAACAGCCATTTCTGTGGAGCCAGGAATTGCAGAGGGATCTGCATCTGCAGGAGGTGGCTTTGAACTGATGCCTCTTGTGTTAACAAGTTCTTGTCTCTTTTGGAACCTTGAAATAGCATCATTTTGGGTAGTCTTGGCTTGTGTTACTGAAGACAAAGGTTAGAAATTCTCTCAGTGGAAGGAAGGTTTCTGGGATTACTCTGTGTATCCATTCCCAGCACATGTTTTATGAGGTCAGTGCTTTCTCCATGGGGATCTGTCTGTGCCCTCAGAGCTGGTGAGAGACTGTTTGGCAGGGAGTTCTTCCAAAGCTGAGTTTGTGGGCCTGGAGGTTTTGTAGCAGATTCCAGTGGCTCTCATTTTTGCTCATGGACACGTCAGACAGTGTCTGGTCTCACAGTGGCTGTTATCAAGGGAAAAGGGAGGGCTGTGCAGTTGGATTTCTCTCTGGCTTCCTGGATGTTTGAGGCTCTGGAGCAGCTGTCAGTGCAGGCTGTTGGGAGCAGATGCAGGGACACATCCCTGAGAGCCAGCTGTGTCCTGGAGAGATGGCTGGGACTTTGTGCCATGTCTGGCTCTGACGTTCACAGCCTGTTCCTTCTCCCTCTCTAATTTTTCCGCATTACCAGCAATCCCAAACCAGCAGCCTGCAAAGAGTGTGATACTTTCTTTGTCCCATTTTACTGCTATTTATCTCCATAACTCTTTCTTCCAGGAGAAGCTGGAGCACCAGTATGCCCAGAGTTACAAGCAGGTGTCCCTGTTGGAGGATGACCTGAGCCAGACCAGGGCCATCAAGGACCAGCTGCACAAATACGTGCGGGAGCTGGAGCAGGCCAACGATGACCTGGAGCGTGCAAAGAGGTGAGGGCTGCCAACCTCTCCTTCCCTCAGAGCTTGCACTGCATCCTTTCTTTGCCACTCAGATTGGTCATTTCATTCTTCCTTAAAAGGGAAAATACATTCAAAAAACCCCAAACAACCCCCAAGACTCTTGGAGTTCGCCTCCATCAGCTGGTTCCTTGTGTTAGAGCTGGAAAGGCAGTGGGACAACGTGGCTCGTGCTCCTGTGAGGAACAAGCTGTGCAAGCAGAGCCACTGCCTCTGGTACCCCCAGCTAAATGACTTCTAATTGTGGGCCTGGTGGCTCCAAACCCCTTTGAAGTCAGCAGCTCATGCTTTACATAGTCCCTTTTAAACAAACCAGGCCAAAGGAGTCTCCTGGTCCCTTCCAGAGCAGCTGTAGGGAACAATCCTGGCCTTTGTAAGGCCTGGGATGAACAGGCTGCTCTGGAAACGCCCAGTTTGGGAGTAGGTCATGCTTCCCTTTTGCTGAATGGGAATTCTGCCATTGATTCAGGGAGAGCAGGAATGAGCCTCTGGCTATCTGGGAGTTTCCACCAGGCTCATGGCTGACTTCTGACATGGAGTTTGGAAGGAATTGGCTCTTAGGTAATATCCCAGTGCTCTGCTGTCCACACTGGGCTCTGCCTGCCCACAGCTCTGCCCTCATTATTAAATGTACAGCTTTGGATCATGGCTTGGGAAAAATGGGGATGGGTGCACAGGACCGGCTCTTTCCCACACCTCTGGTACATCCCTGAGAGCCAGATGCTATCATGTTTTTTCATCTTTTTCTCCTGTTTCTTTGGAGTTGATTAGTCCTTTCTAAGCAGCATTTCCATGGCTTTCAAATGCTCAGTGTGACTGCAGGCCCTGCTAACATTTTTCCTCTATTATGTTTCTGAATACACTTTTATGTTGGCTGAGCTGAAGAACCCAATATTCTGGATTTTGTTTCTAGGGCAACAATAGTTTCATTGGAAGACTTTGAACAGAGGCTGAACCAAGCTATTGAGAGAAATGCATTTTTAGAAAGTGAACTGGATGACAAGGAGTCATTGCTGGTTTCTGTACAGAGATTAAAGGATGAAGCAAGAGGTAAGGCTTGTCTGGTTAGTTCTGTGTCTTGCTTTGCTAAAAGAGACACTTAGCAACCAAAGCTCATGTTTCTAGAAAGCATCACATGATAAACTTGAACTGGATACATTAGCTGTTATTAACAGTAGGGTTTCTAAATGTCCTGTGTAGTCAAGAGGAAAAATTTCCTGACATAGGACAGAATTAATATCAGATTAATTCAGGATTTTAATACAGGTGAGTATAAAAATACTCTGTTCCACAGATATCACAGAATTGAGGAAATGTGCTTTGAAAGTTCCTTTTTGTTATGGTTTTATGCCTTGTGTAGGAAGGGAAAGCACAGGAAATGACAGGGAAATACAGGATAAATGATTAAGTAACTGTCCTGAAAAATCCTGTCTCCTGTGTTCCTTCTAAACCCCTTGGAAATCTCCTGGTTTATTTAAGATATTCTAGTAAAGGCTGTATTTAGACCTGTGAGATCAGAGATGGTTGGGGTAGTGTTCTGGGATATGAGCAGGAATTGGGAATTCTCCAATGGATTTCACATTGAGGATCCTGGGGAAATGTTTTTAATGACTGGGGGAAACTGATTTCTCTGATAATGGAGATGATCTGCTCATAATCCTGTGCCAGCCATTAATAAATTCAGAGATTAGTGGTTTTCAACTTTATTTCCCAAGAGAAACTTTCTAAAATAATTCCTCAGTTCAGGCCTGGGCCCGAGTGTAAGAAAAGTGTAAGAAAACTCACCTGAACAGGATGGGATTTTTTGCTGTGAACCTCTTTGAACCAAGTTCGTGCCCCAATAATTAAAAACTTTATTGGAATCACAGGGGTTTTTGTAATAAATATCAAGAGGCAAGTTTTCCAATATGTAAAGTTTTTCAAAATGTAAATATTTCTGAAGAAATATATGTATTGTCATTTGAGGTTAGGGCAATAATACTGGGAAAAACAGCAAAACCCAGGAGACTGTTTTCTAGAACACTGGAATAATCAGCCAAAAAGACATCTTGTTTTTTAGATGAGTCATTTGGAAATTTTTAGCATTTCTTAGAGTAGCAAAGCTGCTTGTTGTTCCCCCTGACAGCAAGCAGGAACAGTAGCCACTAAAAGAACTGGTAAAATGTCAAACTGAGAGATGACATTTCTGATTGAACAACCTCAGATCCTCTGCTGTGGGCCCAGATTTTCATTTCAGCTCTGCTGTTTTACCTAAAAACAGTTCTAAATATTTGTGACAGCTTAAAAGCTGTAATGTATAGTTAATTTTGCTCTTGCACGTTGTAGCAGATTAAGGCAAGGAACAAGAGGTCTGGGAAAATTCAGGAACAACTGGAACAAAAAGGAACAACTCCCTTGTGATCTTTTTTTGTATCTAGACCCTTCTAAGGATGTACAGATCCCTTGTTGAGCTGTGCTGGATGCTCTCTGTAGCAAAAAGATGTGGAAATGGGAAGGGACAGGGTAAGGATAAGCTGCAGTCTGGGGAGGAGGTGAGAGTAAAGCCTGGCTTTGCTCATCTCCAGCCTGTTTCCCTGTCCTTTGGACTGCCCAGTCTCTCCAGTCTGCTCTTCCACTTGTCAAGACATCAAAAACTGGATGCAACCCTTGGATTGTCTTTGGCTGGTGTGGAATTCTGTGGATTATTAACTGGAAGAATAAGATAGGAATTAGAAACACGGGGATAGGTCATTCCTCTGGTTTTTGCAGCCTCTCCTGGAGCAGGAGCTGAGTGTGGCCCAGCTGCAGCATTTGTGTCCAGCTACAGTTTTTGTAACACTCTTTCTGTGGAGCTCACACTGCAAATGGGGAAAATTCCTGAGGGAAAGTCACCTGCCATGATCCCAGGGACCACACAGCTCCCAGGGCCAGGCAGGGCTGTTTGCTCCCCCCCTGCTCCCAGCTGGGATGGGAAGTGGGACTGGGCTCTGGCTGTTCTGAGGGGTGTCCCCACTGCTGGAGAATCCAGTTAATCCAGGATTGCTGCAAAGTGTCTCCTCTTCCTCTCTCCCAAATGAACAGAGAGAGTGTTTGTGACAGAAATCAGTCTCTAATATATGTTTTTTGTGGATTTTTTCTCCTCTCCATCCCCAGACTTGAGGCAAGAGCTGGCAGTGAGGGAAAGGCAGCAAGAGGTGACCCGAAAATCAGCTCCCAGCTCTCCCACTCTGGACTGTGAGAAGATGGATTCAGCTGTCCAGGCCTCTCTCTCCTTGCCAGCCACACCTGTTGGAAAAGGATCAGAAAATAGTTTTCCTTCCCCCAAAGGTACCATTCCCAGGAGCTGTGTCTGGGTGTTTGGCAGGATGTCCAGCCTGCTGACAAACCACGGGCTCCACGGGGAATGTGGGTGTGGGGATAGGGGGATCCCACACCTGTGTTTAAATCCCAGGACAGCATCAGGTGCATTTAAGGAGTAGGAAAAAAAAGGAAAAGAGCATGGAAAAAGCATGGAAAAGAAGGGCAATGAAGCTCAGATATTGCTTTTGTGGGGGCAGGGGTTTGCACTGTGCAGTGGGTGCTGCAGTGGAGCACTGAGGATATTTGGGATTGCAGGGAAATGCAGGGACTGATATTCCTGCTCCAGCGTGGAGCAGCAGTGGTGGGTGAAGGGTGTCAGGAATTCCAGAGTCTCTGTTCCCACACTGACTCTTGGGGAGTGCTGTTTTCTCCTTGAGGCAGTGGGATGTTAGTCCAGTCCCCTTCCCGCTCTGGAAGGCTCGGGACAGTCTCAGGGATTAATACATTATTTTTCCAATGGGAAGGAGCAGATTCCAGCAGGAGCTCTGGCTGGATTAGATGGATTGTGGTCAGTAGCCCTGCAGATGGAGAGTGCATGAACTCTGCGTGTGGGGCTGCTGGGAACGAGGGCAGTGGGCAGGAATTAAGCTCTAGCATTTTTCCATGGCTGGTGATCATGCAGTTATTGTGGGGTAATTGTATCAAGTGTCTGTGGCAGGATTTGAGATTTAACCTTTTTTTCATGTAGAAGTTGATTTATTTAAATTTTTTAAAACCCCTGAACTGTGGGGGAGTGGAGCACGGAATAACATGTGTCTGTGTTTGCAGCTATACCAAATGGGTTTGGTACCAGCCCACTTACTCCTTCAGCCAGAATATCTGCACTCAACATTGTGGGAGATCTGCTACGGAAAGTGGGGGTGAGTGCTCTGAACTGCAGCTCTGGGCTCTCCCTGGGGCTTCTGTCCTTGTGCTCAGTCCCAGCCTTGGCCCGTGCTGAGCTCGTACTGTACCTTCCAAATCATCCATGTTGTGTTTAGTCTGTTATAATGTAATTTTTTATATTATTTTGATTTGTAAAGCGAGTTCTGATGCCAGTTTGGGGGTGATGAAATTCATATTTGGGGTTAAAAGTTTCTCAGGGACATGGGTGCACAGGGTTAGGCACTGTCAGCTGCTTGTTCTGACCTCAGCTGGGGCCTGCAGCTCCCTCTGCCCTCAGGCTCTGGGTTGCCTGCTGACACCTGAGATCAGGTCTCTTTATGTGAGATCTCCTCTTCTGGGCAGAGATATTGAAAACTAAAATGAAAATGAAAAAAACAAACTAGAAAGCTTTGGTAAGAAAGTGAGAAAAATAAATCAGGAGAAAGCCAAATGCTCCCATCTGTAGTTGGTGGGGAAGTGAAATGCATGAGCCTTTAAAGGGATTACTGCTGTAAGCAGGGAAGAAGTGGTTTAAACATCTGTTGCAGTGTTGTTCAGGGTTTTCAGTTGAACAAAGACCTGAGTTTTGAGCTCTGAGGAGCTGGCTGATGAGCCTCAGGGGCTGTGTTTGAGTGGCAGCAGGGCCAGGCTCAGTGCTGGCTCTGCCCGGTGTGTGTAACCACCCTGAGCTGGGCAGGAGCTGCAGTGCAGACAGTTGTTTTAGCAAAGTTGGGAATGAAAAACTGCCTTTGCTGCTGCCTTTTGGAGCCAGTGAGCCTGTCCTGGGTTTGAAAGGGCAGCAGGACAGCTCTGGGTTACAGAGTGACATGTTTAAAAGGGGATCATTGTGAGTAAGAGTCTGCAGGGGATTTAGGGAGCTTAACCACAATCCCGTATGATTACTCTGCAAGGACAGGAAATGCCAAATAAGCATGCTTCCTTCCCAGCCTCACACACAGCCACTGACACACAGCTCCAGCCCAGGCACTGCTTACCAACAATTATAGGATGCTCAGGACCTGGTCTGGGTTTGGCTGGGCCTCATCCTGAGCCTCAGACTCCCTGTCTCTGCAGGAATTTTCCCCTCAGCTTTCCTGCTTGCAGCTGAGACAGGGAATCACTTGGCCCAGATCCCAGTGGGCAGTGACAGGTGCTGTGTCACCCAGAGACAGGGATTGTCTGTAGCTGCCTGTATAGCCCATATTCCCTAAGGAAGCTTCCATGGATTCCTAGGAGAGTGTACAGTGCTCACTTACCTGTGGCAGCACATCAGGTGGAATATTTGTGGAACGGGTCTGAACCCCACATTTTTGGAGACAAATTTTAGTCTCCAGTTCATGGATTTGCTCCATGCACAGGGAGGTGTAAAGAGTAAGGACCTTCTGCCAGACCAGATGGACATTCAGGATGAGCCTCAGTCTGGGATAGTGGCAGGAAGGGCAGGTGATGTTCTGGAGGGAAGGAGGGAATTGGGATGTTGCTCCTCCTCCTGCCAGGAGTCAGTGGATGAAGCAGAGACTGTCACTTTATACACGGGGAAAAGATCTCACCAGGATTGCTTGGAAGTATCAGAGATGGAAGTACAGAGATGGAGGACCATGGCTCAGCTGCTGCCTTTGCTTTGTCCTGACCCCTCTGTTCTGAGGTGTGGCAGTGGAGCTTTACAAACTGGCTTTGGTTTGCAGGCCAAGATTGAGAAAGAAATGCCAGGAGAAGTTGTCCTGGTGAAAAAATCAACTTCCCAAATACACAGTCCCTCTGGAAACCTGAGAATTCTGCTTTAGGCTCAGATTAGCTGCTGGCAGCCTCACTGCAGCTGCTGAGGGAAGGGCTTTGGTAACTTCTGCTGGAGTTGGCTCCCTTATCTTGGGTAATTATTTCAAGGTTCATATGTTCTAAAATCTGAGCCCTCATGGAGCTGAGTAATGCCTGGCAGTCTGCATCAGCATCTGTGTGTTTCCTTTGCGGTTTGGGTGACAGAGGAAATGACAGCTTTGTTCCCATTTTTTTGCCAAAGGTGATCACACTGGAGTCCTGATCATGGCCACCCCGAGGTCGTGGCACAGCCTCACCTCCAGCAGCAAAATGCTTCCTCCTAGTGGTTTTATTGTTTTGACATTATTTTTTTTTCTCCCCTTTCACAGGCCTTAGAATCCAAATTAGCTGCTTGCAGGAACTTTGCAAAGGACCAGGCGTCACGGAAATCCTACATTTCAGGGAACGTCAGCAGCGCCGTGATGAGCAGCAACAGCACCAAGTACCCACACCCAGGGCACACCTCCTTCTTCGACAAAGGGTGAGTGAGGGACAGCCCTGCCCTGCAGGGAACTGCATTTCAGCAGGACTTTTTCTTGTCTTGTCCTTGCCCACCACAGCTTCCATCCCATAGGACAAATAATCCGTGGGGCCAAAGTCTCCAGGGCACAGGGAAGGTGCTGATTTATGGAAAGCAAAGACAAAAGCAAATGTGGTTGTCTCAGCTGGTGGGGTGGCACTGCCTGTTCTGTCCTGCTGCTGCCTCATCTTTGGTGGCTGTAAAACCAAACCTCAGGCAGAAAACCTGCTAGTGGGGAGTGTGGCCTTTGAGAGGATGCCAGGGAAGGAGATATGGAGTTGCCATCTCGGGAAAGCAGAGCTGGAGTTGCCATCTCAGGGCAGCAGGGCTGGAGTTGCCATCTCAGGGCAGCAGGGCTGGAGTTGCCATCTCAGGGCAGCAGGGCTGGAGTTGCCATCTCAGGGCAGCAGGGCTGGAGTTGCCATAGCTCCTGGTGTGCTCTGGGGATGTGGGGGTTCCCTTGGCACAGCTGAGGGCAGGCAGGAGTGTTCACTTGCAGGGTGGAGCCCTGGGTGCTCACTTCCCTCTGCATTAGGGGAAGAGATAAATGTCACTGATGGTGTAATTGTGGCTGCTGGGGAGTGACAGGAACTGCTTGCATAGGAAAAACTACCTCGTGTGACTTGCCCATGGTCAGAGCTTCCTCTGGGATCCTGGGAAGTGGTTCCACAGGAGGATTTTCCCCAGTTCCTGTGAGCACAAGGCCCTGTGGGTGTATGAGGGTGAAAAGCACAGTGGTATTGGGGGCAAAACACCCTTCCTGCTCCCTGCACCGTGGTGATATTTCATGTTAAACCTCATCCCAGTGCAGTTTAATGCTAATAGTCAGCACATGCTCAAGCCTACATTTATTTTAGAGAATGAGATGAGCTGTTGCCAGCCTGAAGAGAGCCAGACAGCTGAGCTTCCTACAGCCACCTCCTCAGCTGACTCCACTGCCGTGTGGGAGCAGGCAGAGCTGCATCTTACAAACTGGCATTCGGGGTTTTTGGAGCCACTGCTGTTTGTTAAATCTCCAAACTCTTCCCTTCCAAAGTCATTGTCACGAGCAAATCAGACCTTAGGGCTGTGTGTGTGCTGAGGGGGCCCTGCAGCCCCCAGCAGTGCTGGCAGGCCCTGCTGGGGAGGGATTGAGGCAGCTCTGAGGAGGCAGCAGGGCTGAGTGTGGTGGGACCAGCCAGCTGATTGCCCTGTGGGGTGGGGGTCACTCTGAATTCCCCACGTTGTCATCACCCTTGTTATCTGGGCTGGTGCCTGCAGGAGGAGCAGGTTGTGGCTGAAAAAGGCTTAGAAACCTTGGCCCCTGAAGGAGCTGCAGCAGAGGTGGGTGTTGTTGGGCAGGAAAAGGGGTGGAAATGACTGATGGGCTCATGTGCAAGTTGCTGGAGACCCTGCAAGATAATCAGTTAAGCCACACAGGTATGTCTGGGTTAGTCCTGCTTACGGCAGCCCAGACCTTTGGTAGCACTCAAAGCAGTCCTTCGTCCCCTTCCTCTCCTTTTCTGCCAGTTCCTCACTGGCCAAGCCACACTCCTTGAATTGGAAGAAAAAAATAAAAAAAAAAGTGAACTGGATTCCCTGGAGCATGAGATCAGTGTTAGCAGCATTGCAGCTCCCTGCACTGCTGGGCCTGCAGGAGGGGGGACAGGGTGTTGTGTTCCTTCTGGGCTGTGCCTTGGTGTGTGTGCAGGGTGGTGATACCTCTGCTCCACGGAGTTTTGCCATATTTTTTCCCTCACCTTTGAAGATTTGGGATCCTCTTTCCTGTATAAACAGCAATACTGCAGACAGTTCAGCTGGAAAACGTCCACACCCAAAGAGGAAGGGTAGAAAGTAATTAGGAGAAGGTTCTATGCACAAATGGAGAAACACCCACAAGTGTTGTGCTGGTCAGAGCTCACCCTTTCTGAGGGGTGAATTCTGCACTCAGTGCTCAGATTTTGGAAAGCAGTAGCTTGTCCTTGTCCTCTGCACCCCCGTGTGCTGGCCCAGCAGGGTGGGTGGCCCAGGGCTGTCCCTCCCACTGGCTCCTGCTCCCCTGGGTGTCCCAGCTGTGCCCTGAGGTGCTGGCAGTGTGTGCAGCTCCTGCTCTGTGTCACTGTGTCACTGGGGGCTGCACTGAGCTGTCCCCACGTGGGGTCAGCCCGTGGGGCCCAGCAGGGCAGTGGCTGAGCTCAGGCCATGCTGGGTGGGCACGAGGGGCTGAGGGGAGCCCTGCCCTTCCCTCTGCCCTTCCCTCCCCTCTCCTTCCCTCCCATGCACTCTCCTCCCTGCCCCTGAGTGCTGCTGGACCCTGACCCAGCCTCACGTGGTTGTAAATGTGACCCAACCTGCAGCCTCTGCCTGAAGAGCAGACAGTTGTTGGGTGCTGGGGTTGGGGCAGAGGTACCTCAGCCCCATCCTTACAGCTCTGTTTGCTTCCCTTCCTCTGCCATTTTGCTGGTTAAAGCGTTGGAGGAGTCTCCAGCTCTTGTAAAGCCCCTGCTCTTTGCTCTTTGCCCTCAGAGTGGAGCTGGGCAGGAGCTGGAACAGGGCAGCAGTGCTACAGGGGACGACAGCAGGGCTTGCTCCAGAGCTTTGCTGGAGAATTGGAAGAGTCAGGACTTCCCTACTTTATTCCAACTCCCCAGTGTCGAGTGTAAGATGAGTTTCCTGCAGACTTGTTCCTTCAGGAACGTGCTGCTTCTGTCCAGGTGCCAGGGAATGGCAGAACAGCACCTGGAGATGTTCTTGGATGGATATTTGGGCTTTTTGCTGTTGTAATTGTTCTTAATTGGTTATTAAAGTCAGTCCAGTTTGGGAACAAAACAGCTCTGGCCATGAAGGGCCCTGCAGAGTCCTGGCACTGGGGTCCTTGTTCCTCAGGGCATTAACTCCTTGTTCCCCTTCCTGCACTCTTGAATGCCAAAGCCCTCGGAGTTGATGTTTGTTCTTAGTTATTTATCTGGATCAGTTGGGCTTTGTTTTAATAAAACAAGCTGCAGTTTGAGTGTGAGGAGATTCTTGCACACTTGCAGCAGTGCCATGAAGCAAGTGGGTGTATGTGTTACCCACAGCCCTGCTCTGTGTACACCAGGCTGGGAATTCTGGCTCTTCTTTGGGTCCCTGGTCCACCCTATAAAAAGTTTCCCTGGAAAAGGGGGAACTGTGGCTGACTCAGGTGAGTAATCCTGTAATGTGCCCGTGCAGAGCAGGGTCTCCCCAAGCAGAGGTCAAAGGTTTGCTGAGGTTCAGTTTAACACCTTTGCTTTGCCCCAGGGTTATGCTCAGGAATGTCTTTTTTGCGTACATAAACTTTCCCTTTCTCTCCACTAGGCGTGAAAAGGTCATATTCCCCACCTTGGTCATGGGTAAATGAATTCATTTGCACTGATCTGCTGCATGTGCTGTAACCTGGGGCTTGGGGGGCAGAGCTGGGCTCTGCTAACTGCACGAGGTAGTTCTTAGTGTCACACACTAATAGGCCCTGATCAAAGCCCAAGGCTGTAATCTCTCCTTCTCCTGACTTTAAATAAACCTCTCTGCTGCTGTGACCTGTTGCAAACATAAGCCTGAGTGCTGCTGCTTTCTTGATCTAATTAATACTTCAAGTACCTGCATGATTCTGATTGAACTGGGCACAGCAGGGACACAGAGGGAAGTGTTGCTGCTCTTGATGGAGTTCATCTTCAAAGTTTGCCCTCTGGTTGTGGTTTTCCTTCAGCATTTTGTGGCTCTGGACTTGTTGATGTGTGGGTGATGTGCTTCTGGCTGAAGGGAAGGCAAACAAGGGCTGGAGAGGGGGAGGACAGTGTGGGGAGGGACAGCACTGCCCCTGCTCAGTGTCAGCAGCCCTGCCCAGCACAGCCCTGGTGGTTGGAAGCAGCAGGAGGCAGCAGGAAGCAGCAGGAAGCAGCAGGAAGCAGTTGGAAGCAGCAGGAAGCAGCAGGAAGCAGCAGGAAGCAGTTGGAAGCAGCAGGAAGCAGTTGGAAGCAGCAGGAAGCAGTTGGAAGCAGCAGGAAGCAGCTGGAAGCACAGATGTGCCACAAGGCTGGGCAGGTCCAGGCCTCTGGGGATGGGGGTCCTGCACACAGGGCTCACAGGCCCCACCTGCAGTGACAAAGGCCAGGCTGGTGTCCCTTCCCTGCCTCTGGAGGAAGTGTGGAGGGTTCCCTGTGCTATCAACAAGGGCAGGTTCCTGCCAGTCTCCTCCTCCTCCTCTCACATCTCTGCTGGGTGTTCCTCAACCTCCTGGTGCTGTTGCTGCTGCCCAGGAGAGGAGGAGATGTGTGTTAGAGCCCTGACCTCCCTCAAAACTCACTTTTCCTCGGTTTTCTTGTGGCTCTGCTCTCCGAGTGTGCTTTGACCAGCTCCATTCACCCTCCAGGCCGGGCTGTTCAGCTCCAGGAGAACCTTCTGCTGAGGTTTTGTTGGATACTTGGAGTTGAGGGAGCCTTGGAGATCAGATGCCAAGTACAAAACAGCTTGAAATGCTGTTTAATGAGTCAAAATCTGTCATTAGCAATGAGGGCAGAGACTGTGGCTGGAGATGGGCACAGAGCCCACGGTCCTGTAGGGACAGGCAGTCAGAGACATCCACCAGGAACCCTGCAGGGGCATTTCCAGCTGCTTCTGCCTCTGTTTGGAGCACTGGAACCTGGTTTCTTGGGAAGCCCAGAGCAAGGGCACATCACAGAGTGTGCTGGGGTGGGTCTGAGGGACAGGGATGGGGGAGAAGCAGGAGAGGGACCAGGTTGGGGTTAATCCCTGAAGGCAAGTCTCTGTGCAGCTCCTCCCATCTGAGACCTTGGAGACCAAGCACAGGGGCTTCTCTTCCCAGCTCTGGGAGCTCAGACAGGACATTTTATTGGTTATTTTTAACAGCTGCTCTGTTTAAGGTGTTTTACTTCCCTTTCACTCTGGTTCTCACTGCAACAATGCCGATTTCTTTCCCTTTTTTTGTGTGTTTTCATGTTGCCACCAGAAATCCAAGGCTGGGTAAGACCTCCCTAAGCTCAGTCCCAGTGCCAGCTTCCAGTATCCCCCAGTTGCTGCTGCTGGTTGGTGCCTTTTGCTGTGCCCCAGCACATCCAAGCTGCTGCTTTACCTTTATTTCTGCACCCAGAGCAGGTTTGGACTGGTGGGATGTGCTGAGCCGTGCAGGCAAGAGGCTCCTGGGGGGAGCTGCCTTCCTGCTTTCATTTTTTAATTAGCAAACAATGGAGAAACCTCAAAAGGCTTCTAAATGGGGTTTTTACCTTTCCCACCTTCAGCAGAGAGGTTTCTGTGTGCAGGGCAGTGCTGGGAGCTCTCCACACCCCGTGCTGGGGGACACTGGGGACACTCGGTGCTCACAGCCCTTGCTGGCCTGGCCCTGCTCGGGGGCTCTGTGCCCTTCTTGTGTAGGGCATCACTGGATTATTTGTGACTTAAGCAGGGTTCTGGAATGTCTGTGTGGCATCTGATCATGTCTGTGTGGCAACCTGGGCTAGTGGAAGGTGTCCCTGCCCATGGGTGATCTTCAAGGTCCCTTCCAACCCAAACCAGTCCATGATTCTGTGATTGTGTCTGTGCTGATCCTCTGGTGCCTTCATGGCTTGTTTGGGAGCCTCTGGAGGTGGGAGAGGCACCCAAGCTGTGAAACACATCCCTGTGCAGGAGCTGAGGGGGCAGAGAAGTGTCACCACCCAGAGGGAGAAGCACCTGCCGAGCCAGGAGGGACAGGAAGGTGTCCCAGGGGCACAGTTTGGGAGCAGCTGGGCCTGAAACCCAGCAGTGTTTGAGGGGGACACAAGGGTGACAGGGATGTGGGAGGGCCAGGGGCATGGGGTGGCAGGGTCAGAGGGCTGGCAGGGACACAGAGGGCTGGCAGGGACACAGAGGTGCCTAGGGACATGGGGGTGGCAGAGGGAGGTGACAGGGACATGGGGGTGCTAGGGGCACGGGGTGACAGGGGCACAGAGGTGGCAGGGGGCTGTGGAGGCAGTGGCTGGTGCAGAGGGCAGTGACGTGCCAGGGCCTGAGCCCTGTGGGGACGTGTCCCCTCCTGCCTGGGCTGGGGGGCACCACAAGGACCTGGTGGCACCTGCTGGGGGCTTGGAGGGGACCAGTGGCCCTGCCCAGCTGCCCATCCCACCGTGCCATGGCAGGAGCTGCCAGTGCTGGCCTGGCTGAGCTGTAGCCCCAGGCACTGGCCCAGGGCCTGCCAGTCCCAGGGTGGCTCTGCATTTAGTGCAGGGAATGTGGCAAATCCACGGAGCTTTACCATCACCCCTCAAACACTTCCCAGCTCCTGCTGGTGGCTGCCACTGTTCTCCAGCCCTTTCCACACGGACATTTTAACCTGTTTGGTGTTGGCTTTTCTGTGGTGGGTTTTTTCTCCCTGTCCTACTTGGCAGAGGTGTTTTCCAGCTGGTAACTCATTTGCAGAGTCATGTTGGGATCAGGTTGGCTCTGTGCCCTTCATCCAAACAGGAACAGGGAAATACATTTGTCCCCCAGCCTCTCCAGCAACTCTTCACTGCAGGCAGGGAGGGGTTTGCCTTGGAATTGTAGCAAAGCAACACTCAAATGGGAGCTGAAGTTTCCAGCTGAGTGAGGAGGAGGTGAGAAAGGGGGTTTCTCCCTGCTCTGATCTGGTGCTGGGATGTGGATGTTCCAGCCAGAGAGGAACAAGAGCAGCCTGGCTCGGGGTGTGAATCTGTCCTTGCTAGCAAGCAGTGGGCTTTTAGCTCTTCACCTGCTGTTCTGGGAGGATTTGGGAACTGCCCCTGTGCTGGCAGCACCCTCCTGGCTGTGCTGGAAGGGTTTGTGTCCCTGACCCAGGAGGAGCAAGGTTAGCAGGGAACATCAGCTGCATGGGAATGGTGTGCTGTGCTAAAGGGAGCGTGGGAATGGCTTCAAACTGCCAGAGGGAGGGTTAGATGGGATATTGGGAAGAAATTGTTCCCTGTGAGGGTGGGGAGGCCCTGGCACAGGTTGCCCAGAGAAGCTGTGGCTGCCCCATCCCTGGAAGTGTCCAAGGCCAGGTTGGATGGGGCTTGGAGCAACCTGGGCTGGTGGAAGGTGTCCCTGCCCATGGCAGGGGGTTGGAACTGAGTGGCCTTTAAGGTCCCTTCCAACCCAAAGCAGTGTGTGATGCTGTGAACAGCCCTGCCCTGCCCTGGGGTCACTGCCATGAGTCCCTGAGGCAGCAGTGGCATCGAGCAGGATGTGGCCTTCCAGGTTCAGCCTGGAGCCTCCCACTCCCAGGAGGGCTTGTCCCCCATCAGCAGAGCCCTCACACTGCTTTTCCTGCTCCCTTTCCCCTGCAGCCCAGGCTGTCTCCTGAAGTGTCCCTGCACAAACAGCTCTGCCAGGACACATCCCAGTGGCACCTTCTGGGGTGCTGGTAGCCCAGGCAGAGCTGGGGACACTGGGGACAGTGCTGCAGGGTGAGACATCGAGGCAGGACCTGCCCTGCCCTTCAGGGGTGTGAGGGTTCCCCCCCAGACCCCACATGAGAGCAGGGTGCTGGTTTAGGACAGCAGTGGGGTGGAAGTGCTGATCCAGGGATGGACACCAGTGCTGGTGTCTGGGCTGGGGGGAGCTCAGAGGGTGGAGACCCTGGACAGGTCTGTCAGCCAGCACAGAGCAGAGATGGCAGAGCTGTCAGACCCACCCACTGCTCTCCCAGCCCACCAGCAATCAGGTTTCCACACCTCCAGCAGCAGCCTGGGGGAGGGGGGAGCCCCTGGATCCCGGGGGTGGAGGGTCCCAGAGCTGCTGCTGCATCCCAGTGGGACACGGGGACAGAGGTGGCACCAGCCCCAGCCCTGGGGCACAGCCCGTGGTGACACAGGCCCGGGACTGTGCCTTCCTCAGGAGCCTCTGCCCACTCCGGGCACTGAGTGCCAGGGAAGGGACAGGGACAGGGAGCTGGTGGTGGGAACAAGCCTGAGAGCTGCTGACCCTGGCCCTTGAGCTGCACGGACCCACAGAACCCCCGAGGGGTCAGGGTCTGGGCAGGAGCCACTTGTCCTGCCGGGCTGGTCCCGTCCCCAGCACATCCCTACTCCAGCACATCCCTGGAGGTGGGACCCTTGTCCCGGTCATATCCTGGCCCTGCTCCTGCTCTCCCCGGGCTGCCAGGGATGAGAGGGAGGAGAGGTGTGGGTTTTCCAGCTGCCGGTGAGGGGGAGGTGAGCAGTGCCCTGTCCCTGTGCTGCTCCTCCCCTGACGCGTCTCTCTTGTCGTTTCCAGGGCAGTGAACGGCTTTGACCAAGGGCCCCCCGGGCTGGGAGCCTCCCGACCGTCCTCGGCGCCGGGAATGCTCCCCCTGAGCGTATGAGCCGCGGGGGGGAGCGCTTGGACTTGTGTTTGCTTTTCTCAGCCCAGAAGAGAAGAACTGCTCCCGATTCCTCCCCCTTCCCACCCCGCTGGAACATGACCCCGAGAGGAGACCCCGAGCTCACGGCCCTCCCCGTCCCGTCAATACAGTTTGTTTTCTCTGTCGCTGTAGTGGACGTTCTGTGCCCCACGAGCTGCCACTCCCAGGGCTGTGTTTGGGGGCACACACGAGTCCTGCTCCCCAGCCCTCGGCCCTTTGCTTCCTCTCTGCTCTGTCTGACTCGAGCACTGGCCGCTCCTCCTCCAGGCTCCCCCGTCCCTGCAGCTCTGCCCTCCCGGGAAGGCTCAGACCCCTGGAAAGAGGCCCTGGGGGAGGGTGGGCGATGGCACTTGGGGCGTTGGCACCTGGGAAGTGGCTCCTGGGGGGTGTCTCAGTCCCGGCTGCCCCAGTGACTGTGTTGGAGCCCGCAGGGCTGGAGGAGCCCATCCCGGTGGCACAGGTGGGCACACACAGCAGGGCCGGGCTCCTCGGGGGCAGGGAGGTGGTGGCACAGAGGGGTGACTGTCACGAGCTCCCCCAGATGCCCTGGGGGGAGCTGGCAGGGCTGAGCTGTTCTCCTGCGGCCCCTGCCCCTGGGCAGGGCCGTGTCCGGGTGCTGTGCCCTCAGGTGTCCCCTGGACCTGCCCCACTGGCCCGGCCTTCCCCCCTCAGAGCTCCACAGCAGCTCCAGGAGAGCGTTAGGGAGCCCCTGCTGCAGCTGCCCCACTGCCCATGAGCCCCCAGCCCCCGTGACCGTCACCCCCCTGCTCTGCCCCGTGTAGGACCGGAGTGTCCAGTGTCCCCTGCAGGTTCTGTGACAGCGTCGGGCGACTGGGGGACCTTGTGGGTCCTTGAGACGACACGTTTGTGGGATTTCTCTGTCCATGTGCCTCGGGGTCGGTGGGTTTTCAGCCTGAACCAGCAAAGGGAGCCGGGGTGGAGCTGGGGGTGCTGAACTCCCTGTTCTGGGCTGGTCCAGCACGTTCAGGGGCTCTGCAGCTCCCAGGGGGTTTAGTTACGAGCGCTGATTAAAACCACTGGCCCCGCAGTGGAGGTGGGATGTGCCCCTTTGCCCTTAGGGTTTGTATGGTCCTTCCTTCCTGTGCATCCTCTGCTGCATTTGACTGTTTACATTTGTTTTATTGTACATAGATTTGTAAACATAATACCTTTGCCTGAGGTCTTTGTACATAACTTGGGCTTTGTAGCTTTATTTATTCAGCCTCTCTCTGGCATGTTTCTGTAGGATGTACCGTTCCACCCTGGTGCCACAGCCATGATGTGGTTTCGAAAAAATGAAAACAAATGAGAGTAATCTTCCAAAAATAAAGTTCTTTTAATGTGGAATCAGTGGATTTTGCAGAACTGGTGGCTGTGGCTCTATTTTGTCCCTGTAGGGTTTTTTGCCAAGTGCAGGGAAGGGGCCAGTGCTGAGGTGCTCCCGTTATCCCACGCCCCTTCCCTTGGGAATGTTGCTCCATAGCTCAATTTGGGCGCATGGGAACGGCCACTGCTGGAGCTGGGGCTGAGCAATCACCTGTCCCACAGCCTCTGCTGCCGGCACTGCATTCCCCAGTGGTGCAGTGGAACACGGTGGGGTCAATATTTAATTTGGGGAGGAACCTTGGGAAGTGTTGGATCTCCAGCTGCCAGCCGGGGATTTTTGTCTCCTTGGAGCCCCTGGAAGATGTTTCCTCTGCAGAAGAGCTGCTCTGGGGCCCTTCCCGGGGAGCTCCATCCCCTCCCAGCTGCGGCCCCGGCCCTGCCCCTGCGGCTGTGCCGGACACACGGGCCGGTGCTGCCGCTCCCAGGCCGCCGGGATCGGCTCCAGCCCGGGATCGGCTCCATCCCCGGCGCTCCCGGGACACGGCGCTGGAGCCCCGGCCCGGGGCAGTTCTCCCCCTGCCCGCCCCAGGGTCGGGGCACTGCCCAGGCTGGCCCTGAACCCCTACGGACACATTGGACAGCACATCCTGTTCCTCCTGGGAAGCTCCTTCCAGAGCTTCCTGAACCGATCCAGGCCCAGTTCCCTCCCGGGGGCAGTGCCCTGAGGGGAGCAGGGTCACCCTCCCTGCAGTGCCCCCTTGCAGTGCCCAGCTCAGAGTGCCTCGTTCTCTCCTGCAGCCCTGCCAGAGGCAGGGAAAGCCTTCCCTCAGCCCCTGCTCCCTCCCTCGGCCCCTGCTCCTTCCCTCAGCCCCTGCTCCCTCCCCAGCAGCCGGGGAGGGGAAGGAGCACCTGAGGAAAAGGTGCCCAGGACTGACTCGGGTTCCAGGAGCTCGTGCCTGGGACCAGCCCTTCCCCAGCAGTCCCTCCACACTGGGAGGCTCCCAGGGGCCCAGTCAGGCTGCTGGAACTACAGGTACCATGGGAAGGGTGGGAGCAGCAGCCCCCCCTGCCCCTTCCAGCTGCCCCCACAGCCCCCCCAAATCTACTCATTCCCTCAGCGTGTTTTTAACCCACTCCCCTCCCTGGGGCCCACCCTGGTCCCAGACCCAGCCATGAGCCCCCACCCAGGACCAGCCCCTGCAGCTCTGCCCCCCTTGGCCTCAGCTGCCCCTCCCTCCTGCCCCAGCTCTGCCTTCACCTGAGGCAGGTTCTGCACCCCAGGACCCCCCAAAACTGCCCTGGACAGAGCCCAGACCCTGCTGAAGGCAGAAGGGGGGGCCGTGCCCGTGCCCTGAGCTCCCTTTGTGCTCCAGTGGCATTTCAAAGGCTCAGCTCTGACCCAGCCATTGATGCTGTTATTTAGTTCAAAATAAAAGGAAAAAAAACCCCAAGCAAATAAAACAGGAAAAAGGGAAAAGGCAGCTTCCAGTCATATCTCGTTTATTAAGGTCTATGCCAGCCTCGGGAGAGCTCTTCCAGTAAGTAAACAGAGCAGGCGGCCGCATCTAGAATGAATAAATTTATTGTCTTACAAAAATCATTGTCTAGAAATATGGGTATACAAGAAAACAAGATATTTGCAGTCAGACGCCTGGTGGTCAACAGCCAGTTTGATTAAAAATATCCAAACACACACAACAAAACCTTCGCGACAGATGTTAAAGCTTTGAACCAAAAAAAGGGAAATCCATGGGTTTTGAGCATGTGGCAGAGGAAGTTTCCTAGTTAACACTGATTCATTGTCACTAATATCAATAATACCACTTGGACTAGAGAGGTACATGATATGAAGCACAGTCAAAATTAATACATTAAATCATTGTTATATAGGCAAATTATATATGTAACGTTGTCTTAGTACTGTAGTGTCTAAGGCACTTTCTGTAATGTCAGTTTTCAGCTATTTCAACAAAAAGAACGCTAACTACTCACTGTAATACTGCTCAAAATAAAAAAAAAAAAAAACAACAACAAAACAACAACAAAAAAAAAAGGATTCACATCCACTGGCATGTTAACTCGTAGGCAGGCAACATCCATCCATCCACCTCGGGAGCCCCGGCCCCCACAAACCCCCCGGGCCCGCAGCACTCCCAGGGGGCTGCCAGGGGGTCCCAGAGCCTCCTGCACGTGCAGCCACTCGGCTCCACGGCCTGGCCACGGCCTGGCTCAGCCTCACGTTAATAAATTAGCTTTGCCTGTGTTGTGTGTTTAATTCCCACTGGTGTTCACATTAAAGGAGCCTGGATATCTACAGGGAGGGCTCTGAGCTCACGGGTCTGTACAGGGGGACGGGGACCCACCTGGGTGTGCCTGGACTGCATGAACACGAACGGATGGAGCAGGTGCTGAGAACACTTCAAATGGTATTGCAGGTTAAAAAACTGGACACTACTCACTCATCCCTACACTTCCCTCTAACACTTCCCAAGGCCGTTTCACAGTTCACTCACGGATTGTGTGCGGATCACAACAAGGAGGAGAAAAGAAAAGATACAGGTGCGGTTTGGTCTTCACTGATCCAAGAGACTCAGCCCAGCCAGGGGCCGGCGAGCCCGGGAGCCTGGAAGGATGCTGGACACAAGGCATGCATAGCCATGGCAAGGGGTCTGTCCCGGCCACCCACCCGCTGGGAATGACGGTTCTGGATTGATAAAAAAAAGTTTCATCCTTCACATGATGCTTTTAGAAAATGGCTTTACAATGAGTTATCTGGAAAAAGAGATGCACTGAACAGAGACGATCCCGGTTGTTCGCTATATATAAAAAAAGCAGTTGTACCTATATCTGAAGCAGGGTACAGTGTGGTGAGGCTGGAGAGCCTTAAGACATGGTTGACCTATGATAAGGAGCCTTGTAGCACATGCCGACGGGTCGTAAGGCAGGTTTGGGGCCACAAGGCAGTTCGGTGGGCAGGACAGTCCTGTGCTCCTGCCGGCGGGGCTGGAGAGGTCTCTGCATGCAAAGGGGGGGCTCTACTCGGCGGGGGCGGGCGGCGCCTCGTTCACGTCGCTGCCTTTGCTCTCGGCGTCGTCGTCCGACAGCTCCAGGGAGGCCCCCTCGATGTGCAGCTGCCGCCGCCCCGAGCGGCTCGAGGAGAAGGTGATGGGTCCCCCCCTCCTGCAAAGCACAGCAGGCAGGGATTGCTGGGGGGTCCTGCCCGGCCCACGGTCATCCCACAGTGGTTGGGGTTGGATGGGACCTCAAAGGTCATCTCCTCCCACCCCCTGCCATGGGCAGGGACACCTTCTACTGAAGAATCCCAGGATATGCTGAGTTGGAAAGGACCCACAAGGATCATCCAGTCCAACCCTCAGCCCTGCACAGGCCCATCCCCAAGAGTCACCCCCTGTGCCCCAGAGGATCAGCCAAACCCTCCTGGAGCTCTGGCAGCCTTGGGGCTGTGCCCACTGCCCTGGGGAGCCTGGGCAGTGCCCAACCACCCTCTGGGGGAAGAACCTTTGGCTGAGATCCAACCTGAGCCTGCCCTGACACAGCTCCAGCCTTCCCCTGGCTGCTGTCCCTGGTCCCCCCAGAGCAGAGCTCAGTCCCTGCCCCTCCTCTGCCCCTGCCCAGGAAGGTGGAACTGCACTGAGGTCTCCCTACAGTCCACCTCCCCTTCTCCAGCTGAACACACCAAGTGCCCTCAGTGTCCTCACACGCCTTCAAATCAAGGCTCTTCCCTAGTCCAGGTTGCTCCAAGCCCTGTCCAACCTGGCCTTGGACACTTCCAGGGATGGGGCAGCCACAGCTTCTCTGGGCAACCTGTGCCAGGGCCTCCCCACCCTCACAGGGAAGAAATCCTTCCCAACATCCCATCTAACTCTGCTCTCTGTCAATTTAAATCCATTTCCCCTTGTCCTGTCCCTGCAGGCCCTTGTCCAAAGTCCCTCTGCAGCTCTCTTGGAGCCCCTTCAGGTACTGAAAGGTCACAGTAAGGTCACCCTGGCAGCCCTCCCTGCTCAACCCCACAGGAATGTGGCAGCTCAGCACCAGGTCACCCAAGGGGAAAATTTCCACAGGGAGTCTCAAACCTCTCCCCTGTCCCAGGAGCCAGCACAGTGTGCTCCAACACCTCTGGCATTCCTGCTTGGTTTATGCCATCACCTTAGTTTTGCAAGTCCCAAATAATTTAAAATGCTGTCTCTGTAGGAGCACCAAGCACAGACCAAGCAATGAAGAGAGTGGGTTCTCTCAAAAACTCCAACAGCTGCTTAGTGAAGCTCAGCTCAGCTCAGCACCCTTGAGCCAGGCCCAGCAGCTCAGCCCCTCTGTGCCTCCTGACGTGGCCTGTGAGCTGCAGCTGCCTCAGCCCTGCTGCCTCCCCCTGTCCCTGACACACACCCTGACCCCAGAGACCTGCTCTCACAGGAACTGCTGCAACACTCCCACCAGTGCAGGCCAGGAAAAACAGGATCGGTACCAGCCCCTAGAGAAGCACAACTGAGCCACGTTCTCTGTCACATTTACCTGCAGAGACCCAGGGAAGCTGCCAACATAAACTCCAAAGAGTTTGAGCTCAAGAGCTGTCAGGAACATCCCTGTGCTGTGGCAGCTTCACCAGGCTCAGTCCCCAGTTCCCAGCAGGCTCCAGTCTGACCTATTCCCTGTGCTCCTACAGTTCCCCAGCTGGGTGCTCCCCAAGGATGAGCCTGTGGGCTGCCAAGGGCTGGGATGACTCCCTGCTGGCACTCACCTTAGCCTGTTTTTGAGGGTGCTGACCTCCCTGCTCAGCCCCTCGTTGGCCTCCGTGGCGTCGTCCAGCTCCCGCTGCAGTTTGCGCCGGGACGCGTTGGCCCGAGTGGCCTCTTCCTCTGCCTCCTCCAGCTGCCTCTTGAGCTGCTTCATCCTGGCATTGGCCTTTTCCATCTGAAACACCAAGCCAAGTACTTGGGATCACACCAGAAAGCTGCCCCCCATGACCTCTCCCCACCACCAGCCTCACTGCAGGCTCAGCCTGGACCCCTGAGCTGGGAACACCCCGGAGCTCCCGGGCCTGGTTTAGTCACCAAGGTAGATTCCCTCAGATATTGTCATTACAATTCTTCACAAGCCCTTCCTACCCAAAGGAGGTTTTATTGGCCTGTTCAGAGGAACAGCCCCCACCCACCTGCTCCTTGTACTGGTCTGCGTGGCGACGCTCGTCCTCCACCTGCATGAACACCTCCTTCAGCTTCTTCTCCGTGCGCCGGACCAGCTTGTTGGCAGCTGCTCTTTCCCTGGAATAACCAAAAGCCATCATTTGTCCCAGCACTTGAAGGCTGGGAATACAAGTTCTGTCCTTCCTGAAGGCTCCTGTTGTGTAACTGGTACCAGAGTCCTCTGAACGTGCCTGGCACCAGCAGTGGGACGGACCCAGTGCTGGAGTGCCAGGCTGGGAGCACAGAATGTTAAGGAGTTAGAATGGACTATAAAGATCATTTAAACCCAAGACCCTCTGCCATGGGCAGGGACACTTTCCACTAGACCAGGTTCCTCAAGGCCTTATCCAACTTGGCTTTGAATACTTCCAGGGATGGGGCAGCCACAGCTTCTCTGGGCAACCTGTGCCAGGGCCTCACCACCTGTACAGTAAAGCATTTCTTCTTAATATCTCTCCTACATTTCCCCTTTCAATTTGTACCCATTACTCCTGCAGCTCTCAGGGCACAAAGCCTTAGCCCTGGGGTGATGCTGTTCCATGGAAAGAGGGCTCAGAGGGTGCCTTCATAAGGACATTGGACAAAGAAACTTCAAAGTTACTGCTAATCAATAACATGGTTCTGCTGCAGAGCCCAGAAAGAACACAGGTGGTGGCAGGACAGCCCTCACCTGCAGATTTGGAGAGAAGCCAGCTAAAAAAAATTAATTTTGAGAAGCAGGATTGCAAGGATGGATAATTCCCTGCAGAAAGATTTCTGGAGAGCAGAGGATTCATCTCAACTCAAACTGTCGCACCTAAGCTGTTCCTCTAACCAAGAGACATGGGGTCTCAAGGGGACATTTCATCTCGTCTCAAGTAATTGCTGCAGCACCTTGTGGCTCCTGGGACATCACCCAACATGTCCCAGGGTTCATTCAGCTGTTAGGAAGCAAATTGATTCTGAAACTTTCAAGCCCAGCTACTTTACAGCTGCCTTGTTAAGGGGTGTCTCCTAAGCAGCAGTTTCCAGACAATAAACCTGTGCTCTGAATTCACATCTCAGTCCTACAGAAAGTTCAGGCATGGGAGTTTCAGGCATTCAACTGACACAGGAAAACCAGATTTTATCCCTTACTTGGCTTCCTGCTCAAGCTGTTCTTCGAGCTGTGCAATCTTGGCTTCTAGGGTGGAAATTGTTGCCTTGAATTTGGACTTCACAGAGCCCTCCAGCTCCTGCAGCTTGGCCTTCAGCTCCTTGTTCTGCCTCTCCAGCTGCTGCCGGGCGTTCTCGCTCTTCTGGGCCGCGCTGCGCTCCCCGGCCAGCTCCGAGTTGAGCGTGTCCACCTTCCAGGGGAACACAGGGTCACTCGGTGCCACCAGAGCCTCCCCTGAGCTGCCCACCCAACCCACACTGCCACCCCAGGGTCACCTGCAGCGTGGTCTTTCGGAAGCGCTCGTTGAGCAGCTCCATGTTGCTCTGCTCCTCCTCCAGCTCCTCCTCCAGCTGAGCAATCCGAGCTTCCAGCCGGCGCTTCTCGTCCAGCAGCGCTGACCTGGAGAGGGGAGCGGGGTCAGCACGTGTTCAGAGCCAACAGAGCTACTGGGCAGTTTATTTAGAGTCATGGAATCTCCTGAGTTGGAAGGACCCACAAAGATCATTCAGTCCAACTCCTGGCCCTGCACAGACACCCCAACAATCCCACTCTGTCCCTCAGATTGTTGTCCAAACCCTCCTGGAGCTCTGGCAGCCTTGGGGCTGTGCCCACTGCCCTGGGGAGCCTGGGCAGTGCCCAACCAGCCTCTGGGGGAAGAACCTTTTGCTGAGATCCAACCTGAGCCTGCCCTGACACAGCTCCAGCCGTTCCCAGGGTCCTGTCCCTGGTCACAGTGAGCAGAGCTCAGTGTTGTCCCTCCTGAGGAAGCCGGGGGCTGCTCTGAGGGCTCCCCTCGCTTCTGATACTTTAAACACAAGTTGTCAGGAGAAGCAACTGTGTCAGTAACTCTCTTCATCACAAGGAGGAGTTTTTATCCTGCAGCCTGGCAGTACAGCACTTGTGAGCCCTCAGAGCAGGGTTGCTGTTCCTGCAGCTCTGCAGTTGCTGACTCACTTTCCCGAAGCGCTGTTCGCGATCTCATCCGCCAGCTCGTCCCGCTCCTGCTCCGCGTGCCGACGGGCTCGCTCCGACGCAGCAAACTCCTGGGAAGGGTTAGCAAAACATCCATTACAGCCTCAGGAATCTCAAATCTTCTGTAAACCATTCAGCCTTATAATAACTTCCAGGAGATGCTGTGAAGTGGGATATCCCTGAGGGATTTTAATGGATAAGCAGAAGCAACAGCTGCGGAAGTCAGGATACACCAGCTTGACATTCCAGGCCCCCCACTGCCATCTGACTGCAGTGCAGTTACTTCTCCCCATCCCTGAAATGTTTCCCATACACAGCAAAGGAAAGAAATCTTTGAAGATCAGATTCAAGCCCTCAGCAGCAGGAAAAAGCACCCTGGCAATGCTCTAACAGCCACATTCAGTGTAAAGTGGGCACTAAGGTAACAAATGGTTTAGGATCTTACAGAGCACACAGCAAGAATACAAGGAAAGAGTAAAAACCAAAAAGCTTCAGCACAACAGTATAAACAGCAGTGAACCTCATATTATAAATCTGCATCAAGTGGCAGAAACACCCAAGCATTTGCTAAGGAGGACAATTAAATGCCTGACTGATTGTCTGAAGGCCACAAAGTCCACCTGGAGAAGCTCCAGTGGGTGGTGGGTTGTCTCAAATAGACCCCAATGACAGTGTAGTGAACCTGGGCAACCACTTCAAGCTTTGACCTGTAGCTCATTCAGACAAAAGAGAGGCACAAGGCAACCCTGCTGATGTCTGACCTTGTGGCAGACCAGGGAGAGAAATGGGGGGAGATCAGAGAGAGGTAACAAGATGTGGAGCTCTGCAGAAATTGTCAATGATGAGGGCAAATATGTCTGTGAGAGAAAGGGATTAGGACCTGAGAGGGCAGAGGGATAAACCTCCACATACTCTAATGGTCCACTGAGATACTAGAGAGATTTTTTGGGTTTTATACAACTCCAATAATAAATTTTAATTTCCAGTAATCAGTTCCAGTCCTGACACTGTGCACTGCATCTTTCAGAGACTCTCAGAAACACCTGCCAAATTGCAGAGAAGCCTCAACTGTGTTTAAGCAGTAGTAAAGTTTTCCTGCTACTGCAACTTTTCAGTCCAGTCTCCTAAAATGATTCCTACAAAGCTGTAAGGACTTCACTGATGACTTGGAGCAAGGGGAACAAGAGAGTTCTCCTGGCCCATTTCTCTGTTCAACTCACTGGATTGATTTTTACTTTTTTTTAGTCTCTGATCTAGCAAGAAAAACAAATCTCAGATTTCAAGCTCACCTCTTGGAGTTGGAGTATTTCTGCTTCAAGACCCTTGAGCTTCTTTTCACTCTCTTTGGACTGGGCAAAGATCTCATCCCTGGATGCACGGGCCTCTTCCAGCTCCCGCTGGTAGTCCTTCATCTGAGCCTGCAGTTGGAAAGCAGGGTAAGGAAAAGCTGCACTAGGACAATCAGAACATCTGTTAGTAGCTCTGAAGCACTTTAGCCTTCAAGTTATAAGGCCTTCCTCTCAAAGTGGCTTCATTCCACTTGAAGGCATTTCCAGTTCTTATGTTCACAGGAAAACTTCATTTTCTCATCTTTCCATCCCTCAATTCCTTGCCAGAAATATCACATTCTTAAGACTTCACCTCATTTCACAGAATCAGAGTGGAATCTTAGAATGGCCTGGGCTGGAATGGACCTCAAAGCCCATCCAGTGCCACCCCCTGCCATGGGCAGAGACACCTTGCACTAGCCCAGGTTGCTCCAAGCCCCGTCCAACCTGGCCTTGGACACTTCCAGGGATGGGAAAAGTGTTTCTGCCTGTGGCAGAGGGGTTTGGAACAAGATGAGCTTTAAGGTCCCTTCCAACCCAAACCATTCTAGGATTCTATAAAAGGACGAGAGGAGTTTTGAGCAGGGGACAAATCCAGGCCAGATACCCTTTGACACATCCCTGGAGTCTGATTCTCCTTTTGCCTTCAAGCTCCAGATGCACTGAATGAAAAGCGACACCCTGGGCCGTGTCCCAGGACAGGAAACAGCTCCATTATCCAATGTGCCCACCTGGAGCTTCCTCAGCTGTTTGATGGCTTCATCCCGAGCCTTGTTTGCAGCCTCTATCTGCCCCTCCAGGTCCTTCAGATCCATCTCCAGTTTCTTCTTGGCAGCCACAGCCAGCGCCCGCTGCTTCCGCTCGTCCTCCAGCTCCGCCTCCAGCTCCCGCACCTGAGGGACCAAGGATGGAACAGGCTCAGTCCTGCAGGAGCAAACAACCCTAAACCAGGGGCTGGGGACTCCAAGGGGCCTGGACAGAGCAGGGGTAACAGCACTCCACGGGAAAAGGCCACGGAAGGCACTGCAGATGGCAAGACCAAATCCCCAAACTGGAAGCAGAGATATCTGAAGTGGCCAAGTGGAAAACCAAAGGTAAAACTCAGCACCTGAAGTATTTCCATTCCAGCCCCTTGCCCAGCACACCCACCCACCAGTAGGGGTGGCTCTAGGGCAGATGCTACTAATTCTGATGGAAACTAAAATATAAAATCACCTCATTTTCTCAAGAAAACAATAAAACCATTCCCTTTGAATAGTTGTGCTACTGGCATTTATACACCAACAACTTTTCCCAAAACGTAACAAAAGTGAGTGTAGGCAGCAAGTGAACACAGACTGAGCCAAGTCTATACAAAAATAAAACAGGTTACCAACATGAAAGAATATATTTTGTTTTGAAGGCAATCCTCCTTGTGCAGGCTCAGGAGCTCTTGTCCAGTGCAGGATAAAAGCAACTGTGAACTTCAAAAGCTCTCCAGGCAATGTTTACACCCTTAGATTGGTGATTCTCAGTAACTGGATATTTTTGTTTTCTTGTGATAAACCTTGAAATATTGTGTGTTTTATTCCTCAGCACTTAATGTTAATTTAGAACTATCTTCTCCTACAAGGATGACATTCTAAAGTAATTTCTTGAGTCTCTTCTGGCCTCTGTGTTATTAGAATTCTCAAGTCTAGCACAACTGGAAGCTCTGCCACAATTTTCATATAGGAAACTGTTCACTTAATTACAGTTTCTGAATCTATCTCAGCATACATGTACTTGTTCCTGGACATCAAAAGACTGGCTTGAAAGTGCAATACCCTTGTCCTTGATATACACCCAGACAGCAACAGCCAAACCTCTGCCTGCCCAGGGAGTGGTTTTGGAGGCCACCAGCAGCCTGACACAAAGAGTGGCCAACCCTCAGCAAGAACTATTCTATGGTTTGTTAACATCAGGGCTTGGGATTTCTTAAAGGATGGAATCTTTAAACAAAGAGTTTTATTTTTCTGGTAGCACAGAAGGCACAGAGCTTTGGCAAAAGACCCTCACCCCCTCCTGACCACGAAGCACAGTAAAACAGACGTACTTGTTTCACCAGCATCCTCTTTTTCTCTTCATTCTGTTCATCTCTGGCTTGCAGATCTCTGTCAAACTGGGCTTTCATAGCTTGCATGTTCACCTCCAAACGCAGCTTGGCATCTTCTGTGGCCTGCAGTTCATCTTCCAGTTCCTCAAGCTGAGTTCTCATCTCTTCCACCTGTTGCTCCAAGGTTCTCTTTGACTTCTCCAGCTCATGGACCTAAGTGACAAACACTGGTCAGACCCTCTCCTTCAGGTACCTCAAATCAGCAATTTCTAACAGCAGAACAAGTCACTGTATGAACTCAGTGCAGTGTATTTTGTGATGCTCTAGGTTGGGCAATGAATCAGAACAGGCAGAGCAGCATCTCTAAGTCTGTATTAGAGAACCCAAGAAACATCTGTGCAGGTGAACTGTGCAGTGCTGCAGAAAGAGGAGTGAATAAAAGTAAGCCAGGCAAGCCCTTAAACCCAGTGCAGGTGCCACCAGCCACCGTGGGCAGTGGCCAGGCTTGCTGTGCAGACCTGATGAGGCTGGTGGAGCAGGAACCTGACCTGAGCCACCCACTTGCACCTGAGCTCAGCTCGCAGCACCAAGCAAGGCTTAACCACTGCACGGGGTCTGGGGTGAAGCAGAGGCCTCGCTCACACCCAGTGCTGTCTCAGTGCAGACACACTCCCCTTACCCAGGTGTAACAGGCCTGTTAGAAGTGTAAACCTGGTTCCTGGAGGAGACAATGCTGTGGGGCTGTAACAGGGGGAGGGCAGCAAAGGCCCTCAGCGAAGGTCGGGCGGCCTTTGCTGCCTCAGCGGGTGGAGGAGGGAGGACACTGAAGGGTCAGTTCTGTCCTGCCTTTGATTCAACCATGGCCTGGAACTCAGCTTGACCAAAGGTAACAGAAATCCTCATTATCCCTCACTAACATATGAAAAAATACCCCCACCAACATGAAAATGATGAAGTGGCTGCCCCTCCATCTATGACAGCAGCAACATGTAACCACTTACATCTGGCCACAGTCCCAGCTCCATTTATCCAAAAACTCACATTTGGAATCCTTCATGCAGAGGGTGAGAATACAACTTCTGAAGAGGCCTGATGCTAATAAGGATCACCCCCTTACTCTGAGCATTAATTCCTCAGCATTTTGGGCCATAAGTCACCTTTGGAATGACTGTCCTTGTGTCACACACACTTCCCCAGCCAGGGAGTTTTCCCGTGTTGTTCCCAGTATGAGGTTTGTAACAGAACAGGGTGTGCAAACATACTCACATTTTTGCCCACATCATCTTTAGAGCTCATTAAATCTTCCATATCTGCACGCAGCTGCTTGTTCTGTCTTTCAAACTCTTCCTTGGCTTCCACGGCTTCCTCCAAGGCCCGAGCCAGAGACAGTGCTTTGGTTTCCTTCTCCCTTGCTTCTGCCTCAGCACGATCCCTTTCCTCTGCATATCTGGCAGAAATGTTCTTTTCTTCTGCCAGCATCTGAACAGAAGAAACAATTAATCCATCTCTTAAGCTCTGTAATCAGGTCCTTCCTGCCTCAGGTGTTTCACTAAATGAGTGGTTAATGCTCTAAGTTTAACTGGCCTCCAGAAGCTGTCTAGTCTCTCAGTCTTGATCTAAGTGCCGGTAAGAAAACAGCTACAGCTACTCTGGGATTAAAGGAGGAGAGCAAGCTACTAATCAAGACTAAATAAGTTTCATATTATTTCCATCTTTCAGTCTTCAGATCCTTTCTTAGTCTGTCTTAAGGGATTATAATATTCGTAAGGTTTTGTTCCAATATAATTTCCTTTTTGTACAGGAGGAGCTTATTACTGGATCTAACAAGTCTCAAAGATGGTGTTTAACTCACTGAAACTGGAAGTGACAAGTTACTCTTAACAAAGGCCAACTGCTCACCAAAGATTTATCAATAACCACAGCAGTCAAACCCTTCTTTATACAAGGCTCAGTGACAATAAAAACAAGATGCCATTTAAAAATCATGGAAAGCAGCAAGATGGCAGGGAACTGCAGTACCTGATCAAACTTCTTCTGCTTTTTCTCCAGGTTAGAGACAATCTGGCGTTGATGATCCAGATCCACCATCAGGTCATCCAGCTCCTGCTGCAAGCGGTTCTTTGTCTTCTCCAGTTTGTCATAAGCCAGTGCCTTCTCCTCCAGGCGCTGGCTTAAGGACTCCATGTCCTTCAACAACTTCTTCTTGGTTTCCTCCAAGCCTTCAATGGTTCCCAAGTCATCGTCTACCTTTTTCTTGGCATCAGCCAGCTGAAATTTAATACAAGAAAGGAATGTCCCTCAGGGCATCACAAGAGGGAGAGAAAGGCATAGGGTCCAAAGTGCAAAACCAGGAACAGATGTCACTGGAAGCTGAAGGAACACAAAAACTGGGAGCAGGGCAAAGTCCTGCCCACTGCAGGTCATTGTACTCATTATTGCAATGGAGAAAGACCACAGGATATTTTATTCCCAAATGTGGTCTAGCACGTGTGTGTTACATGGTGTGCTTCCTGAAGGTGTGGGACCCCAATTCATCTCACCTGGGGTGTGCAGGCCTGACACAAGTCCTGCCACTCACAGCAGCTCACCTGTGACTGCAAGGCCAGCATCTGTTTCTCCAAGTTCTTTCTGGCCTCCTCTTCCTCTTCCTGCTGCTCTTGCAGATTGTTCTTCTCCTCTTCCAGCTGCCTTATCCTGCTGCTGAGGTTGAGTTTCTGGCGGGTTTCCTCCTGAAGCAGCTCCTGTAACACAGGCACAGTCAGAGTTCAGCCTGCTCACAGTGTGATAACTGTCAGGAGCTGGTACTTGAAACCTCTGGGATTGTAGATGGAGAGTTTCAGGTTTGATTATTTTTCTCACAGATTTTGGTACAAGGACAAGCTTATGACGACATCTGTAATTTGGGTTTTCAAAAAGACACTGATCATCCATTTGGGGCACACTGAAACCTTTATAAAGCATATTTCTGACCAGGGAATCCATGCCAGGGGCTGTGCTATAAATTAATTTTTCTGTCTTTAAAGGGACGAGCACAGAAAGCACCTTCAAAATATATTTTTCTTCTTTCAGACAAGCACATAGAGTACCTGTTTTAAAACACCTGGGAAGAATATATAGCAGCAAATTCTGCAATGGCACCATGCTTCCAAGTTTTTCTGCATTGTTTAAATATAAAGGTCAGTTTACAGGCAGCTGTAACGTGGCAGTGGAAACTTCTGCCACAGCAAAAACTCATGGAAGGTGTAACCACCATCCCGTCCCCTGTCCCCCATCCTGCTCCTTGTAGACCTCTCCAATTGTGATTAACAGTATTCAGGAGTTTTGTAGTTAAGTGGCCACTTTTATACAGGGAGAACAGAGTATACAGAAGTGATAAATACCTGCAGAAAGCTGAATTTTTAAAATTCAGAACCCAAACCTGACAGTTTGAACTTAAACAGTAAGAACTTCTACCCTGTATAAGACCCAGGGTATTGGTCCTCATGTCTTCCATATACCCCAAGAATATTATTGACATTAACATTCTACTTGGAAAGGGGTATTTTATTTGTTTCTTGTCTCCCACACAGACTTAGATATAAGAGAGAAACTGAAAGGCTACCAGCTATCAGGGAGTGAAGCCCAGGTAATGAAAAATCGGTTCCACATGTAGCTGAGCCATCATTATACATCACATTTCACTTGACTTAACAGGAAATGCAGCTTCTACCCATGGGACTTTCCAAACCATGAATGAAAATGTATTTTCTGTTAGCAGGCAGCATTTCCCTGAGGAACAAAGCTCCAGTGCCAAGTTCAAGCTTTGCTGAACACACACCTGGGTATCCTGAAGCTGAGACTCCAAACTGGCAGCATCCTTGGCAAACTTAATGCCTTTCTTCTCTGCTTCCTCCAGGAGACTGGAGACATTATCCAGCTCATTCTGCAAAGCAAGCAGTGTAAAGGTAACAGTGAGCACTGACTCAAAGCCCACTGGGAGCTGGAAATGCAGAACACAAAACCTCAACAAATTCCAGGCATGGCAAGACAACAACAGATCCCAAAACAGAGGGATAACCAGCTAAAAACACTGAAGTCTGGCTAGAAACTTCAAGTTGAATGTCAGTCTTGAACTGAAGTGGTACAACAAAACAAGACTTATTAGGTTCAGCTACTTAGCACAGCACATTCTGATACCTGCATTCATTCTTCAATGCTATTTTTAATTCTAGGACCATATATTTTATGAAATCATTAATCCAGGGATTACCAGGGTGGCAGCTGGGTTTAAAACATCACTGCAAGAGAAAAGGTTACTGCCAGGTGCCAAGTCTTAGTATTTTAGGCTATGCTACTTTTATATACAGTGAGAGACAGCTTGAAACCTTCCTCCAAAGAGAACTGGGCCATTCTCCTTTTGAAGTACTTTAGCTGGATTTACCTAAAGTACACATTGCTGTGGTTTAAATGTCAGCCATGGCTCAATTTTGCCTGTTTTCTCCATTTCCCAGGAAACTGGGCCTGTACTTGCAACCTCTACCTGCCAAGCTCCCAACTCTGAAGCACAAAAGCAAACCTGTGGCCACCATCAATCAGTACATTTTTGGTTATACCTATGGAAAAGCTCAGCTCAATCTACTCAATTCCACGAGTAAAAAACTCGTAGGCAAGCTGTCAGCAGCTGGGCTTCCCACAGGACTTGCTCTCTGGGATGGAAGCCATTTAAAAGCCACTTCAACTCTCACACAGCCCAGAAAGTTCAGGATTAACATCAGAGTTGCCCAGCTCTCTCCACCTGAGGCACATCACCACTTCGAGGCACCTCAAGTCCGTGACTGAGGTGACCTCCCATGTCCCCTACAGGTCATTTCTGCACATGGTTACAGCTTTTACCTTCTTGCCTGTTTTGCAGCAGTTTAGGACTTCCTTACCTGCAGTTTGTTTGCTTTCTCTGCCAGCTCCACCCTGAGCCTTTCCCCTTCTGTGACCTTTGCAGTCAGCTCTTGGACCTGAGCATCAAGTTTCTTCCTCTTGTGTTCAGACTCTGCCTTGACCTGCTGCAGCACCTTCACTTCACAGGCCAGCTCCTTGTTGTCGGACTCGAGGCCTTGCTTGTTTTTTTCGAGGTTTGCTTTGAACTAGGAAAGACAAAAGAGATTCAATCCTTTGTTACAGGTGACTATTTCCTGCTAAAAATCGTTCTGCAACTCAGGTTTACGAGTTCAAAGACAAATTAAGTGCTCAGCAAGTTGTAAGCAGAGGGAGTGTTTAAAATGCTGCCATGAAACATTCTCTCTGTGTCAGCCAAAGATGAGTTAATGCAAGTTATTCTGCTCTCACCCATCACAGGTACCAGCGAGGACCAGGAGATATGAGATGGGATTTGAGGGCTGTAAAATGACTGTTTTAGCAGCTCTGTAAGTGGGAAGGAATGTGCCCATTACCAGCTCAGCATGGCTCATCTCACAGAAATAAAAGGGAAGATATGAACCAAAGCTGCCCTGATTTGAGTAGGCAGAGCAGCCTGGAAGTGCAGAACAAAGAACTTCTCAGCACTGCACTGACATTTGTCAAAAACCTTTTCTAAAAAGTAATAACTGGCACACGGGATGTTTAAGTGTGATTCTTTCTATATCCCCAGAACTGACATCATCTTGTCACAGGACCCTTTGTTCAGATTGCAGGGTATTTCTCCATTTTTTTATGCTCTCATTGACAATATTTAATGAATAAGGAGCAGAAGGCATGCATGAGATCTTCAGGTGAATAAAGCTGGTGAAAATCAAGAGTTTAACTGCTACATTTCTCAGTTTAAAATACTAATGAAGCTTGTGAAGTATTCCCAACATAAAAAATATTATTCCAGGATATGAACTGTCCACATACATTTGTGACTGACCTAAACTATAATTTCACAAACTAGACACTTCTTTTTTTGGCAGAGTTGGAATAACTGTACTTCTGAACAAGACACTCAAGCTCCATGAGTAGGAGCTGTGTGATCCACGTGTGCCAAGACTGTCTGACAGCTGCAATATTGTCAAACCAGCAGGATAAATCTCATCCAGGTGCAATTGTGATGCATGTTTAGAAGACAACTCAGCTCTGCAGGTATCATGGAAGGGACCACACCACCTTTGGTACTTTTATAAAAAGTCCTGAAGCAGAAAATTCCTTTTCTTCTCACCCTTTTGGCCTGTTCCAGTTGCTCAGAGAGCTCTTCCAGGGCAGTGGCATGCCTCTGCCTGATCTCCTGGATCTGTGCTTCGTGGTTTTTGGTTTCCTCTTCGATTGCTTTCTTCAGTTCAGCCACCTCCTGCTCACGTTTTGTCCTAGAGGAAGCACCAAGGGTTAGCAAAAAATCAGCATTTCAGTCTTTTTTTAAAGATGAATTTCAGTGGTGCCTTCTTACACAGACACGTGCTCCTACCTCAGCTCCTGCTGTGCTGCAGTGGTATCCAAAGTATCTTCCAGTTCAGTTTTTAAAGCCTCCAACTCTTCACTTAAATCTCTTTTCTGCTTTTCTGCCTTGTTGCGTGAGGCCTTCTCAGACTCCAGGTCCTCCTGCAGTTCTGCAATTTGGGCCTGCAACTCTCTTATCACTTTCAGTGCATTGTTCTTCTGAACTGCTTCTTCATCACCTCTGGTAAATAGTGGCACAACAATTAATGGTATTTCATCTACTCTCAGAACAATCTATTTAAATTATCTACATAAACGAGAACTTAAATTTTCCATTAGAACAAAACAGACCTTCTAAAAAATCCCAGAATGATTTGGGTTAAGGGACCTTAAAGATCATCAAACTCCAATGCACTCCCTCCATGGGCAGGGACACCTTCCACTAGCCCAGGCTGCTCCAAGCCCTGTCCAACCTGGCCTTGGACACTTCCAGGGATAGATAACAGATATTATGGATAAAATCCCACTGTTACTCTCAACCATAGTGCTGCAGGTTACAGATGCATTCTCAGAATGATCAAGCTTTAGTTTACATTCAAATATTCCAATTTTCTCTTCCCACAAAACTGCCTACTTAAAAAAAAAAAAAAAAAAAAAAAGGATGTTTAGCTCATATCATAACATGTGACTGCAGGACTACCCCAGAAATCCAGACAAAGCCTGTCCTGCTAATCTCTGACAGAACTCTATTAAGGAAGACCCACTAAGAACTATCTGCTTTTCCCCTCCTGAGGCTGAATTCTGTGAGACTAAAAAGCTTCCAGAGCCCAAAAACTACTTTACCCTGGTGAAACCTCTGGGGTTTTTTTGCAGCTCTGCAGAGTAAGGATGCTGAGAGAGCACTGAATTCCTTTATTTTGCCATGTCTACACACAGCACAGGTGCCTAGAGATGCTCCAGCACAAATGAGAACTGGCCTATGTCCCAACACTCCCAGCTCCAACGTGCAGCCAAGCAAATTTTGGTTTAAAGCAGATTTTTCCCCCCGTTGTGCAGCCCCTGCCCTGACCTGGCCAGAGCAGCCTGCAGCTCCTCCTCTTTCTTGGCCAGCTGGATCTTCAGCTCCTCAATCTGGGCTTGCAGCTCAGCTATTTGGTCCTGCAGGTCTGTTGTTTCACCATCCAGTTTTCTTTTAGCTTTTTCTAATTCCTGGCGGGTCTTCTCCTCCTTTTTTAAGCGCTCTGAGGAAGCAAAGAATGAGATTGATAAATAATTTTTTCTCTTGTCACCCTCAGAAACTTTGGGGGCAGGGCCATGGGGTGGCAGGGAGGGTGGGAAGTTTAATTTATGCTGTCTCAATTCTTTCTCCAGGCTGAGAAAAATGAAACAGCAAAGGAGGACTGTGTGATTTAGTCAGAAAGTCAAGGTGAAGTCTGTGAATGGACAAAAAAAAAGTCTGAGATAAGGGAACAGAAACATAACCTCATCTTGGTAGGAAAGGAGTGGGACCTAACAGAGCAGCTGTCAGGCCAGATAATCACAGACATCAACATTCAAAAATGAAGATAAACTATGGGCTGGAAAAAAATGATGGCTTGCATGGCTTTGGAAGGGCTAGGCCAGACTCCAAAAGGTCTTCTGGAAAATAGTAAGCTTAAAGAAAACGTGGATAAACCATTTTTCCAAGTGTCTGTGCCACTAACTCACATCCCAGGGATATTTAGCAAGACTCTGCAACCCAGGGAGCTTCCTCCCAGTAACTTCCTTGTGTAGCCAAGACACTCCTGCCCTGAGGAATTCCTTGTGAAAACCCAAGTGCCACAGCCACCAAACACATTTACCTGACCTGCCTGGTGTCTGATTAAGACAATTCCTGCCTGAATTGTCCACAGTTACCTAATGAGCAGGGATGGAACAGATTTAAGTCCCAGGAAGGTTTTGCTTAGCAGAGCATTAACATAATTCTAAATGCATTGGCATAAACTGAAGTTATTACACTTGTTTGACACTTTGTGGATCCCCAGTGCAGGTATTTCTCTCACACCCTTCCTAAGTCTGCTACTGGATCAGGATCATGGTCAAGAATCACCTCCTACAGCCACCCAGGGCTATTTGGGATTTTCCAGACACCCTAAAGTACACTGCTCTTCTCCAAACAGCTTCTCGTTCCAAAACAAGAGCACTTTTCCCTCTGTTTTTACATTTTGTTCCTGGTCAGTGACAGTTAGAGCAGTGTCACAAGACCCAATTTTGTAACTGAGAAAGTTCCTAGCAAACTGAATTAATTTTTTTTCCCCAAATATCAGTGTCTAGCAGTGCCAAGACTCCAGCAGAGAGACCTTAATGGCTTCTTGAATCATCTCCAAGTGTAAATATCATTTTACTGTGCTTTACTAGCCAAGAAATTGCATGCTTTAAGCTTTAATTTCCATTTCTAAGGTCATCAGTCTTGGAACAGCACAATAACCAAACACATCTGTCAGGTCTCTAGTCCTGATTTAAGCACACAGCTACTCAAGCATTATTTTCCAGTGAGTAAAGCTTACTTAGACCCATCTTAAGGTCTCTGAATACAACTGTTAAAGACAAGGTACATCAATCACTTACTACCCCTATTAGTTCAATACTTTCCTATACTGATAAGGCTTTGCTATTCTTCCATAAGTACATCAGCTTTAAAATATGTAGCAAGACAGGCCATAACACACAAAGTGCAAAAACTATTTCCAAATTAGGGCACAGAGAGCAACTTTGCTTTATATTTTGCAACTTTGACTTGGCAGCTCATTAATGTTGCAAAATATCTATTTACAACAATAAGCAATTTAAAAAAAGAAACAATATAAAATGAGGAAAGGTTACATATGGGGCAGGTCTAGTCTGTGACAACACGGGCAAAACAGTAAGAAATAAATGGATGAAGAAATGAACTCTTCACAGAATGGTTTGAATTGGAAGGGACTTTAAAGCTCATCTTGTTCCAAACTCCTACCATGGGCAGGGACACCTTCCATCAGACCAGGTTGCTCAATAAAAACAAAGCATGATAAAATAAATAATATATAGAAATATAGTGCAGATAAAGCATTAAGAAAAGTAAAGCAATGGTGAATTGCTTATTAAAAAAAAATAGAATATGGGAAGTCTAATGAATCCTGCTGCCCTTCTTACAGAAATACATGGCTCTGATGTTGGTGTAGAAAAGTGAAGCAACTTCCTAAGATGTTTTACCTTGCCACTGATGGATGCCAACAGGAATTTCTAAATTTGTCTATAAATGAAATGGATTCTCAAAAACAAAAACCTGACGAGTTCAACAGGAGAAAGACTGAGCAGCCAGATGCAACATGGCTTGCAAGAGACAAATTTCCTTCAAGATTTAGCTCCAAATAACAGCTCTGAAGTATCTCCAGGCAAGGCTTCGCTTCCCAGAGCGGAGCAGGCACTGCAGACACTGTCCCAAGGGATCCATCCCCTCCTGGCACAATGGCCAGGCTGTTAATAGGCAAGGCCAGTCAGAACCAACCTTCCAAATCAGTGATCATCATCTCCTGCTTGTTCTTGAGTTTGGCCAAGTTTTTGGCCTTTTCTTCTTCTTCAGCCAGCTGAGAAGAACATTCAGCAATTCGATCCTCCATCAGCTTCTTTTCCTGGTTGGGAGGGAGGGGAAGGACAACTTGTAAAGCACCACCTGAAGAGGCCCTGGGCAATGCAAGAACTGAAGGTACAAAACCCACAGAGAGGTCTCTTAGAGCACATACAGATTTCATTTCAAGTGATTATCAATATGAAGGATCGAGTGGAATTGTTTAGAAAAACGAACATTTGTTTTCCACAAGAGGTTTGGAATTTAACACCCGGGAGGCCTGGGTTTAGGACAGCATTTGGAAACCTGTTTGCAAAGACAAACGGTAGCTATGATAGTTTCCAGCTCTTGGATTTGGAAGAATCATGAAACTGGAAAGAGTGCACGACAAATAATTCCCTTGGGAATGTCAGTTCAAATGAATCTCCAGTGCCCACAAGTCCTCAGGTGCACATTTTACAGATAATGTAACAGCAGGCTCCAGCTGAGAGCTGTCACTTGGCACCTCTATTCCCTGTGTGCAGTATCTCCACCATGCACACTACTGGTCTCACCTTCAAAAATTTGGAATTTTGGTCCTCCAGCAGTAGGATCTCTTCCTCCATCTTCTTGATCTTCGCCTCAGCTGTCACTTTTTCAAGCTGCAACTTCTGTCGAGCTCCCTCCTCCTCATCGAGCTGCTCCTCCAGGTCCTGGGAAGAAAAGGCAACTGCATCTGTGCATCTTCCAGGCTACCCATGTGGTAACTTTTTTTTTTTTCTTTAAACTTAGTGACAAAAATGAATTATTTTAAAAAGCCACCTGCCCTACCACACACTAAACCCACATTTGCTTTGTTAGATTCATTTACAGCATCAATGATCTGGGAATGAAATTAAGGGCCATGTGATACACATGGAATTTCTGGTGCTCTGTATTTCAGCTTTGGCTGAAGTGTGCTGTCTAGGAAACACACACTCATTTCAACAGTCTTTCACCTTTTTAATTCCAATTATAAAATAAAAAAAATGTAATTAATGATAATTATTTTGAGAGACAGGTTAAGTTCTCAGGCACTCCCTTTTTCAGGGACCCTGTCATTCAAAAGGTAGCATCTAAATAACATGATTTTCACAAAAAAACCCATCCAAGTATTTGGAGGAGAGGACATTGTCTGCAGTTTTGTAAAAGTCAAATGAAAAATATTCTTCATGATATTCATTGGATTTCAGTCAAAAAGGAACATCTCTCTCACAAGTGACATCATCTGGTCAGTCTGGTCATTCCTGGTTCCTTCCCTCTCAGAAGCATTTGCTATCTTTAAAGGTCTTTAAAGAATTTAATTCTTAAAAAAAGAATTCTTCTTTAAAGAATTTCTCCTTTATAAATACCAACAGGGCATCCTGACTTTCTCTCTCTCCTCACCCTCATGTATCTAGAGACACATGAAGCTCATCAAACTGAACACAGGGAGAGGATTTAAAAATTCACTTATTCCACTAAGGAGCAAATTCCTCCATGCTGTGAAGGTGCTGAGGGAGCCTCCCCATCCTTAACTGCCCTTTTCCATTTCCAGCTCCTGAGAATCATACCTGAATATGGCCCTGCATTTTCTTTTTCTCATTCTGCAGTATTTGGTTTCTTTCCTCTTCTTCCTCAACCCTGGACTCCAAATCATGGAGAATTTCTTCCAACTCTTGTTTTTTGGCAGCCAAGCGAGCCCTCATCTCCTCAGCTTCTGCAAAGAGCTCTGTCTCAGCCTGGAGCTGCTCTGCAAGAATGTTCTTCTCTTCTAGAAGCTGCAGACATACACAAATGAAGTAAAACTTTAAAAATGACACTTCAAAGTCTCTTGTGAGAGATTATACATATGACAACTACAAAGTTACTTAAAGGCCAAGTTCTGCTCCAATTTTTGATTCCCTGGTCAACATCCCAAGCCAAAGACTTTGAGATGGGATTTTAGCTGCAGTTCAGAAGACACCAGTTGTGGTAGTGGGGCTACAGCAATATCCCCCAGTTTAAGGAACAAATCCCTCTGCACCTCCTCCACCTTCCCTGTTCTACCAGCAGCAAAAAGATGAGGGAAGTGCCCATTTCCTGGACTGTTCCTCGCACTCATCCCTGCAGTGGCAGAGCAGTGCCATGGAACACAGGACTTCTTGCCAGTCCCAATCCCGACCCCTGAGGATACAACTTGTCACTGGCCTCCACTTGGACATCAGCCTGTTGACTGCAACCCTTTGAGTGCCACCATCCAGCCCATTCCTTATCCAGTGAGTGTCCAGTTTGGAGACAAGGATGTCGTGCTGGACATGTCAAGTGCTTTGCACAGGCCCAGGCAGGTGACATCAGGTGCTCTTCCCTTCTCCACCAACACTGTAACCCCATCACACAAGACCACCAGCTTTGTCCAGTTGTCATAACTGTTTCCCCACTCCTTACCCAGCCCATGCACAGACTGCCACTGCCACTGAAGTTCTCCTGTAAGCTAGGAAACATGATGTTTAACCTGCACCCCTGCAGGAACAGCTCATGCTGTATCTTCCAATTCCATATTCCTGGTGACTGTGAAAGGACTCAGCTCTCCTGATCCTCAGTGCTTTTGCTCCCCAGTGTCTCCCAACATGGTTTTGTGGGATAACTCACGTCCTAGATATCAAATGCTGATCTTAGACACCAACCTGTTGATGTTTCCTCTCCATTTCTTCAAGTTCTGCCTCCACTTTTGTCTGTTTTTCTTTCACCTTCATGAGCTCCTCATCCTTGGCTTGAAGTTCTTCTTCTTGACGAGTGACCTGAAGAAGAGGCTTCACCTGCAAAGATTTGAAAAGAACGAGTGAGAAGCTGCACTCACCTATTTATAGGTGAATATAACAGAAGAGAACATCAGGAACCTTCGTGAAGACTCTCCACCACTGCCAGTGCCTGAGCTTTAGATATGCAGCACAGTTCCTCTGCAGGATTTTCAGTGCACTCAGCTGCTGCTGTTTCTTTGCAAAGGCCCTGAAAGACAGACAGAGCAAAAAGTTCGTGTTAAATGCAGCTGATCACATGTCCATGTTTTTAATTTTTATGTTACCCAACTCTAGAAAACTGCAGACCATGAATAGGCTTATAAATAAAGTTTCAATGACTACACTGATTTGAGTTCTCACTCCTATGAAGAGTCAGAGCAAGAGCTGGAATCACCATTTCAGAAAAACAATTACAAATGCTATTTATTCTTACTTTTAACAGGTTTTTTTCTTAAAAAAGACTAAATCAGGATGGATTAAACACTCTGATTTCAAAAAAAGTCGCCTTCCAGAGTATTTCCTGGACTTTCAGAGACTTTCTTTGCAGCCACTGTAAAGAGCTGCATGGGTCACATGAGTGAGGAAAGGAGATATCAAGGAATGAAGGTGCAAATTCTTATTAGGTAAAAACTGACTAATATCCTGGATACAGCTACAGCTTATCAAGCAAGACACTAAGAAAATCTCTCTTGAAATGGAAGTTTTGATGCACAGCTCCCTATCAAAGAAGCTTAGGAGACCCAAAAGAAGATCCAACCACAGGAGTACACATACTTCCTGGCCAGGTACCCTCTGCACACTGCCTGGAAGAAGATGATGATGTCTGTGATCTTCAGATCCCTCTCTTCTTCCAAGTGTGCCAAGACACCAGCTCGGAAGAAGATCTTGCTCTGGCCAATTCTGTATAAGTTGGGGTCCAGCTCCAAGGCTCTGATCTAAATGGACAGGTGAGCACATTGTTGTTACACCAAGAAAAGGGTAACTTTTGTTACAACTTTTCAGTGTTTTGCCAACATTTAAGTATAAACACTTACCATACGCTCACAGGCTTGTTTACCATCCATGAAACCTTTTGGAATTGCATTGGGAGTGAGGATCTCATACCTTTAAGGCAAGTGAAAAAGCACTTTTACATTCAACGAGAAGCTGTATTATTTCAAATATAAATGTATAGCATAAGGCTATAGTGACAAGTGCATGGTTAAGGAATTTCTCCAGGAAGTTTTTCCAGCAGGTTGTTTCCCCTTCCCCTACTGTCTTTAAAATAAACTTGGAGTATTTAACTGCTTCAAGTTTGACCTCCACATGGGTTTTGATTTTCTTCGAGCAGGGTTGGGGGAGGAGGGAGGGGTGTGGGGTTTCTTCAATTATTTAATAAGGAACTTTAGCTCCTAAGAACTCAAAGACTGTTTCTGCTGTTACCTCTGTCTGAATTCCTGGAACACTATCCTGTTTGGAAATCCTTGTCGACAGATCCTTATTCCTTCCAAAACACCGTTGCACCGGAGCTGATCTAGAACCAGATGTGGATCCAGTTTTCCAGCCTGGACAAAACAAAACAAGCATGAGTTTTAGTCTTTCAATTGGTATTAGTGAAAAACCAACTCCTAACTTTTCGTACTGCTCAGAGCTGCAGAGTCAGGCCAGGTGGAAGCCAGACAAGCTATTTGACACAGTTGGGGTAACAAAAGCCTGACACCTGACATCCAAATTGTTCCTGTTTTTATACATCAAGATAAATGGATAACTCCAGAGCACCACCCTAGAGGAAAGCAGACAGTACCACAACATCACTCAAGAATACTTGGACATCCAGCCTAATTTAACCATTAACACTCTGATGGGAATGAACTGGGTTGCAACTCAGTGTTCACAAGTTCCATATGTTATGAAAACTGCTGTTTGTCAATAATGAACATTTAGTACACAAGCTTCTGAAAACAGAACTTCCTCCAAGGCACAAGTATTTTACAGGTTATTTACTGAGAGATGTTATGCATCTAATAGGAACAAGGATAGTAAGTGGTATTTGCCACCTGACTTGTATCCAAGTGAACGTTATCCTTTATTCTGCTCTGGAACTGGTTGGAGATTAGACAAAAGTTCTTCCCCCAGAGGCTGGTTGGGCACTGCCCAGGCTCCCCAGGGCAGTGGGCACAGCCCCAAGGCTGCCAGAGCTCCAGGAGGGTTTGGCTGATCCTCTGGGGCACAGGGGGTGACTCTTGGGGATGGGCCTGTGCAGGGCTGAGGGTTGGACTCAATGATCCTTGTGGGTCCCTTCCAGCTCAGCATATTCTGGGACTCCGTGATATGTTTTTTGTGGAGATTTAGCAGAAAATATCTTTAAAGTCTCCTTAAGCATCACACATTTACATTTAGAGGATGTACATGTGGGGATCTGTCTTGCCAAGCTGTGCATTGACCCTGTGCCTCCACCCAACGAGTTTGTCTTCAACCACTGGCAAATTGTACACAGTAAATAGAGCCACCCAAGTGCCTCCTGGGAGACACTGGACTATCACACAGAATCCCAGAATCAACTAGCTTGGAAAAGACCTCTGAGATCATCAAGTCCAACCTCTGACTTATTTTATAATTTTATTATTATCATTATTATTACATATTAATTATTGGATTGGCCCAACTCAAGGCCTTGTATATGTTTTTAAAGTCAAACCCCTTTGATGAGCTCGTAGCACGAGCCTGGGCTCTTACACCTCCCAAACAAACTCAGCACTTTGTTTTTCAAGCTCCTCTCCACAAAGACAACGGTCTAAATCAGGGGATGTGCAGGGAACTCATCATGGCCGGGCTTCACGAACAAAGATTTGGGAAGGGCTCTGCCCACATTTGTTACAAGCACGCTGGTGGCTAAAAAGGCCAACACGAGCAGGGAACACCAAGGGGATATTTATCAGTGTGAGATCCGTGGATTCTGACTGCAAGAGGAAGGCCCAGACTCCTTCTCCTTCCAGCCTTCCCAGAGTCACACCCAGAGGGAGGCAGGTGAAGAGCAGGGCTCAGGGGAGGGGGGAGCAGCCCATACCCTCTTCTCGTGGTTGGGGATGATGCAGCGCACGAAGTTGGGGTTGGTGTTGCGCAGCGTGGCCATGAGCTTGGTGAGGGACTCCTTGTAGAGCTGCCCCACGGTGCGGAACATGCCCTTCTTGGTCTTGTACGCGGAGCCAAAGGCCGTCTCCGTGATGCCGGTGACCTGGTCCAGCCCCACGATGCGATCCACTGGGAAGGACGAGAGGACACAGGTCAGTGGGCTCGGATCCGTGCCGGGAGCGAGGGCAGGCGGGAGGAGGAGCGACAGTGCAGCAGCAGAAGCTTTGCGGGACAATGACAGAGGTGCCGTCGGAAGGCAAGGCAGGGACGGGGGACACTGTGCACAAGCTTTGGGACCAAAAGCCACAAACTTATCCAGCAGAAGAGTGTAGCTTTAGTTAGGTACAGACTGAAATATCCAGCTCTTTACTTGCAGTTCTACATGACCAGTAAAGCTATTTTCTTTGTTTTAAATCGGCTTTATAGAGATAAAAAAAAAAAAAAAAAAGCTGCCTGGAAACTGGCAATTATTGGAATTCTTACAATGCAAAATATTTCTGGGTTGAACATTTGGAATGACACATCTGTGTGTATTTGCTTCGAGTGAAGAGTCACTTATGACAATTATATAGATTAAATCTGAGTTTCATTGAGTATTCAAATGTGTTTTCATAAAAATTTACAGAAGAATTGGAAATGGTGTTATTTCAGTGATGAGGGAAAAAAGTATCTGGCAGAATTCTGCTAGGCTGCTATTTTGAAGAATTCTTTCCATTTTATTACAACTACAAAGAAATCCCTAGACAAAAAACAAGTTTCAAACCAGGAACACTCCACACCAAAGCACTTCAAAGCTGCCATAAAGCATCACAATGGAGATTTTTCTTTGATTTTTTGAACATTTTGGGTAAGGATCCCTACAGTTCATTCTTCAGAAGCACAGATTTGAAATCTGACTGCCAACATTAAAACCTTAAAAGGTGATTCCATGTGCATGTCAAGAATTATGTAAACAGTTCACTAAAAAATACAAGAGGTGGCTTAACACCTTTAATAATTATTGCTGGTGTTTCTTAATGCTGAACAAACACCCAAAATATGTGGGTTCCCAATGAAATCCAAACTGGCCAGCCAGAAACAAGCAACTATTTGTAGGCTACAGCTTCAATTTTGTGAAGTTATTTTATCCTTTAAACCAAAGCAGAGGCAGTTATGCTTTGCTACCAGAATTAGTTTTGTATCTGACAAGTAAGTGAAACTATTTTATTTCCTCCTTGTACTCAACTGGTTTTCAAAAGTCCATTAAAATAAAAAAGAAAATTTAAAGCAGAAAAACACAGGGCAACAAGTTTGAGTAATCAGTTGTAGGTCTTGCCTGGAGTACAGAGCAGAGCCCAGCTCCTCCACATGGTTTTGAACACAAGAATCTGCAGTTTATTAAAGTTAGAAAAATAAGTAGGTGGCAAGGTGTTCATAAATCGTATCACAAATTTTTACTCTGAAGCAGAATTCTGCTCTAAATCAGACATGGGACAGAAATTAATGGAAATCAGTCCCATAGAAGATGAACACAACAGCTTGTGAATATGAGGAACCTGCCCCTAACCAGCCCCACTAAGGACTGGAAACCCCCAGCTTTGGTTGGGAGGTACTTTTTAGATTCAGTAAAGAGATCTGATACTTGTGCATTTTTGTTTTGCTCCCCTCCGTGCTCCAGCTTGAAGAGGGTGATTTCTCTTTCCACCAGGATTATTAAATCTAAGTTTTCCCTACAGTGTAAAAGCAGTCACTGAACTGCAGGACTGGACCATCGTCCCCTGGCTGAAGGCCCCGAGCCCTCCCGGAATTACTTTAGGAACACCATGAGCCTCCTCAGGGATGGGATGTACCAGGAGCAGTGGAAAATAAACCCAAGTAAAGGCTGAAAGTCTGAAGGCACCACCTTCAATATTTCTAAACCTGGGGAGAGGAATACAAGGAGGATGAGGAGGTTGAATAAAATATTGAAAGTGTATTCAAAGACATTCCAAGCAAGTGGGTTTGTTGATTTCTCAATACCTCACAAAACACGTGCTGTTTATACAACGGGGAATATTAAAATTAAGAGGTTTTTAAACAAAAGAACAATTCCAACAAGTCTGGAAGAAGTTTTATTTCACTTACTACCCCCACTACAACTGCAGCACTCATTCTGATACTTCAACACATTCTTCAGCTCTCCTCCCAAAAGCACACAGCCACGTTCTAGAACATTGCAGAGTTTTGTCAATGTTGGACTGCAGAAAGAAGCTTGATAAGTGTTACAAAGCTTATGCATTCTCCCAAATGCTTGGAGCCACCAGAATTGTCACTTAAGAAGCAATTCTACATCTCCTCATGGAACTAGGAAGCAACAAACCTTGTCATCTGCAATGCATAACTGGAGATGCTATGTGTGTTTGCAGCAGCAGCCGGACAGGAGCACTCAGGGACTGCTGGCCTGTGGGGGTTTGACCTAAATCCAGCATGAAATGAGAAGTTCATGCAAGCCTACGAGCAAAAATGGATTTTCCTGTAGATACAACAGCCCTGCCTTTAGTAGGCCTACTGTTTTATATCCATTCACCTGGTGGCTCATGAAGACCAGTAATATTGTCATAGAAACAGGCTCTCTGAATATTCTGAATCTCTAAGGCAGAGAAACAGCAGAAACAGAAAGACAGAAGAGCAGATACACAAGACACTTCAGTTAGTAAAAACAACAGGTTCATCAATTGCAAATAGACTTAACTGCTACAAAAGCAATTAGGCCACAACATATTCCATGCACATTTCAATTATCTGTGGAAGCAGGTTTTGAATATTTGGACCAAAACACTTGTGTGGGTACTCAAAAAGAAAGGAGCAGATGCAGATGCCCAACCAAAAAGTTCTTTATCTATTCATTAAAGCTGCTCTCTGTGACTGAGGAGAGTAAGAAGGAAACTCAGTATTAACCTACAGCACCATCTTTCTTTATCACAAGCTTCATTTCCTCCTCAAATAACAAACTACAGGATTTATACACTGTGACATGTAAATACACTCTAATTAACATACTGTGATGCTAAAACTAGAAAAGTCTCTGCTAAGTTTCTATTTGGCTATTTCTGCTTCTTGGAGTATTTTGGTAAAAGTATTGATAAATACTTCCAGGTGATATGCAGGTAAACTGGCTGAGCAGCAGTGCACAGTTAAAACAGGAATATACTGCATTTGATTTTAAAATGTAATAACACTGCTATGGCTATTAATGGAATTTATTTTAGGAGATGTGGGTTTCCAGGGTATCCCCCACCACTGCACATGAAACAACTGTGCTGGTGCTCACATAAGGCAATGTTTTATTAACAGGAAGAATCACTCCAGCTGTTCACATTTAGGACTCTACTGCAGCAAGTCCCAACTAAGTTTGGACAAGATTCCACGTGAAATTCGACCCAGAGTAACAAGTAATAAGTGAATATCAGTTCAAATAATGAACATGAGAAGCAGCTACTCAGAAATGGTACATGTGCAAGGGACCAGAGGTGCGACCCAACTTCCTCGTCGTACTCGTGGCACTAAATAAGAGAGAAAGTGCTGCAGATATTTACAATGGAGAGGGTGGAGGGTGAGGAGGCACAAAAAATTTAAACTCATCCAGCAAGGTTAAATCACTACCAACACGTGCTCAGAGCATGATCTCTCACCATCCTTCCAGAGCTCAGCAACGAACTTGTCGGACGACTGGTGCAGGAGCGTGGCCACGTTGTCGTTCAGGGGGTCCATGTTCTTCATCAGCCACTCATCTGCCTTGTAGTCCACCTGCAGGGGCAGAGGGACAACCAGCTGCAGGTTTGTACTGGCCAGCACCACAACCAGCTTTCAGATCACTACAGTGGTGTTTTTCTCCTGTTCTCAATGCTCGTAATCATTAAGGTTGGAAAGGATGTCCAAGATCAGAGTCCAACCTTGCCTGTCCACACCAACCTTGGGTGTCCATAGTTGGCCTCTTCCAAACAGCTCAAAGTACCACAGAAGGCTGTTATTCTTTTGAAAGAGTAAATGGGTGTTTTCTTAAAAATCCAGTCATCTTTTTGCTTACTCATAGCCAGGTGTACATTTGCAGCCTGATGTTGTAAGGTTGACTGTGAAGATATAAAACCAACTCTAGGAGAGATCCTAATTTTACTTATCTAAATCACTAGAGAATAAATTAATTTCCCTATAGTAGTTATATTTAAACACTTTGTTCTATAAGGAAAACAAAGCTCTTATCTCAGAAGAACCAAACCTGTGGTTTGCAATTAAACCACAGTTCAGCAGCTGAAAACTCAATGAGAGAAACATGGGTTTCCTTCCAACCCAAAAGAGAGCCCTAAAATGCCCTAATTCCACCAAAACCTCTGCACAGATTAGCATGGCTTTGCTTCAATCAAACCAAAAGTTTTCTATTTTTGGATAAAGGCTCTGGAAGGAAAGACACATTTAACTACTTCCAGCATCCAAAACCAAACCAGATCATTATCTCAGGACTTCTTGCAGGAAATTATTCCTGTTTTGAAGGAATACACGTTCTGACCAGAGACTGCAAAATGCCTTCTGTCAGAGGAAGCTCTGGAATGCCAGTATTCCAAAAATGCCCACTCAGTTTGGCAGAAATAAACCATTCTTTAGAACAATTATTTCCAGTAGCCAGACACCAAGCTGGTTTACTCTCCTTTGATTATTTAAAGGCAATCTATTAACTGCAGGAACAGTGATCACTGCACTATTTCTAAGTAACTGTTTTAAATATTGATACAACAAAATGCATCATTTATTTCACTTTTTGCTGCAACTACCTAGTTGGCAGCACTGACCTCAACAAAGGTAACAACAAGCCAGCAGTACTTAAAGTGAAAATTAAAGGAGAGGTCAGAACCATTCACATAACCTGATTCTTTCACTATCAGGTAAAAAAATTAGGATTAAGTTTTAACCATTTATGAAAATAATTACAAGCAGGGCCCTATAGAAAATCCCTGGTTATCATGAAGGATCTGCAAAGTACAGGAATTGCAGTTATTTCCTGGAGCTGCACCTGAGCTCTGTCCCTGCAGCAGGAGACTAAGGATTGAGCCAACAGTAGAAATCAAAAGGTCTCAGCTTAACTCAAAAAGAAAGTGTTCTGTGAAGATAAATGTGAAGATGGTACTGACACAGCCCTGCTTCAAGCACCACCATCAACTTGACAACCTAGATATGCAAGAGATTCCTTTCAACAAAGTCCTGGAAAAAACTCACCTGTAAAACCTGGTAAAAAAAAGTAAAGGAAACCAAAATATTTGCTTTATCTAATATTAATTCATATTTTTCAGTTCTGTCCATTTGGCAACACAAGTTCCATAAAAGCTCTCCTGAATATGTTCAAGAAAATTAAACAAGGCAAGAGTATTTCTAAATTTGGTAGCTATACTGCATAATATATGCATATATATATATATATATATATAATGTCATATGCTGTACTGCATAGCACTTTCCCCAAATCAATATTTCTAACCGAGAATTTAACATTTAACCCTTACCTTCCCTGCATAGTGAATAATGCAGAAGTCTGCTTTGTCCTTTAGTTGTCTTGGCTTTTGGAACTTGGAATGAGTTCCTTGCTCTTGGACCAATTTTTCCACAAATGTCTTGTCAGTAGCTTTAGGGAACCAGCATTCCTCATCCAGCAGTGCCAACACACCAGGAGGATTTGCCTGAAATGCAGTTGGGTTTAATCTGTGAATATTCTTATACATATATTTAAAAGTTTAATATTTACAACACACCACTGAATGCCACAATAAAATTAGTCTAAACTGATTAAATTTGATTGCAGATAAACAAGCTGTGGGGAAGCCCAGGCCAAGAAGGATGGTTCAAACAAATTCATTCCAATGCCTGTGGAGCCAGACACGACCTGATCCAGTGCTGACCAGAGCCTTGCTTTGAGCTGGGCCTGCAGTGGATGATCTCCAGAGTCACCTTCCCAACATTTCTGTGACAGGGACAGCAGCTCATCCACGTTCCCAGGGTAATGTCCTGCTTTAATGGGAGATAAACTCAGCCAATGATCCCTCCCTGCCCCTGGATGTTCCCGTGGAGCCACTGAGCCTGCCCTGCCAAGCCGTGGGTGGGTGTCCAGCAGCATTCCCAGATCCAGCCCAGCTTTGTACACTGTCTCCATGGAATTTAAGCACCCTCTCTGAAAGTTTATATTTTCTTAAAATGAAGCAGGGAACAACCAATGTCTGTATTTTACAGCTGTAGAATTGTTTGTCAGGATTACTTTCCTCAGAGTAGACAGACTGATGTACAAAGGGAAGCAATGGAAAAGGGTTGTAGGGATTTATACTTAAATTTTAAGGATCTATACTTAAAAACCTTCTAGGGAAAGCAAAGTCCACACATTTGAAGGGAGATGTTTCTACTACCTGGTATCACATTTACAGAACAACAAGGTACTGAGATTTGCTTTTCAAATAATGATGCATTTTAGGATGTTCACCTAAACATGTGCACACTGAAGGCACCCACACTTGCCCCCCTGAGGCTTTTGGAGGAGATTTTACCTTCCAAGGTGGCAGAACTTTCTGAAGTTCCACACACCTCTGATAACCCAGACAAGATTTCCCCTTTTCCTAAAGGAAAACAAGGGTGCAGCTCATGGGCTTTTCAGCTGTCCAGGATGCACAGCATCACTGGCAGCTCACCTGTATTCCAGAACACACAGAGAAAGGCAGGGAGGAGTCACTGCAATGCCCCAGGGGGAATTTAAAAGGTCCAAGGTTCAGCGGGACAAAGAACAATAAACTTTCTGGGGTAAAAATCCTTGTTCTCCCCCTCTGCTCCTCCTGCTCTTTGAAGGGCTCTTCAGCCTCCACAAACTGAGCAGCCAGGGGAGTACCTTAAAAGCAAAGTGACTAAAACCACTTTTAAGACTTGTTTCCCATTTGCAAGGCAAATTTGTGGGGGCAGAAAAAGGAAGTGCCAGGAATTTTGCTATTGATTTCAAATTAAAAAAGTTTACCCCAAGTCTTGAAAAGGTTTCAACCTGAGCCCCAAAGCTCCTACACCACAATGGCACAATTTAGTGAGAGTGACAGGATTAATGACTTTGTTAGTACTAAGGAAAAAAGTATAAAAATAGCAGCTCCATATCTTGAGCTTAGTGTTCTACACTAACATCAGGGCAAAATCCCCTAAGGATTAATCCTTTTGCTAATAATACACAGTGTTTTAGACTTTGGACTTGAGCATTCTGGTTAATTCCCTTTTAATGACAGCTCCTTGAGAAATATCTAATTTGCAGGCAGTTAAAAGACACACTCAGCATTCCAACCTCACTATTCATGTGCAAACTTACAGGTCTTTCAATTAAGTCAATGCAAGGCTGCAGATCCAGTCCAAAATCAATGAAATTCCACTCGATCCCCTCTCGCTGGTATTCCTCTTGCTCCAGGATAAACATGGTGTGGTTAAATAACTGCTGGAGCTTCTCATTGGTGTAGTTAATGCAGAGTTGCTCAAAGGAGTTCAACTACAAGAATAACATCAGTATGCAAGAATGAGTCAGTGACAAGATATCACATATCTGGGAGTCAAAAATTTGACTTTATAAGGAAATTCTCCAAAACTCTGCAAAGTTCAAATATAACAGAAAGAAAACTGGAAAACAATTATATGAATCTCTCATGTTCCCTGCTACATATAATTAAACTAATGCATAGTAGGAACAACCACCACACATAAAAGAAGGATTTAGACTAAAGTATGGCTTTCTACCACTGTCATTTTGGGCTGTCAAAGCATTTTTATGCTCCAAACAAACCCCTCCAGCAGCCTTGGAACACGCTGCATTCAGTGGCTCTGCAGTGGGTCCTGATCACACATTAGCAGGGAAAAGAAAAACCTGACTAGCAGGATTTCCAAGTACCTCAAAGATCTCAAATCCAGCAATATCCAGGATGCCAATAAAAGATGCTCCCTGACGTTTGGTCCTGTCCAAAGCCTTGTTGATGCGGTGCACGAGCCAGCGGAAGAGGCGCTCGTAGGTGGCCTTTGCCAGAGCTTCCACTGCAAAGTCTGCCTGAAAATCCAAACAGGAAAATTTATTTACCCTGGAAAAGCCATCAAAAGAACACAGACGTGGATGTTATCACAAATAACTAAGGAAAAGAAGAAGCTGGATGGAGTTCATACCAGTGAGGAATGAAAACAAGCAGTAGAAACAGTAAAGTAGTTTGATTAATGGTAAGAAAAATGTCTTTTTAAACTGTTCCATAAAAACAAAAGGTCTCTGAGTATTTGATAATGTCACAACAGTGATACAAAGGATGAAATCAGGAGAAGGTCAAGGAAAGGGAAAGGTTTCTTCTATTCTACAACTAATTTTTACCATATAAGAACATTCCATAAAGACGGCAAAGCTTAAACAGAGTCAGTGGCAGCACATTCCAATTTTCTTTGTTAGGAGCTAATCAGGATGAGGCACAGTTTCCCTCCATCTTTAAAACACCAAAACTTACTTGTTCTTTGGTCTGGGCTTTCTGCACATAGTCCCTGCCCACTTTGATGCGGGGAGTCAGGATGGCCCGGGTGAACTCCATGACGTTCATTCCCAGCAGATGGCACAGTTTCTGTGCAACTGGAGAGCAAAGAGCACATGAAAAGGAGCACTGGAATCCTCCCCAGCAGCCAGAGATCCCAGGAAAGCTGCTGCTGACAGAGGCTGTCCTGGGCCAGAGTAAAACTGAACCCAGCCCGGGGAGCTGGACACGAGCCCTGTGACAGATCCCATCACACCCCAAGGCTGATGGACCCCTCCAGAGGGACACAGCTGGATTTCCTCAAGGGAGCATGGAAAACACTGGATTTCATGGGATTGCAGGTCATGTAACAGTCCATAGCTCAGGTACAAGCACCCATTTAGTTACTTTACAAGGGAACACCCATTTTCTTATCCCAAGGGAAAAGTACAGCCTGAGGACATCACACACCAAAGCCATCATACTGAAGGGTGCTTAAAACATGTTTCAATTCAGGCAGGTGTCCAGTGTAATGTCAAAATATGTCACTTGTACTATTTAAAACACGGGTTTGTAATATTGTCCAGAGAGGGTGAGGGCTCCCCAGCCCTGGCAGTGTTCAAGGCCAGGTTGGACAGGGCTTGGAGCAACCTGGGCTAGTGGAAGGTGTCTCTGCCCATGGCAGGGGGTGGAACTGGATGAGCTTTAAGGTCCCTTCCAACCCAACCCAGTGTGTGATTCTGAGTGTTTTATACAGAATAACAACACCAGCAGCAGTGCACTTTAACAGCAAGAACTCTCCTGATGTCGTGTTATTATTTAAATAGTGCATTACCCACGCCATCCCTACACATTCCTGTTGCATCAACCCCTTTTTCTAAACACACATCCCAAGAGTTGGGTGGTTATGATTCCACATTTCTAAAAATGAATGTGACGCCAAAGGTATTTTTAGGGCTGGGGAAGTGTTGCCCTTTAGCAGGAAGCTCTCCACAGTACCCAGTAAGTGCTCAGCCCTTGTAACCTGACAGCTTGTTGTTCTACTGTCAAAATGAAAAAAACTATTTTTACAAATTAGCATTGGAAAATAAGGATTTTCCAGTAGGTGCTACAGAGTGTCCAGGGAAGGGAACGGAGTTGGGGAAGGGGCTGGAGCAGCAGGAGCAGCTGAGGGAGCTGGGGGGGCTCAGCCTGGGGCAAAGGAGGCTCAGGGGGGACCTTCTGGCTCTGCAACCCCCTGACAGGAGGGGGGAGCCGGGGGGGGTCGGGCTCTGCTCCCAGGGAACAAGGGACAGGAGGAGAGAAAATTATCTCAAGTTGTGCCAGGGGAGGCTCAGGTTGGACAGGAGGAGGAATTTCTTCCTGCAAAGGGTGGTCAGGCCTTGGCAGGGGCTGCCCAGGGAGGTTTGGAGTGCCCACCCCTGGAGGTGTCCCAGGAAGGCCTGGCCGTGGCACTCAGTGCTCTGGGCTGGGGGACAAGGTGGGGATCAGGCACAGGGGGGACTCCATGGGCTGGGAGGGCTTTTCCAACCTCAGGGATTCGGAGATTCTGTAATTTCATACCAGTATATAAGAGCTTCCTCTGCATTATTTTTTTTTCAGTATTAAAACCACTACTATTTGCTCTTGATATTGAGATTCTCTCACTGGTCACACATTCATTAGGAGGGTTCAAGAACTGACACACAATCAGTGAAATCAGGGGGTGTCACAAACTGAGCCCTCTCACTTTAGCTACATACAGAAGCACTTCTGTGCTTTGAGGATAAAAATATACATCAGCACATCAGACAAAACTTACTGTCTTAGGGATCAAGTAGCAAGTGCTATCAGGATCTTGAAAAAAAAAAAACCAAAACCAAACCAAGAACGTGAAAATATTAAGCAGCCATGAGCATCAGCTCGGTACAGTGGCATAATGGATACTACATAAAGGATATTGCAGTTTAAGGAAGGAGGTTTTTCCCCCCTGAAGTGCTTCAAAACTACACTCAGCTCCTTTCATGAACCAGTGGTGTGGAATTTTTTGTCCCAACCCTTCCAGTCTGTAATAAACTGTAGTTTAGGTAAGAATAACAACAATAAACCATAGCAGATGTAGTACTAAAAATCCCATCTGCTAAGCCACTGAAGGGGGCTGGAGACAGCATTTCTGAGGTTCCCCTGAAGGGAACTAACCCACTTTCAAGTCCAAGCTCTGTCACTTTTAAGGGCAGGACTGGGTCACACTGTTTCAGCTTCACTCATCCTGCACTTTAAAAAAAGCATCATTTATCTTAGGATGGTTTGGGTTTGAAGGGACCACAAAGCTCATCCAGTTCCAACCCCCTGCCACGGGCAGGGGCACCTTGTTTATAACTGAGAAAGGGCCCTTGAAAAGGTGTAACTGGACAAAGCCCTGACTATCCTGACTCATTTTACTACTACTGGGTTTTTGATATAACTCTCTGAATTATTACAAAGCCAAGATACTGAAAAAAGCTCCTATCACAGATGAACAGGAGCTTTATGAGATTGCTTATGAACTTCTGTCCTCTCAGCAGAAAGGTTTCTTCCAAATCTGGTGAGCATGAAATGATTTTTTAAGTACAGTTTCTCCATCCCCTTAATACACAAAGGCTCTATTTCTTTCTTGGATCTCTTGTATCTGTCCTTGAAACCATTATCTGTTTATCTGCATCTATGATCTATAGGGCAGAATTTGCTTTCCATATTCTTTGACTCAGTTCACATCTCTGCCACCCACACAAATTCCTTCCCATCCATGGAGACAATAACCTGACCTATATCAGACATCTCTAAAAGATGAATCCCTGCCAGGACACTGATTTCTCCAGAGGATGCAGGGAAACCCTTCACAGTGAGAGGTGACAACACAGGTGACAAGGCAGAGATCAGTTCCCCCCAGTGTCTTCAGTAAGATCCAGTAACAGACCACATATCCCAGTTTTTAAATACAAGAGGACAGAAATAGGCTTTAACTATGACCTGAGCTTTTCCCCATCTTTGCTCTGTAATTCAGCATTTTGTATCCAGTACTATAAACATCCAACAGGATCAGTATATTTATAGCCAGTGTTATAATTCAGAATTTATGTCCAAAAACCAACGGCAATACAAGTAAAACCAAGACAGTCAGGAACCATCTGTATCTTTCTACATCACACTTTCTAGACTCAGATGAGTTCTCTAAGCCAGCAGGGAAAGCCCAAAAAACTAATTCCTCACCCAACCTCTTTTCCTCACAGCAAAAATCCAAATCTCAAGTCAATAACTTGCACCTCACACCTGGGCAGGAGGCCACTGCCCTCAGAACTGAGAACAATTTGGGACACTGCAAGAGGTCTCCATGCACAGCAATTTGGGACAATTCCAAAGGGAGACAGAGAAGAATCTGAGTTGTGCACGTGCAGCAGATCCTGTGAATGAACAGGTTCCCAAGTTCTCCAAGTTGACTCTCCATGAGAGCATTTAAAAGGCTGGCACTGAAGCACTAAATAAAAACCTCAGATGTGCTTCAGCAGCTATTTTTTTGTGTGTGTGAAGAAATATATACTCCTGAAATGGTGACTGCATTGCAGGCACTGACACATTCAATCCCAGCCACGCTGCCAGGCCACTCCAGAAATCAGCCTGTTCTAAATACAGCATTCCTGTGTTCTGCCATTGCACCCTGGAAGTTGTGCTTGGCTCCAGGGCTCTTATCATTGGCAACAAAACTGCTGCCAAGAACCAAAGCAAACAAACTGATTTAAGCATGGGCTTCTTCCTAGGGCTTAATCTTTGGGGAGAGCAATAAACAAGACTACAACTGAAATACGTGCTCAAAGCTCAGCAGCCACACAAACAGCATCAATTCCCCTGACAGACACATTTGTCTGCAGGGTGAGGATGGAAGAGGGGAGTTTTAGTGATTGCCTGTTGGCTCCACTCATCCCAGTCCTGGCCCCATTTTGGCACAGAACACTCTCAGGGATGCTCAGCAGACTGCTCTGTGTTTTTCAAGATATGCACTGGACAAATGGCAGGAAGAAAACTCCAGCACAAGTCAGAGGAAGCCACACAGACGTGATCAACTCACCAGTGTTCTCTGGCATAGAGGCTTGATCGGTATTTCTCTCCTTCTTAAAGGAAATATTTCCAAATTGCAGCACTGAAGACACCACTTTCAGCATTGCTGTGTTAACAAAAGACATGTGCATCAGTTTAATGGAAGAGGGCTCAGCTTGGATAAGTTTTCTTCTGTTACTTGTGTCACTTTCCTTCCAAATTCAAAGCAGGAGCTCAAAAAGGAAATACAGTTTGTACTGTGCTTTTTGGGCAAATGGCTTTAATTCAACTCTAGTTGAAGTTAAGCAAATATTTTCTTCAGGTTCTCAATACACTGAAGCAACATTAAATTGGGTGACATAACGTTATCAAGTGTGTTTATGTGTGTAAGAGAGAAAAGTACACTCTGAAAATGCAAAGGGCTCAATAACTTACACAAGATCTCATCATGTGAAAACCCCATGATATGCATGGCTTCCATTGTCTCCTGGAAGTTATCCTTGTCTTGTTGCCCAGGAATGGGGATGTAGCCATTAGATAAAAATCTGTAATTGTTAAATCCTTCGAGCAGCAAGTCAGCTGTATTGGGGGGAAGGAAGAGACAGAAAAATAACATAAAGGAATTCTGTTCTCTCTAAATGCCCAAACTCAGCTTTAGGAAATCAATTCCTCATATGTGGCTACAAGCCAGTAATGGCTTGTAGCTGCAAGCTGCAGCTCCTGAAACCCTAAAAATACAAGTGTGCCTTCCAAGCTGAAGGCAGATTCAGACTCTCTGTAGCAACCTACACGAGCTCTTTAATGCATCTCTGTACACAGAGCATTGCCCCACTCAGATCTACCATAACCTTAAATCCCCATTTGGAATATCCCAAAAGGAGGATCTCTACTGAAAGGTACCAGGCTGAAGCAGAAATGGAGTTAGGGACTGATAATCACCAACATCAAGGATGCCAAACAGCAGCTTATCTAACACAGGAGAAGAAAGAGAGGACCCATTCTCTGAAGTCTGTATCTTCATTAGTTTCACTTATCACAACCCAACAGAAACTCCCAGTTACCAAGGGGGGGGGAAAACCCACCCAGAGTCGAGATAACCACCACAGCACTGCAATGGCTTGCAGAAAGCCACAGAGCTTCACTGTGTTTGGGTTAAATGGCTGCTTTTCTCCCCAGGCTGAAGGCACAGCCCAGAGCAGATACAGCTACCACTGCTGATCAGGGTTGGTGGTTATCACCCGGGAACACTGCAGCTTCTATCCAGGGATTCCCAGCCAGAGACTGCCCAAACTGGGCTTTGGCATGGAGGAGACATTTGCTTGATTTATCAGAGTGGCTCCCCAGCACATTTGATAAAGCACAGGAGTTGTTTCCAACAAAAGCCACCTGGCTTTGTTTAAAACTCGCTGTCTGGTGACTGAGACCAACCCAACCATGTTAAACTCAAATAACAAACACAGCACACAGACAACAGGGTTACAAAAAGAGACTCAACTTACACTTGAGATGTTCTCCTGCTCCAGCCAGCAGCTGGTAGAAGATGTGAAACGTCCGCTCGTCTTTGGCCTGACGAACAGCACGAGACTTTTCCAACAAGTCTGGATTATAACTGGAGTCAAGGATCAGCTACAGTTCTTGGTTAAAAACGTCCAGTGCAAACAAAAGTTCCAAAGCAGGCTATGGAATTACTTTAAGACCAAGTAGAACATTAGTAGTAATGCCCAGAGAAGCTGTGGCTGCCCCATCCCTGGAAGTGTCCAAGGCCAGGTTGGACGGGGCTTGGAGCAACCTGGGCTGGTGGAAGGTGTCCCTGCCCATGGAGGGGGTGGGACTGGGTGAGCTTTAAGGGCCCTTCCACCCCAAACCATTCTGGGATTCTATGACCAGACCATGCCCAATATGAACTTTTAGTGACTTCAAGTGAGAGATTTCCAGTTCAGACTGGTAGAAACCCACTTTTAATCTCAGCAAACTCATTCATTTCAGCACACCCATCCCGTTCCCTGCATTTCCCTGCAGTTCCCTGCTCCATGCAGTTGTCTGGAATGGATTAGCCACAGTTTTGGTGAGAGGAGGAACTGCCATCCTTCTTTATTAAGGTCATAGTTGAAGTTTTACTACCAAAAACGCAGCAGCTGCTGAACTCAGAGATACTTAGTCATCTGAAGTGTCTTTGCCATTTCTCCCCAGCACTGCATTTTTCCACACAGTCACCACTGCCTCTAAACAGCTCCCAATTGCAACTCCTGCAGCAGGCAGTGTCTAATTAGCTGCAGTGTTATTTAACTCCTTTACTTCTAGATATTCCATATTGTAATGCAAATGCAGGACAGGGATTTGAAATGACACAGGTCACTGATGAGGATGAGTTCTTGTGATGAAGAAAAAATTCCCTAGGAGTTAAATCCTTCTGTTTTCACAAAGCTCTGGGCAAAACAATTCATCTGAATTTTCCTAAAAGCTGCCTTCATTCCTGTGCTGTGGTGAATGAAGGAAAACATTTATCACTGAAGCATATTTTGAATAACTATAGACCTTTCCCAGCCTTATTGGGAAACTATACTTTGTGACAGTTCCAAACATTCAGTGCACTTCAGATGAAGCAGTTTAAAACACAGCAACAGAACAAAAGCTTAACTGCAGCATTGTTTATGATCAATACCCACTTCATATTGTTTACTAAGACTTCCAATTTCATCATTTTATGACCACCCTGTTTTCCCCCAGAAAACAGGCTGCACTAAAAATTACACACACATTTTTAGTATGAAGGAAACAACTTCAGAGAAGGGCTTTCAGTGGGAGTATTTTTACTTGTTCTTGCACCATCGCAAATAAGAACGAACCTCAGAGCTAAAACTGAATCAGGCTTTGGTATTAATTATAATTAATTAATTACAATAGTAGGTCTTGTGTTATTGAACCCACGTGGGTGTCTAGAAGGCCTAAGAAGGCAGAAGGTGGCCCAGCTTTGTCACTTGATAAGGAGCATCAGCTCCTTCCAGGCCGGGAGCTGCTTCCGAGCTCTGGGCACGATGCAGAGGCTCAGCTTCTGATTAGGAAGGTGTTGGGGTATTTTCAGAAATGTTCACAGAGCAAGCACATTTTACATGGTTTCCCTTTTTAGCACACCCTGGTTTTAAGGCCAGTCTGAAAATCCAGCAGGTTTGGGAGTGCTGAGCTGGGCAGTGGAGGATTTCTGAGCCGCTGAATTTGTGACATTCGATCGGCTATTTTGAAACAAAGGAAGAGAGGGGTGTTGTCAGAGGAATGTCCTTTCACTGCATTCCAATGAATTCTAGGGTTAAAAGCAAAACAAAGCAGAAAACTTGCATTTTTGCAAGGATGTGGCATGAAGGAGGATACATGTCTCGATGTTGGCCCCCACAATGTAACCAGTGACATCAAAGTTAATCCTGATGAATTTACCCTGCAAAGAAAAGAAGATTTTTTCATTATTACTGTTTTTTTTAATTAAACAACGCTGTCTATATAAAATATAATCCAAATGCATTCATGGATTAAGCATTTCCCAAGATCAAATGAAATCACTGCCCATCCAGGTGCTCAGCCATCATTTCAATGGAGCACACAAACACACTCTAAGGATTAAGGAACTCTTAGTCCAGATATATTTGTAATCCAGACTTAGGAAAAACTTCTCTGAACGTGAGGCTCAATTCCTCACACTGAGGTTGGAAGAAATGCTGAGATTCTACATGTGCACATTTCCATAGCAAACTTACTGGTGCCTGAAGGTGCTCCAGCTGCAGCAAATCCCAAATCCCAGGTGCTGCCCAGCCCATCACACCACATCTCCCCTTCCATTCCAAACCAAGCTGGCTGCTCTCTCTATGGCCTCTCTTCTCCAGCAGTTGGTAAAGAAAGAACTAAGAAATACACCCATTTCTCACACCTACATCTCAAATAAAGAGCCACTTCCCACACACAGAGCAGTTCTTGGAAAGCAGGTGGTTGCCAGTGGATATATTATATCATTTTTAAGCCACATCAGTTCCCCCATCTGATTTGTCATTCCCAACAGGACAACAGGCTTGGAGCTGGACCATTTTATCTGCACCATCAGTGAATTTCAAGTTTGTGCTCATGAACCTGTTCAGCACTGTCCTGGTTGTATTCGTGTGAAAAACCAGTGGGAATTCCCAATGACTACACTGGGCTCCCCATTTTCATTGCACCCAATTTCCACAGTCCTCTATCCACACACAGACAGGTCTGGAGATCAGGGAGCATGACAGAAGTCTGCTAACACCTGCCCTAACACCTCTGATGGTATCTGCACAAAGCCACCTACTGATAACTTTTATGGAGCCCTTTGGAAAGGGCTTTTACAACCTGGATGCCAACCCTGCCTTATCTCCAACCTGATTAGTGCTATCAGCATGTTCAAGTGAACATCCATTCAGCTCAGGGAGTGTGCTACTGATTTCCTGATTAAACATTCTACTCTCCAAGCTCGTAGGGTCCTGTATGACAGGAATGGCCCAACCTGGTATTATTTTGGGGGCACATTTCCACGCTGAGCAAATTGCTTCATTTGTGCTATTGCAACTCCTTACCAGAACCCCCCGCCCTAACAAAGCCCATTCAGATCAAGATCTGTGGGCACAAGACCAAGTTTCTCCTCCCAGACCCCTCAGTGTATCCAGGGAAAGGCACAACCTCCCCACCAGCCCTACTACCCTGACTCAATCTCAGGGCAAAGTCACTGCTCCAGGACTGTGGTTGTGCAGCTCCAGCTCAAAGTGGGGTCTCTGAGTTGCAAGAAAACTGGTGGAACACTTTAAATTAGCTCCAGTGGTTATTCCCTACTGTTCCAGCTTGGTTGTTAAGCCACTGGCACTAAAACCACCGTGCCAAGGAACAAGGGTTGTTTCCAGGCATGGCCTGGCAGGAAGCAGCACTGAACACAGATTTCTGAGGATGCAGATACAGAACACCCTCAGCTCAGTTTGTAACTGCAGCATTTAGACTTCTTGCTCAGGAACAATTCCAGAAAGTTCTATTTATAACTGGCACGAAGAATGAAATGACATTTTACTGAGATTCAGGCAGTAGACCAGATATATGATGCACATGTCAGCATGGCAACAATGGCAGCAGACTTTTTACCCAGAGCTGCTACCACAGAGTCTTCCTGCCTTGAACTTGCCTTGTCACGTGTGAAAACAAACAAGAAACATTACAGAAGGTCTAGTCAGTGGCTTTTTCTGATATCATTTGGAACCACTTTACGCTGTTTCACTCTTAAAAGTTATTTAATTTCTGCTGTCAAGTTACCAGTTCCATGAGCAAAAATAATTGAGAGGAAATGCAGTCATTACACATCAGAAGAGGGGACCCACATGCTCCCTGCTTCAAAGTTCAGGCCTCACTGGAGTCTGTACTAGAGAGATCACTTATCTAGTTAATCTTCTTAAAAGCACAATATTAATAGATCCTTTTAGCTGGCACTGGCAAACCTTGCTATGAAATCTTTAATTCATCAGTTAGACTGCAGTGGTGCTCATCTAAGGGCTGAATTCTGTTGCCACCATCAGGCTTTGGAAAAACCACACCAGAAGGAAGCATTTAGCTCTGCCATGTGAATCCAGCAAGGCCACTGTCCTATCCAATGCAAACCAGAGATTTTTATTTCCTGAAACGCTGCCCTTGGTAGAAGAAAAAAGGGGGGAAAATGAAATTCCTTGGACATCAGCCTTATTTGAGCCCTGCCTGGTGCTGTCAGCGAGCAGGGACAGGCTGGCAGCCTCAGTGAAGCCTGTCAAGCCTCTGTGGCTGAACAACAGCACTTCTCACTTTGTGGGAGGATAGATATTTTTTAAGTCAGGTTTTAAAATGGTTGTAAAAGATTATTTTTCTTTTCCTGCATGAGATGAGACCATCTGGAATGCATTATACTTGCTCCTTTATAAAAACAGGGCTGGAGCCATCACAGTGATTATGTTCATGATGGCAATGCAGCCCTCAAAATAACACAAACCAGATGCTGACATCTTTTAGGGAAAAAGCATCCTCATTAAATTAGTACAGTCTTTGATGCATTCAAGATAGAATTACTGTACAGTGAAACCTATTCACATTATAAATTCTATACCCAACTTATAGAAGCATCAAGCAATATTGTAAATAACGTGGCTATAAAATTATCAAAGCTGAATTTCCACAGTACTCTGCTCTCCCTTCCCGACTGGAAAGGCTGAGGGACTTAGTCATGGAGTTTTCCAGAGTCCTTATCACTGGAGTTGAGTTCATGCATTATAAATCCAAGCAATTGTTGAAATGTCAAAGGCAGACCAGAAATCTTTCATTTGTTCTGTAAATTTTAGTGTTGTTCTCGCCAGAAAAAAAAGATTTAATACCTCCTATACAGTTCTGAAGTTGTACTGAAAACATCTTCCCCCTGAAACAGGAGATGGCTTTTTTTCCCTTCAAAGGAAAGGAAGTTCTAAGAAGTGGTAAAAAGCTATTTATTCCCCACGATTTTTAAAACAATGGAACCCATCAGAAGTGATTATCAGCCACCAAAACTCTCTGTGAACAGAAGGCACTGACCCGACAGAAACATCAACCAGCTCCAGCAGTGCCTGACACCTGGGATAGGTCACACTGGCTTTTTGACTTCCCTACAGTCAATCACTCAGCAAATTTAGACAGGTTTTTATATGCAAGTTCTGTGCTTTTTTTTGGAAATTCAGGATGTTCTCTTTAAACAACCAATTGATAAAGTCCCAGCTATTGACAGATGGTGCCCAAGTCCAAGCTGATGCCACAGTCTTTCCTACTTCTTAGCAATTCTGCAGGAATTTGTGCACACAAGTCACAGCTCAGCTCCAGAGCGCAGCTGTATTTGTTAGACTATAAACAACTGTCATCTCAAGGATTGTTGAAGTTAGAAACTGGATAAAATTAAAGTTTTGCCAAGAGCCAGTGAGGATGTGCCTTCAGAATCCCAACACATCGCAGAAGGCACTGTAAGAGATCCTGAATTCATGGAGGAAGAGAACAGAAAAAGCTTTGGATACCACTTAGATAAATTCCTAAGAAGGTAATTTCTCCATAATCCAGATTTCCAGACCCTAAAGAGAAAAGGAGTTACTCACAAAGCGGGAGGAGTTGTCGTTTTTCACTGTCTTTGCATTCCCGAAGGATTCCAGGATGGGATTGGCCTGAAGAAGCTGCCGCTCCAGCTCCCCCTAAAAACCACACAAACAGAAACAGGAACAGATATGAGCACAGAGCACCTGGAATTGAGGGTATTCCTGTATTCTGCCTCTTCCTGACAGTCATTTGCCCCTGGCTGTGGCAGTGACAGCACCTTCACAAGGGGGGTGTCATCCTTCCCCTCCTAAACCTGCCGAGACTCCTCCGTCCAGTGCGGGGCCTTTGGTGGTGGTTTTTTGGTTTGGGTTTGTTTATTAGAACACACACAGACACACACAAACACAGCAGTGACCAAACAGGACCTGATGGATGTTGACAGTCATCGAAGATGGAAAATTCACATTTAGGGCTGATGAAATTAGGCACAGACCTTGAGTGCTTTAGAGGAGAAACTAATTTAACTGTTTGAAGATTTTAGTGCATTATTCTTAAATTTCATGTGTAGTGACTTGGCAATACAGCTACTTTGGAACACCTATTTTTAAACTTACAAATACCTCTTTTCAAACTTACTTTCAAATCAGCGAAAACCCTCCCCCTCAGTCAACCAGACTGAAATTCATACCATTGCAACATCTGACCTGACCACACCTGAGCACAAAGCCAGAATGGCCCAGAAGAGCTGAGCAACCCCAAATACAAACATCACTTTCAAATTACTCAATCCAACCAACATTGCTCAGTATGTTTAATGCTTTTTTTAAATGTTTCTGTAAGTTCAAGCCAATGGATTTAGAAATCAAAGTGCTTATCTTAAGGAAATTGCACAACAGCTTTTACAATTGCTGTCCATGAGGAGGACTGGGCACAAAAAAAAGTCTGTGCTGCTTCCAAGAGCCCAGGAGGCATGAATGTACACAGGAAAATATACTGTCTTCCTGCTCTGAAGGTTGGTTTAAAACAAAAAAAAAGAAAAAAAAGAAAAAAAAAAAAAAAAAAAAAAAAAAGAAAGTGAAGCTGTCTGGAATGTAGTCTCAAAATGTGATGTTTTGTTCATAAACCTGCTTTTTCCAATTATTTATAGCCTTGATGAATAAAGGCCCCAGACTGAACATCAAAGAACAGGAAATGTTAAGTCTCTTAAGGCTTCCACATGAGGTCAATTCTTAGAAGGGAATTCTAAAAATTCACTAGTTCACACCTAAAAGAGGCTTTTATTTGTATATCTAAATGTATTTCAAGCCCTCCTTGATATTAATGGTTGCTCCTTCTTTAATGTGACCTGAAAGTATCTGCTCAAAACTTGCTTATTTCCACATATATTCCCTTTGGGACCACAAATTCTTGGAATTCTGCAGTAACTGAAGAAGGAATAAATGTGAGTGTGAGCCCAGAGCACACTAAACACTGCTGAGGCTGCAGGGGCTGTGCACTGTCAGCTCTGCCAAGGTTACTGTTCTCAGGAGCACTTTTAAACTAGAAAAAAACCCACAGCTGGAATAAAACTAGATCTCTGTTATACCCACTCTGTGCTGTCTGCAGGTGACATTCTCAAAGTTTTCCATGCAAACACATCAGAGAGTGGGAATTTTCCCACCATCCCTCCCACTTCCCCCTCCCGACACGGCACTGCTGCGAACACACCAAGATAAAAGGGAGAAGCTCCTTACCCTGCAGTGAACAGCCTGGGATAAACCCCAGGGTGTACAGGAAAGGCAGCAGGGGGGTCACAGCTTACAGGGTAAACTCTACAGTTATTCTGGAAGAATATATATATATACATATATAATCTTTTGGGACAAGGAAAACAGCTTATTTGTGACACGAGGGAGGTTCGTGCGCTGCTGGCACTTCACACACTGACACCTCTGCACGGTGTCAGGGGCACTGTAATATCCTGATCCAGGTTTGAGTTGTTCAATTCAAGCCTGTTCGTACTGGAAAGCAATCTAACTTGCTACTGATTATTATCTCTTGTAGGGTTTTTTTTAAAGACAAATTGGTCAGTAGAGATAAAATTCTCATTCTTGCAGTCCTTCAAAAATCTGTGCTGTAACAATATTAAAGACACAAGATTCCTCTACATTTGAATGTTGAGAGTAAAGCCTTTTTAAACACTTGCCTGCAATAATGTGCAAAGACAAAGTAGCCTGAATAAAGTATTCTTTGTGGCTGCAAAATGTGAACTGACTCCACACCAACTCCTCCATGGACATCGCTGTGTCTCAGGAAGCACCCACAGGTCACAGCCTGGACTGGGGCTGTGCAGAGCAATTTCTGCAGAATTTATTCAAATTCTCCAAGTGAAGGCAGAAAGGTCTCAGTAGCTCATTTTCACAATGAGGATTTGATGGAAACACTCAGCTGGATCCTCAGCTGTGGGTGAGCACCATGGGAACGAGCCGCGCTCGCAGGCTCGGTGCTGCACACACCAACTCCTCACAGCCATCACCAAGCAAAGCAAACCTCACACCAGGGTCAAACCTCTCACACTGTGGAAAAAGGCATTTTTCATGTCTAGATGGACAGCTTTACAGCCCAAAACAACTCTCTTTTCGAAGCATTCAGTGTTTTGGAAGGAGTGTCCCAGTTTGGCCTGCGGGCTTATCTCCTGCGTGGGCACCTCACCAGACCTTGGAAAAAGCAGTGTGGCAGCGCTGTGGGAGGAGTGAGCTCATGCAATAGTTCATGCAGGGCAACACGAAGACAAGGACAGGTTGTTGTCTCAGTTTCAGAAAAACCAGCATCCAGTGAGTCTCTTGCAGTGGAGCCTGGGGGAGGCAGGGGAGGGCACATGCTACTCACATACACAGGGATCCACTCTGGAGTTCAGAATGACATCGAAACAGAGATGTTAATGATTCCACTGTTTATGCAATATCAACAGCTCTGGATTAGCATTTTCCCAGGGATACAGTTCAAATGTTTGCCAACCAACGGTTCATGTCAACCCTGACACTCCAAGCAAAGGGAGGGTTAAAGCTAAACACCCTCTGTCTATTTTTGGAACTGAGAAATATTTCAGTAAAAACCCTTAGACTTGACTGATGTTTGCAAGGAGGGAAGATTAAGTTAAATACTAAGAATGTCTGTGACTTATTCTGAAAATGAGACCATGGGCTCAGACACATGATTGGGTTACAGAGGTTTAACAAGGTTTAACACACACTACCAGAGGCATCACAGCTGTCCAGGGGTTGCTTTTGGCTTCCAATATACCAGACTTGCTTGAAAGTTCCTTTACTATTTCCCTTTCCACTACAGTTTATGTTGCACTAGTCAGCTCTCAGAAATGTAAGGGAAGAACACAACCTGCTGAACTAACTCAGGGCAGCTTCCTCAGTTTCCAAGCCTTGGTTACACCCTGCCAAAGCTGCTGCTTTATTTAAAAGCTGGTGCTCAGGACAAAGGCATCACTTACCAGCTGGGGTTAGAGCAGAGCATTTATCCTGCATAACACATGGCAGCAATTATTTGTTTATCTCTTTCCACAGTCTTGCCCTCAACTACCACCTAACCCTCCTCTTTAAGCTCCTTCTCAGGTAAATTCCAGAGCACTGGAAGTACTAAAACTCTTACACAGGTGGGATAGAACAGACCGAGTGCTGCTGCCCCAGGGACAGAGGGAACAGGCAGAATTATCTGCACAGGGGCTCCAGCCAGCCTGAGGAGTAAGAGCAGCTGAAGCTCAAATGAGGAAACATTAATTCAGATCCCACACTGCTCACACCACTTGTACTAGAAAGTCAAGGGAAACACTTGATTTCAGAAGATGTTGGTTATGCCAAGCCTTTGACACTTGAGATCAAAGTCTTTATCAAGTTATCTGCAACGTGACAAAAACATTCAGACAAAACAGTATGTTAATCAAAAGGATTTTGTAGCTTCCATTAATCCATCTCTTATTTACCACTTTGTTTAATATTTTAAAAGTGTTCTGCACTCTCTCAGCAGCACATTACCCAGTACACACACAGTATTTTGGAGAAGGGTGGCTAGAGAGAGATGAGCCTCTCACTTCAGGACAGGGTAACACCACTTTAAAGTGGTGACAAGCCCTTTGCAATGCTGAGAAACTCATAAGCTACTCACTAGTCCACTCTCCCAAAGCCAGTTAAATACTTACTAAATTCACTATTAGCTGTACACCACTCCAAGGCTTCCCACATCATAAATGCAAATAGAAGAATACACATCAGTTCTCCTACATAACTTTAAAAGCATTAAAAAAAACCACTTGCCTGGTGTTTCACGGGTTTGGGTGATTCGGGCTGTTCATTGCAAACAAACAAATGATAAGTTAGCAAGGAATTCCAGCTGTCACATCCCACATTAGCACTGTCAGAGGTTTAGTTTAACTGAACACTCACTTCATAGAAACCCTTCAAGTTCAGCTTAGAAAAGAAGTTATTGGCATGCTCAAAATACTGAGACCTGTGTTTGTGCAAAGGACTAATTCCAGTAAAACCCAAGATGACAGATGGTCCTTGAGCAGCAAGGAAAAAGGCAAGAGTTTCTTTACTTGGGCACAGCTTCCCAGTCTTGCCAAACAACAGCAAAAAAATTAAGCTCAGCAGTAAGTGGCTTTCTCCTCAGCCCTGGGCACTGCGAGGGGGTTTGGATGGATGAGATGAACATTATCCTTCAACAGTCACAGAGGTTATGAGAGAACAGAGAGGGAAGCAACACTTAAAGAGTTTTGCACTGTACTACAAGTTTTTAAGAAATGCAAACCCACAGTCAAGACAAAAGCTTTGTTTCTTTTTTTAATTCCACATGAGCAGAACCTTAAGGAACTGGAAGACCTTCCAATTTTGCCAGCAAGAAGGGCAAAGGGAACACGAACGTAATAAAATAAAATAAAATGCCCTCAAAATACAAATTTGCACATTTTCTGCAGAAATTTTCAATTCCATTATTATTTCCCTGGCTCAGACTGCAAGTTTAATAACCTTGAGCTTCATATCAGGAGCCATGGGGCAAATATTGTGAAGAAACACACAAACCAAGAAATTTTTATACCAAGCCAGATTCTTATTTTAAGAATAATGATTCTTGTTTTAAACAACCAGCTCTGGCTTAGTGCAGAATAACCAATTTTGACAGAGGTCTGTAAAGCAGCTGGCAAAGGTTTGGCTTGTTCAGGTAAGTCATGTGAATTTTCAAAGCTGTACCATTCCTGCCAGGAAAACAACCTGGGCAGCTAAGGAAGGTTCAGGATTTCAGTGTGGAACTACCACTCCTGGACTTACAGAGAAGGACAAGCACACCCAGGAGCCTCAGAGGCATTTTGTTTGCTTATCTTCAGAGAAGATGAGCTGCACTCTCAGGGTGTCCATTCCTGTCCTCACTAGAAACAGAACTGAGCACAGTCAGACACGTGTTTAACTCTCTGTGGTTAAATCAGGGCAGTTAAAGTTCCCCTGGGAAACTCCCACCAAGGGGAGCTTCAGCCTGAGTGAGCCTACCCATGATTCTGTCCTTCAAAACTAATTTTGTTTCTTTAGAAATTAATAAAACAAATTAAACAATTTAGCATTTCAGCTACCAAGGCAAACACAGCCACTGGAAGGAATCATTAACCTGAAAGCACCAGTAATTAGTTCTACAGTTTAAAATAGCACCGAAGTGAAAGCTGGATTTTAGTGAAAATAGAGGCAATTTGGGATGGGAAGGTTTTGGAGAGACCTGAGAGCCCCTTCCAGGGCCTAAAGGGGCTCCAAGAGAGCTGGAGAGGGACTTTAGGCAAGGGCCTGCAGTGACAGGACAAGAGGGAATGGCTTCCCACTGACAGAGAGTAGATTTAGATTGGATATTAGAAAGAAATTCTTCCCTGTGAGGGTGGGGAGGCCCTGGCACAGGTTGCCCAGAGAAGCTGTGGCTGCCCCAGCCCTGGAAGTGTCCAAGGCCAGGTTGGATGTTGGAGCAACCTGGGCTGGTGGAAGGTGTCCCTGCCCGTGGCAGGGGGTGGGACAGGGTGAGTTTTAAGGTCCCTCCCAATCCAACCCATTCCATAATTCTATGAGTCAAACTGAAGTCTGGTTCCATTCATCCAAACCAGGGGCACAGGGAACCAGGATAACTGGCAGTGCAGACAGCACTGGCACATGGATGAAGTTATTTATAGAATTTAACAACTCCACACACTCCCACAAATGAAAACTTCTGCTGTTTTCATGTATTTGACCATGAATAGGGCCCAGGTACCTCCACAGCCCAGAGGAGCAGCAAAAGGGCATCCCCCAAACTCACCCCACAACATGCAAGGTCATGGCAGTCCCTGGGCAGCAGGGGACAACCAGCACTTCTTTTGGAAAACCATGTATGCAATTCTTTTATTATTATTATTATTATTTCTATATTTTGCACTGACTTCCCTCTCCATCCAAACCCACAAAGTTTGTAAACTAAAGCAGAACCCAGAATTTAGACACTTCTTGGCCACATTAAAGTGACACTAACACATGCTTTAACACACTTTTATTCCTCTTTTCTCTCATTCCTGCCTTTCTTACTACACAGGGGATTGATGAGCCACAAAACTAAGTTCAGAAGCCTTTTTCCTCCCTTCTCCCTGTGCCCAGTGTGTCCAAATCCCTCTGCAGGCACATGACCCTCCTCTCCCCGTACTCACCAAGTACCTGGCCTTTTCTCTCCTCTCCTTTAATTCTACATGTCCTCCCTCCACAGCTCCTGAGCCTCCTGAGGAATCCTTGGGAGTGAAGGTGAAGGTGTCTGGCCAAGGAGCCTGGGACAGCTGAGCAGCCCAGCAGACACCCCTGTGGGTCAGCTCTGGGCTGAGGTGCCTGAGCTAAAGCTCAGTGCTGGTCTTTACAAAGCTGGTCCACATGTGGCACATTAACAACTGAATAAAACACAGTCCCCTTGGTGCAGGCAAAATATTCAGCTTTAATGACAAAAATTCAGCTTTACTGGTTACCACCTCAACCCCTCAAATTCTTCAGAACTCTAATTTGCTGGATGTGAAACTTTCAGTTATTTCCAACAGACACCTTCCATCTTCCATGCCTTGTTACCCACCAGGGACTGTCCCTGTGCCAGTTCTGCCACTCAGCCAAACACACAGCAGCCAAGAATTCAGGTTTACTTTCACCCCACCTTTGGTCTTTAGAACAGCTCATGTTCAGAACTCACTGCCAAGCACTTCTCCCTCCCCTCCACTGCTTGGCTCGAGAAAGCCCAGCCCCTATTCCCAATTTCAGGAATTACTGCAGTCTCACCTGGCTCTGCCAAATCCCACAATTACTAAAGTTTCTCCTCTACATTTTTACCACCAGCAGCACCTCCCCACACTTCCGAGAGCAGTGCCCAGGACAACATCTTGGGATTAGACAGGAAATGAGACACTGGGGCTACGGATTCAACACTCAAACATTAGGAATCAGTTTTAGGGCTGCCCAGCACTGTAATTCCAGCTCCTGTGGCTACCATGTGTTATTGGCTTGATTCCCCACCTGACCAGGGATGACATTCCAAGGGCTCTTCCAGCTGGGAGCAAAGAGCTGCTGGGAAAGAAAAGCCTCATGGATGAGGAATGAGGCTGTCCAGGAGATGGGCACAGCTCCCACACGAGACTGACTCCTCACACAGGCTGAGCATTCCCCCACCATCCCACTGGAAAATGTCCCTGGGGAGCACCTGTGACACGGCAGAACATCAGTGCTGCTCTCAGGTGTCACACTGGGGCTACATTTGCTTGTTAGACTTTTACAGCACTGCCAGGGAAAACAAATTTAACCCTAGACTTAGCATACAAATTGCTGCTTTAAAAAAACCTAATCAATGTGGCATTCAAACAGTCTCAGAAATATGCATGACACTGATAATTATCTCTAACAGGATGGGTACACACAGACTGCCAGTCAGGGATTAATTTAACAGCCTGTTTAGCATCTTCCTGTGCACAGGATAATGCACAGTTGTACACATGGGGACAGTGGATCACCACCAGCCTCTACAGCTCTCTAATGAATATGCAAATTAGGAAACAGGAACAAATTAGGGCTGCACCTCCAACCCCTATTCTGACACTTTCCAGTGTGAGCTGTGCAGGTTAGACATTCGTTATTTGCAATATATAAATAAAAACTAGTCGTTACAGAACTAAGGACACTTATTTCTACTTTCAAAAGTGGTTTGTTTACACAGATATCCTGCATTTTTCATGGATATATGCTTAGTTCAGTGCTCACTGCCTTGAATGAAATGCACAATCCAAGTATCAGACTTTTATTCAGGACACCACCCTATTCTTTCTGTGTGTCTAAACTGTGTTTTAAGAACTTTTCTAGTCTTCATCACGATAGTCAACGGTTTGTGAAGCAGCTGATTATAAAATCTATCTTTTGAGATCACCACCACCACCCCATCTGATCCCACTGGTCAGTAGAAAATTAAGCTGCAGTTTAACCAGAGATTTACATGGAATCAGCCAACACTGCACTGAAAAGGGCAACTCATCCTGCCCTTCACTGACGTTTTCCATCCCATTTCCATCTTTTCTGTGCCTTCACTTCGTACCATTTCTGCAGCCACACAGACAGTGGAGGAAACTTGCTCCGTTTGAAGCCAGATGGACTTTTTATGGACATTATTTTGAGGCACCAAACCCAGTGAGTGGCCACAGGAATTGTTGTGATGACGAATCTCTCAGGGGATACTCCTGGCACAGCACAGGGAAGGCCAAACACACTCAGGGTACAAAGAGGGCTTCGGGTGGTGAAGCACCACAACAGGCTCACAGAGAAGTTGTTTAATCTCCATCCCTCAAGATTTAGATGAGCTAAACTCAGCTTTACAAGGCCTGGACAATGTAACCTCACTCTGAAGGAAGGCACATTTTGAAAGGTGTCTGGACAAGAGGCTTCCAGAAGTGTCTTCCAGCCCGAGCTATTCCAAGTTGTCAACAGTATATTGAGAAGGACTCAGCACAAAAGTGCACAATTCCCTTCTCTCCAAAAGCCTGTTGGCAATTTTACTTCTGCAGAAACTGAAAAAATACTGGGTTTGTTCAAGGCTGTGAAGTGATAAAGCTAGGAATATTCAGAAATCAAATACTACTCAGAACTTCTGCTGGATGATGTCCCAGACAGTGTCCCCCAGAGCCACGTGCCCTCCCAGCACACCCGACAGTGCCATGAACACACCTAATGCTGCTGACACTCCTAAGGAACCTCCTTGTGAGGCCTGGAACCCCCCCATACAACTGCAGCACACTCAGACTGCTCAGGAAATACTTAGAAAGACTAATTTTGATCTTTTCCGTGTGATAAACCAGCACCAGTTTGAACAAGTATCAATGCACAGCCCGTGTTATTTGCTCTTGGTTAAAGCAAAGACTCAAGTTTCCCCACACACTTCATGAGATTTCTCCAGATTCACCTGCAACCTTTCCTTCTCTCCCACTTCAAATCCTTGCCTTTTTTTTTTTTTTCCTTCACAGACTTTTCAAAAGTCATCTCCTGTTCTCCCAGGAGTTTTGAGTCTTGACACATTCAAGAATGTCTCGGCATTAAGTGCTGTGCATTAAAAGTTGTTGCAGCTACAAGGGGAAAAGGTCTCAAGTTGTGCTAGAGGAGGTTCCCGTTGGATATTGGGAAAAATTTCTCCACTGGAAGAGTGGTCAAACATTGGCAGGGGCTGCCCAGGGAGGTGGTGGAGTCCCCAGCCCTGGAGGTGCTCAGAAAACGAGTGGATGTGGCACTTTGTGATATGGTTTGGTGGGAATGGTGGGACTGGTCAAAGGTTGGACTTGATTCTGAAGGTCTTTTCTCTGATTCCCTAAGTCAGATGATGGAGTTTGAAGGTTCCACCCACACAGACACCTGCATTACTGCTGGAAAACCAGCACTGACTCCATCGAGCTGTTTGCTTGTAGCAAAGCTGAATTAGGACTTCACTGCAAAGAGATCCAACAACAGATATTCAAACCATTCATATTCTTATAAAGCAAAGAATTACCAAAAATTCAGTGCAAACGTTGAAGCCTGGCAGGAAAACTGAAGAAAGTTCTACATAAATCAGAGTTGGTTTCAAGTTACTAAAAAATTCAATATTCTCTGACATAAAAATGTATACTCTCTGTTTGTAGTGTAATAAAATCTGAGCTTTTTATTAGATGCTGACTTCTAGATATAGCAAATCTACATCAGTTTTTAAGTTTGATGATTTTTCCCAGTTACAAGTTAGTTTTTCCCATTTGCAAGTTAATTTTTCAAAGAACAAAAAACTTGTTCATCAATGTAGCACCAAAAACTGCATCCAGTGGGAACTAAATTCACTAGGAACTGCCCAAGTTTAATTGAATTCTTGGAAAACTGGGGTTTGCTACATCAGAAAACTTTACTACCACTTGCATAAAGCCTTTAATTTTACAACATAAATTTAACAGCTGACATGGACTGGAAATTTTAATGTAACTGCTCATTTCAGCCACTGCTAAAGAGAAAATAATGGTTGAGACAAAATTACATGGATTATATATTACAGCTTATCTTTAATCAAAAAATCATGGTTTTTTAATGCAAAGACAGTAGTTTTCAAAAAAAGCAATAAAAAAAATCGAGAAAATATCCCAACTTACAGGAATATTATGGTCCTTTCTTCCTTTATGGGAGGAAGCAACATGAGCAAGGTACTGAATAACCTTCTTAGTGTTCTCAGTCTTCCCAGCACCAGATTCACCCCTGCAAAACATTTCAGACATTTCCCTCAAAATTCATTTTCAACAACTTCTCAACCCTCTGTTTACAGCAGCCTCAGTTCATTCCATTTATGGCTTTAACTATGCAACAGACCTTCACTAACCACCTAAAAGCAAACTGCAGTTGCAGGGATTTTAAACAAATCCTACAAGGTATTTGTTTAAAACACTTTCTTCACCCTAAAGATCTCTGTAGCGTCAAGATGTTGATACAACGTCGACCATCAGTTTGATTAAGAGCTTTTGGCTTTATGCTGAAGGAACATGAAACACTTGCCCCCTGCCTTGACCACCGTAGACACAATTTTTCAGGCTGCAGATACATCTATATTTTTAAATCATGACATATATACACATTTATATTTAGCATAATTTTATTATATTTTAATATTCCAGGATTTGGTTACAGGAATTACCAAGTTGATGGAAACACTCTGTACCTTTAGGAGTTTCACAGTGCAGTAAAACACACTTTAAACAAGCAGATTCTTTCCACTCAGACTCTTCACAAGGTTAAAAACATATTTAAGGCCACGGGGCTAGATGAATTCATTAAGAAATAAATTTATCAGTGCAGAGTGGGAGAGTTCACAGATAACAAGGACAGCAAATGCACATCTCATTGTTAAGCCAGAGGTGGACTGAAGGCAGAATATGTTTAGACAGAGTTTATTGTGAGGTTTACAGGAGAACTGTGATAATGTGACCAAGTTCACATCCCTGCCATCACAAATGATGTTACTACAGCCCTAAAAATCACAGTTTGGGTTTGTTTTTTTTTAACCTAGGTCTGCTCTTCAGACAAATCCACAGCCCAAAGGGATTCAGGCCTGACTTAGGCATGAGTCAAAGGCTGCAAACCAGGGGAAAAGGAGCCATTTCCAGGGAGACAGGGACTGCCACGAGCAACTCAGAGGTGTGGGAAGCTAAAAAGGATCTTATTATGGGAATTTGCATGGAAAGAGTGAAAGCACTCCTGTCATTCAGGAGTTGTTCAGAAATTAACAGTTTGGAAGCCAACTCCTCCTTTTTAAGAATGACAAGCACATACTCTCTGTGCTTGGGTATTTCTCCACTAAGCTACTCAGAATGGAAATCTTCATTTACCAGGGGAATTAAAGCACTTTCTTTTGCAGTCTTCATAAATACCTTCCTCCAGCACGCTGTACACCCCAGTTTTGTAGCTGATCTGCATTTGCTCAGGGATTTAGTACCTTCAGACCTGCACTTCTTGATCAGGTAAGAGCTTAGCACCATCCTCACACTACACTCAACAGCTGCAAAAATGAGACGATACAGCACTTGAAATTTTACCTCTGCATTTACAGAAAGGATATTGATATTACCCCAGATTTTCAAAGAGAATGGGCTCTAACACTCATTTCTTCTCACCTTCCAACACTTTTAAACCATGGAAACCCCACAGGAGAATGGCCCCAGCAGAGGTGACCAGGGGCAGCAGGATGGCCATTCCTCTATCCAGGAGCAAGAAGTGACAGGGGCTGAAGCAGCTCTTTCATTCACAGCAGTTCACTGAATTCCTCACAAGGTAAAACAGCCTCTGTCTGACCTGGAGAACAGCAGCAGCCCCAAGGTTTTGCTGGAAGAAGTCTTTAACTGAAAAAACTGGACGAATAATTCTGCAAAGATATTGGGGGATATTGCACAGCCTCCGTTACCGGACTGTGGCCTCCAACACGAGAGGGGTAACCAAGGGTTAACACTTCTGCTGGTGGCATCTGCTCCTCAGAAACAACTACAGCAGCCTAAAACCACTTTGGTTCCACTTTTCCTCCCAGTCATTGAAAAATAACAGAGAATATGAAAGATCAGAGGTCACTGTACTCAATCACTCGAAGCTTTCCAGAGAGAGGGGGGAGTTCCCTCGGAACTCGTCGGCTGGGCTGGCTTTGCTCAGTGCATGGAAAAACTTGGAAGGTTCTACCTGAAAAGCTGGTTGGAAAGGAGATTACTCAGAGTTTGCTAATGGATAACTGGGTTTCCTTTCTGCCAAGATACCATCAATATGCAACACAGAAACTGGCTGTACTTGGGGACCACTACAAGTGGAACAACACCCTTTGACTTAATGAAAAATCCCATTTCTACCCTGCCCAGAGTCTCCACATACAACACAAATGTGAACACTGACAAGAGGAAAACACACCCCAAACCATCAGATGTCAATTCTTGCTACTCAAGTCTTTATTTCTCATTTCCCTTTTACTGCAGTGCTGCCATTAACATAATTCATGACCACGAGCAATAATAAAAGCAGCTTTGCCTGTTTCTGGATGTGTATTAAAATATGCTAATGCTAAAACTATTCCAGCAGGTAAGAGAATTAAGAAAAGAAATACAGCAAAATATACATTTACATTTTAAAACAATACAATTTGTTCTTATTGTCAGCAGAGCTTGGGAACACATTATTAGCTGTGCCTTTAAAACTAGAGAAATAATCTTTAATGTCAAATTACAAGAAGAAAGTTTATTAAATTTTGAAGGAGGGAAAAATATTTCTATTTAAAATTTAATTTTTATTTATTTTCAAAAAAGTTTATTAAATTTTTGAAGGAGGAAAATTTACATGTGCAGTGAGGAGAAGGCGGTACAATAAATACAGCCCAGATGTTGACTTTGGGAAAGGGCAGCACAGGGTTTTGGAAGAGGCTCCTGTGGACACACCAGTAAAGCTGCACAAGCACAGGAAGGGCAGAACCTTGCAATACATTCCTTCTGCTAAAAAGCCTTTAGTTTTTTAGAGAAAGCCCTTTAGCAAGTTCTTATTCAAAAGCAACACTAAGGGATGTTATCATCCCAGTTCTGCTCCCTGGAGCTTACAAATATGCCAAATATTTCCTGCAGCACAGTGTCAGATAGCTGTGCTGTCATATCCTACAAAAGAATTAGAAGATTTAGGATAAAGTCCTTTGCATTTATAGGAATAATGACATCTGCATATTTTGGTTCTTTCCCAGGAGTGCAAACACATAGATTATAAAAATAAATGAAAATCTTCTACCTCTATCAACCTGCCCAAAAAAGGTAAACTCTCAGCAACACCATGTACAATATTTATGGAAAGGAGATGGTATCACAGAGCTAAAGCTTAAGTTTTTCAAAACCTTGTTTTAATACAACTCAATATGTTACCATAAATTAAACAACTAAAGCCTTCCCTCAGTCAGTGGCAGCTCTGCTAATGATTTCAACAGGGTCATTATTTCACCTTCTTCGTTTCAGCCTCAGCTCCACCACTTGTAGGATCAAAAATGAGACTGAATTGAAACACTCTTTGAGCTCCAGCCATGGGCTGTACAAACAGTGCTCCCAAAAAAGCAAACCATCCTGAGCCATAGCCTCCAGTTGGAGGCATAAGGTTATTCCATCAATTAACTGAGGGATCTCTCCCTTGGAAACAGGGACAGGTCAAAGAGAGTCCGACAGTCCTGGTAAATGTATGCAGTATCTCAAGTCATGCTTTTCCCTGGAGCAGCTTCTGCTTTGAAGCAGTTCCATGCACATTTAAAAGAGGAAAAGCTTAGCCAGCATGAGCACTTTAAAGTTTAACATGGTTTTAAATTCATTGCATGTAAAGCTGGAGTGCCATTTTCAGCAAAGCCAAGTCTTCAGGCAAATTTATCCCAGCTACAATTTGGTTACCAAAAACTAGTGACTGACTCAACCAGCTGCAGTTTTTTCCCTGAGCAACTTGAGCCCAAATCTTTGTACAAAAGGCACTTCCACTGCTGAACAGATTCTCACCTGGAAAACAGGCAAAACATAGTGGCAGACGACTCACAATTCATAAAGCAAAGAGGCAGGAAGCAGGAATGGAAGCTGGTCTTCCAAATTCCTGGAGAACACTCTTCCCACACGACCCACTTATAATGGTAGTTATTATTCCAGAAGCAGGTCAAGTACCTGTTTGGGAAAGACCTATTCTGGGAGGAAACAGTGCTTCTGAAGGAAAACAGCAGTGAAACAGTTGCTTTCCTTATTGCCAAGAGGGTTTGAAGCATTTACACACCTTGTGACAGTGACAGCACCCGGCAGGGCAGGCAATGCCACCATCTCCTCCTGACCTGGCAAACGAGTTGATGGATTTTAGGGAAGTCAAATGAGTCTAAAGTTGCTCCCTGAAGTGCCACTGCACAGACAGGCCTCCTTCCACCCCCACCCAGAGAGCCACTAATTCCATGGGCAGGGCAGGAGCTTCCCAGCAGGTACAGAGTGTAGTGCTGTGAGTGACACGGGACGGGAGGACACAAAGCCACACAATTCCAAAGAAACTCTGAAATTCAAAGACAGGCTTTTCTTTCCCTTGCTACCTGTGCTCAGCCTGCTGCTGACTAACAGTATTTGGGAGGATAAGCACGTAGGGTGAAGGAGGATGGTCAGAAGCAGTTGGTGCCCTCTGTCCCACCACAGATCATCTCTGTGATTTCAATCCCTGAAAACGAACCCAAATAACCCAGATTTCACATGGTGGGGGCCTGGTTCACTCCAACCCTTTCCCTGCCCTAGGAGTTTCAGTCTAGTTCTCTCCTTCCCGATCAGGAACAAGCTCTGGGATGGGAAGTTCATCTGGAAGCAGAAGGTCCTCCTGTGAAGAAGTGGCACCGCTCCCTTGACACCTGGGCAAGTTCTCAGTGCCAAATTCCCAGGACACAAGAACCCAACCTGCCACTCACAGCTTCCATTTAAAGCAGCCACTTACCCAAGGCCCCAAACCATGGAAATATGCACTTAAATTGTCTGTAGGAGAAAGTAACTGCGTATGTAAGAGCCCCAACAATGGGCTTTTGTCCCTCTCACAACAGCAGTTGCAAAGAACAGAGGAGACACTTATTCTCAGACACAACTGAGCAGATCATCTGCCAGCTACAAATTAACAGATATTTACAGGCAAGACCTGTAATTAAAAGGACATTTTAATCACCTGCCTTATTTTCTGCAAGAGGTATAACTGATAGTTTGGAGAAGAGTCATTAATTGGCTTTACTATTTACGTGGCTGCTTCAGAGCTGCTTCCTTTCCCTCTTGATGCTTCTCATCATCTCAACACCACTTGCCTAGGGAATGTTACAAGCTGGACTCCAGCCAGAGGTTGTATACAAAAATGCTTGGTATTTGCTGCTGTTGTCCTGTAATAAGCAGCCTCTATTCCCTCCACACCCCACCACTCCTACAGAAGCCAATTCAGATTAGATATCCTTGTGGGGCTGCAAGCATCTTGCTAAATGCCTATTTATCAAGCCCAGGCCCAGTTCTGAGAATACCAGAAGTCTGTGGTAAGATCCTTCACTTCAGAAACACATTAACTGCAAAAAGTGCAGAGCAGCACATTTTCACAGCTGACTTCCCAAGAGTCGCCTGAAGCCCGGGGAGGTTGGAATATTTCTCAGATTCTTCGCTACCACAACACAAATTTCTTCATCTTGGTCATCAGCCTCCAGCAGCCTGGTATGGCCAGTGAGCACTAACAGGCAGCAACAACAGAGAGAAACACCAAAACTTAGCAAAACGTCAGCAGCTGCAGCTTCTCCAAGAAAACAAAGCCTCAAAGTCTCTCCAGAACAGCTTCACATCCCACAAAAACGGGAAAATGTGCAGGAAGACATGTGCACACTGCAATGTTGGCACCACTTTCTGTAAGGCATCACTTATGGATGCTGGGCTAACAGGCTGAAAACTACTTATTATATATATGTATAAATATATAATATATAACATATTATATTACCTATAAGCTCTCAGGAACATTAAGTTGCTGGAACTACATATATTGTCCTTTCTTTTCAGCAAACTAAGAATTTACAGACACAAGATCCAAAATAAACTTTCATTTGCACTCCAGTCAAGGGGGAGTGATGAGAAGGAAGCTGGTTAAGTCCAGCTTCCCGGAGAAGTGCTGGTTTTAAGGGCTGCTCGTTTGCTTTTCATTGAAAAGCTCGATGAACTAAACTACAAAGCAGAAGAGAGCTCCAGCAACCTTTCTAACCATGTGTTAGTGGTTAAAGCCCAAGATTAAACCATCCAACTTCAAAGCTGAACAGAAATTCCCACCATTACTGTTTGTTCAGCTCCTCCCATCTCATCATTAGCCAGGCAATAATCTGGCTTTCACCCATGTGATAGATTGTCCAGTAGATTCAGGAGCTGTAGGGGTGTGTGCCTCTGCACATATTTGGGATTTGCAGTGGGTGAATGCCAAAGGGCACATAAGGAATCTCATCACCACCTGAGGAAATCAGGGTGACACCATGGAGCAGCAGAGTCCTTCTGCATGTGGGAGAAGGACTTCTGGTTCACTCTGAAAAAAGCCTTTCTATAATAAGTAATTTAAACAAGAAGTTTCTCCTACAAACTCCATCCCTGGGCTCAGGTACTCACCAACTTACACAAACAGATGGGGAAGGAGGTGCCACAATGAAACAACAGAGACCACACCAGTAACTCTGAATAAAGCCCTGCAGCCTCTGCAACAACACAATTGTCTATATTTGGCTTCCTAAAAGGTGGGGAGTGGAACGGGAAGAGAACAGAAGGTAACTAAGAGAGGAAGACAGCACACTATTTTGTGTTCAGAGATGCCTCATGTCTGAGCAAGAGCAGGAAGTCATCTGTCATCAGGAGTGGACTGGAGAGCTCAGCAGAGCCACATCAGCTGGCAATGCCAGCAGTGCCCTCCTGGAGAACCACCCTCCATGCCAGGACAGGGTGTTCTGCTCAGACAAGCAGCCAGAGAACACAGCAGGTAGTTTGGTGGGGGTTTTTTCCTTCCCAGTATGTTTGACTTTGAGAAAATATTACTAACTTTAAGACCACCAGTTCATGCAAAACTCTTCATGGAACATCAGCAGGTGAGACAGGAAACCTCCAGGTAAACCCACTGCCTTCAAAGCAATGAGATGTGATGAGAGACATGCTTGGAGAACCATCCCCCAAGGTCAGCCCACTCCAACAGGGCATTAAGAGGAATTCTGTATCTGCAGCATCTCGGTGAAATACAGGTTATTCTTCAGCACAGCTCTCTTGGTGAGAAAAAAATTAAGATAACTCTGAGCAAACTGTATTCCTCAGAAAGATCCACCTGCACACACCACCTTCTTCACAGAGCTAATATTTACTAGACTGAAGCAAGGTAACTGCAGGCCTTTTGGGGGAAACAGGCTGGTATTTCCCAAAGATCTGCACAGGTCAAGACAATGAATCTGCCTCAATCCCAGATTTAACTGCATTTTCATGCCTAGGATAAGAAAATATCATGTGTACCAAATATAAATCAGGATTCAGTTGTCTAGTGAGTTCAGAAGGATCAAGAGTTCACAGTTATCTTGCAGGTTAGGCAATAACAAAATTGAAGGCAAGAGAGTTTAAAGGTTTTCCAAGGTAAGTACGAATGGATTGGACATTCACCCAGCTGGAACCAAAGGAAGGCAGGTGGAGAACATGCAGAGACGGTCCTTGAAGAGGAAGAACTGAAACCAAACCCAAAGGCCCAACACAGCACCAATCCTACACTAAGAACACCCTCGAGAGCAGCACTCCTGGCTGTCAAGAAGAAAGGGTGGTTGGATCCAGAGAACCGGGAAAGTGGTGTTCAAATACTGTCACTGGAGAACTGATCTGGCCCCTCCTCTAAAGGCCATGGAAGGTAAAATCCCAGGAAACTTCATCAACTAGAGACAGGGGGAGAGAGGTGAAGGTGCTGCCCAGATGGACCTTCAGCAAGCCGTGGGACAGACTCCTCTCCAGACAATTTATGGTCAAGGCAGTTGGAGACAGGGAAGTGACAGGCACACCACAACTGTCCTCATCCCAGTGCACAAGGCAAGGGCTGTTTTCTCTCCCACCAGTTTGAACCACTCCTGCTGGAGAAATTAAAAAGTACTCTGAGGACTTCCAGCTTTACTAAAGATCAGGGTCAACCAGGTGACCCAGGTCCTGAGACAGCAAGTTTGGGATGAGAAGATGTGTCAAGCCTTTTATGAACTGCCAAAGGAGTTTCTGAAACCACCTCCGGTGTGGTTAAGACACACTCCTTCCACCTTATTTATTTCTGCCTTAGTCTAAGACCTGTAAAACCAGTGGCAGGAGGGGAAACACAGAGTTTACCTCTTCCCCAGAATCAGCAATGCAACAGGAGTCCTGGACACAGGTCAAAACAGAGAAACAGGATTCCTGGTCAAAACATGGGACCTCCTTCTGGAGGTAGTGAGTCTGCCATGGCCTTGTCCCATTCATGGAGCAGATTTAACATCCCAAACATCAGTTTAGAGTGCAGAGCTGCAAAATAATAGGGCTCTCCCATGAAGTCCACGGGGGAAACACTCTTTGGGACAGTGCCACAGAAGAGAGCTGGCTTTATCTGTTCAAAAGGGACATACAGGGGAGTACAAATGGGTTTGATGGCACTTCTCTTGAACACAGAGTGGAAAACAGTCTAAGAGAAACTTATTTTAAGAGGAAAGTGTTTATTAACCTGGCAGCCTCTACTATCCTTTTTTGTACTCAGCATGTAAATGGTGTTGCTCATCAGACAGTGTGAGCAAGGTCTCCTGGGCTATGGTGGAACTCTGGTGTACAACTCCCAAGATGACAGAAACACCTTGGATCCCATCATCTATCACCTCATGTCTCTCACATTCTGACAAGGCAAGACCCACACTGTACATCCAATTTGGACATACAATGCCTTATCCTTTATAATCCTGAGGCCACAGATACGTCCCCATTATGGAGGAAATCCATATTTTCTTGTGAACTGCGTTCAGTGACGTTGGTCTTTTGAATTTATGCTGCTGTGTAAGTACTTCAGCAAGAAACACCAGGTAGAGCTGTAGGACAGCAACAGAGCCTGGAATCTGTGCTCAGAAACTCAGATTTATTAAGGCTGCCACACTTCTGTTATGTGGAGCCTTTAAGACTGATACAACCAAGGCACTGAATTAAAGGTGGTGAAACTCATGTCATGGGACTAACGCTTTCAATACCCAGGTTTGTGATATGCTTCCAAGCCAGTGATGAAACTTCTTAGCACCAGATTCTGGAATTTTACATGGAGTAGATTTGTCACCAAGCATTTCCCATGTCCAACAGAAGAGATGTCCTCAAGGCCATCTCTGAGGTTCTTAATATTGGGATGCACTCAGAGCAGTCCCCAGCAGCTCCAGACTTCCATACTGGATGTGATCACGTCCTCCTGAGGTCTGGCTGTAAGGATCTGTGTCCATCCCACCTCCCACCATCTGGACTCAAGCTCCTCTGCAAAGCAAGCCCAGCCAAGATGTGGAACCCAGCAGAAGATCCACAAATTCCATACTGGACTGTGCTGAACCAGATACAAAACAAGGGTCAATTATCTGTTCAGCACAGCAGGATCAAAAGCTTATGGTAACCTGAGAGCTGAGGTAATAACAAAAACAAAGGCAAGAGAGCTTAAAGGCCTTCCAATCTTTCACCAGATCAGGCATCCACCAAATCCTGCAGCACTGTCATTCCGACCTTTGTGGGCTCGGCTGACCATGCAAAGGAGGGAAAGGTTCATGCACAGACACAAAACATGAAGCTACTTCAAAAAAATTCACCTGGGGCAAGCAAAGACTGTCAAAGCATCCACAAACACACGAGAACAAAGCATTTCTTCTCACCCTGGGATCCCATCCCTGCTTTGAGGGCTGCTTTGTACATTGCACATGGAATAGTCATCCCAGGAAAAGATGAGTTCTACTAAGAGCAGGAACCACAGACCTAGACAAGCCTGTGTTAACTGGATCAACTTTTATCTTAGCTACAGAACTGTGTTTGCTCCTGTTTCCTTGGCCCTGAGAATCTTGTATTCATAGTCTCCATAGTGCAGAAAAGCCTGGCTTGAAAGGATCCACCTTCAGTCTTGTACAGACTCTGACAGTTAAGGCACTTCTGCAGGAAGAAGAAGATGGAGATTTGAATCCCTTCATGTAAAGAAGGAAAGTGAACCCAGGACTCCTTCCAGCAATTGATCCACCACTGAGCTCCTTCAGAAAGCAACTTCCAGAGCACGTCCTGGCACACAGCAGGGCCAGGGGATCACACACCCCAGGCAGAGGGCACACAGGGCACTGCATCTGCTGGAAGGACTTGAAGAACACAGTTGCCTGTCTCAAAACACTGTCAAACCACAGAAGAAACCTGCCAGAGGATCAGCCACCACAGTGGGAACTTGAGATAAGCACAGAAGAGAGACATTTACAACAGGAAGACACTAATTCCAGGTCTAGCTGAGGGGAGCTTTGGTCAGCACAACCTGGTTAATCCACCCAGACAAAAATTCCCACGTTGGCAAACTGCGGGAAAGGAAGAACTGCTGACAGACATGGCACCCCAAGCTATGGGGACATCTGTGACCACCCCATGGATACCCAGAACTTGGACTGGATAAAGGTGGTAACTCCAGAAGAGCAACCGCAGGACCCCCATCTCCAAGCCCAGGGTGAGGAAGGACCAACAGGACATCACTGGATCCAGGGGTGCTGATGATCTTCTGCTTGATCTTTCTCTCCCACCCTCCTTCCTATTTCCTACAGATCAGCTCAGGAGTGTCATACACCTGGAAGTGCATTTGTATTCTGGCTTCCCAACCACTGCAGTTCCAGATCCCAGGGAAATTTGAACTGAGGTGAGAAGTTTGCTCCTGGGTGGGGCAAGTTCAGGTAAAAGGGAACCTTAGTGTCAACTTCTTCAGAGATCCCCTGTCTGCAGCAGATCCAACGCAAGCTGCTGGTCTCCAGACCCACTTCTGGATCCTGTCTCCCTCAGGCTTTATCCCCCTGAGCAGTCACAGCACAGCATTTCAGGTGTGAACTTCAAGCTGTGTGGTTCAGATTCAGATCTCTTACTGACATTTTTAAACTGCATTTCTTAAACAGCACATGCCTAGAAAACTTGCAATAATGTGAAGTACAGTATTAAAAGATTATAGTCCCATATTAAATATCACTTCATGCCACATCTTTAATCATTACCCACCACCTGTAAAGGTTAAAGACCAAGCTTTGACTACCACAGATGTATCAAAGACCCCTTTCAGCACAGATTCCCAAAAATGCCCAAATGAAAAGTGGTCACTTACGTGCAGAGAATGGATTGGTCCTCACGGTCTGCAAAACAAGAACAAACATGGTTATAGGTTTTTGTTTATACAATACAGTTTCTTTTAAACGTTTTTTAAATTCATCTTTTCAGTTTAAGAATTCTAAAGCAATTTTAATCATGTCCCAGTTCTCACACACATCCCCCAAACAACAGCTCAGACATTCCTACAAGTCCTGCCATTTCAGATAATAAAGTTAAAAACTGGTTATATTTAATAATAACCCACTGCAATCTTTTTAAATATATTTTCAGATAAAGCTGGACTAAGTCCTGCCATTTCAGATCAAAAATTCAAAATTTTGCTTAAAATTAATAATAGTCCACTGCAATCTTTTAAACTATATTTTGAGACAAAGCTGACCTAACATTTCTTATTCTGTAAGCACAAAGAATTTAAAACCTTCACTGAAGAGAAAAACAGCTTCAAGTACAGAACACTGACAACCAGACACTTGGAAAGAGCACTGACATCCCCAGCAAACAAGTGCTTTACTCTACAGCTTTTTGTTTTCTTTTTTACATTAACATGCAGGCCTGAAGTGCCTCCACAATTTAGCTTATTCATGAAAGCCTCGTCCAAAGGACATGCAGGGAAAGGCTGCACAGAGTCCAGAGCTGCAGCAGTGGCTCAGCACTTCTGTGACACCCACTGCTGTGCTCCTGACCTTTGAGAACTGCCTGGAGGACACTTATACCCTGCAAGGGGCATTTCAGAATTACAAGGCCTTTCCAGAACATATTTCAGCACCACACACTCTATATTAATTCTATAGTGAAAGCATTCAAATATACCTGCAGTAAGGAGAGCGTTTCAGTTAAAGGTGTTTTCTGCCCTGTCTGAGCCAGGTTTTCAATGAGTTCAACATCTTTTTCATAAATCTGCATCACAAAGATCTTGCTTTTACACACTTCAGCTGCTTCTCACCAGCTCCAAGAAAACACAATTGTCTCCTGCAAGCTCAGAACTTCAAACACATTTTCTGTTCTGATTGGTAATTTGTAATGAATTGTATTATAATAAATAAAACCAAGCTTTGTTTTGCTCATGTGTAAAGCTCAGGACTACACAGAGTCCCTGCCAATTTTCCAGGCTGTATGAAACCAGTCACCCCCTCCATGAGATGAGCTGAGTTCATGGTGTAACTATTAGTACTGAAGCTGAATTTCAACTTCAGAGAGACAGCATCTAAAAAAATATAGAGAATCACAGAATCATAAAGGCTGGAAAAGACTTCCAGGATCATCAAGTCCTCCCTGTGCCCGATGCCCACCTTGTCCCCAGCCCAGAGCACTGAGTGCCACGGCCAGGCCTTCCTGGGACACCTCCAGGGTGGGCACTCCAAACCTCCCTGGGCAGCCCCTGCCAGTGCCTGACCACCCTTTCCAGCAAGAAATTCCTCCTGATGTCCAACCTGAGCCTCCCCTGGCACAGCTGGAGGCCGTTCCCTCTCCTCCTGTCCCTTGTTCCCTGGCAGCAGAGCCCGACCCCCCCCGGCTCCCCCCTCCTGTCAGGGGGTTGCAGAGCCAGAAGGTCCCCCCTGAGCCTCCTTTGCTCCAGGCTGAGCCCCCCCACAGCACAGCAGCTCCAGTACAGACACACCAAAAAAAGTAAGGGGAAAGCCTGGGACTGCAAGAAATGAAAGCTGAGAGCAGGCAAAAGCAGTGGGAGTGTGACAAAAGAAATTCTAAGGAGACACTCTGTGAAGTTTATGTTCTTCTGTTTTTGATACCTGGCACATGGACTTGCAAGGCCTATCAAAAATAACTTTTTAGTACCAGCAGCAGAGCAAGCCCAGAAGTACAGCAGCAGCTGGATGTCCTGCATGCCCAGTTGTCAGCACAGCCAGAAGAGGCCCAGCTCTGCCCCTGCCCTGCTCCCAGGGCACCAGAGTGACTCAGGCTCTTCACAGCCACTCCACATGGCAGCACAACTCAAGGTGACGCAGGACAGTAGGAACCATTTGTTCTTCCAGAAGGAACTGCTGAATGGATGCCAAGTTGGTATCATGAGTAGAGTTTAAAGTTAATATTTCCCAGCTTTAGTATTTATTTTTTAAAGTGATGACTTGATTTTTGCCTTTTTACTCCCCAGGGATAACATCACTGATTTTGTCACTGTACCTCAGCCACTTCATCAAAAAAAAGTCTCCTCCAAACCAGAGCTCTTCAGTTTAGCACTTCTGAAACACTTAAGAACACGGGTAACATTTGCCTTGAAGTTTACAGTAGTTTAGTTGAAGACAATGTGTGTTTGTCAGTGCTTTGTATCATATTTTACCTGTCCATTTACCACGCAATGCTACTGTGCCACAGCACACACTGCACACTGGATAAATGAATTTTCTTACCCAGTTAGTCCTACAGAAAGTCTACAAGTTCAGATATTTATATGTATTTCTCACTGCCAGAAACTCCAGCAAGTGCAGCTGAGCTTTTTCATTTTCTCTGTCCAGGAGCCTGAATTGACACAGACCTTATAAAGTAAATTATCTGAACTCAAGTGTGTTACCCCAAATCCATTTTTCTGGGTCCATTCAACCCAATCAGATGAATATAAGCATGAAAACAAGGATGTTTAAATGGGGATAAAATAACAGGACCAAGCTCTTAATTCAAGCTACATCATAAAACACCCCCTTTGGTTTTAAACCAACAGGAAAACCCCATTGGAATCTACCACTTCACTTCTGCAGCTTGGATTTAAATATATCCCAAGGTCTTCAAACTACACCGAAGACCAAAACATTCAAGTTGCACAGAGAAGGTTTACTACAATAACCCTAACTTGAAAATAAAAGCTAAAGTTATGGAAAGTCTATGAATAAAACCAAAATTTGATTTTATGCTGCTGAAATAAGCTTTGAAAGGTCCTTTGGAATGGAAGAATCTGGAAGCATGAAAGCAATACAACCTGACACTGGCTTTAGGCTGGAGCTCCCCCACTGCTGTAATTCAGCTGGAGCAGCTGCTGGTGTCTCAGCTTCCCCTGCCCAGTGTCCCATCCCATTCCTCCTCTGGAACCAGCAGCTGACTGTGCACATGCACTGTAGCTGAGGAACTACCAAAATTCAGTGTTCAATCAGATCAGCTCCCTGGTGCAGTTTGTACCACAGGAATCAGCACACAGAGCATGAGAACCACCTCTCGTACCAGCCACCAACCCTCTGGGCACCCCAAAGCCACTGGGAGAGGCACATTCCCTGGCCCAGGGGAGCTGCAAATCCTGCCCAGCAGAAGGTGCCACCTCCTCCACCCCTGGTGTACATTCCCAGGCCCCCCTTGAGCCAGCACTGGTAGTCACCTACGATGACCCAATAATCAGTGAGTGATCCCAGCAGAAAACTAACCCTACCAAAACATCTATCCAAACAAAAGTGGTTATTCATTAGATCACTTACCCTGCATCACACAGAACATTTATATACAGCTCCAGCTGGATGTCTCAGGCATTGAAGCCTTTCTTTCACCCCTGCTCTCCTGCTCCTTTCACCTCCACCCAAAGGCAGGATCTCACCCGAGCTGAGGATCAGCTGCTGTGGAGCCAAAGCCACGTTAAACTCATCCCACCAACCCCATCCCACCACCCTGCAGGGAACAAACACCCTGGGGAGGCCAAGGAGAATGACCAGAACAAGACAAGAAGAATTACAGCTCTGAAAGCCATTTTTCCCTCCTCTGCTCTCCTCTCCCCACAGGAACATGCTCTGGGGACAGCACTGGGCAGCTCCTCAAACAAACCTGTTGCTTGGCTGCAAAAAGGTTGCCAAGTTTTCTGGTTTGAAAATCCATAAGAATAGATAGATCCTGCGATATAAGAAGATGCATGAAGTTTTGACTGTCAGAACACAAAGCATTTGACTCCACATCCCTTCTCTCACCAAACTAGATTCCACCACTCCCCTCAACAGACTTTACCTAACAAACCCCTGTTAACTCCAAGGAAGGTTCCAGATGTACATCAAACATTTGTTGGGCAATTGGCTCAGGCAGGATGTTGTGAAAAGTTGTAGCTCAAAGCTGTAGTCTGTCTACAAAAAAAATACTGTATTTTAAAGGCAGCTTTTCTTAAAAGCATGATTTTGTTCTGCTCTGGTCACACTCTAGTAATTTATAAATTGATATAAGACAACTAAACAGAAAAGCAAGAATCTTTTCAAGTTTCCCACCAAAACTCAAAAGGTAGCAACTCTGCAAGCACAGAAACTTTATCACAGAACAGACCTTACAAGCACACTGACACACAATCCCTACAACTGGCATTGTCCAATTACTCTTTACTGTATTGGTATTTCAAGTATTGCAAATGCCCAGATCTGCCTTTATCTCTCACAATTTGACTCAGAATGAACAGAAGAAGCTATTTGGAGCTATCCCACACAGTGGACAGCCCAACTAGAAAGGCGTTTTTTGACTTAATATCAATTTGTAAATCTATGAAAAGAATTTCACAGAACCTGCTTTCAGCTTTAACCTATCTCTGATTACAATTCTTAAACAGTAACTTTCATGCAAACACTGACTTGTCTCACAACCCCATTATTTAAGTTAAGAACATACAATAACTAAGTGGTAAAAAGGTTAAATCTAGCAAAGCAGTGAAAATGGACGTTTTAACCTGCTTTCCCAGAAAGAAAAGCTCTGGGTTACCACACATCCAGCCAGCAGGAAACCATGGGGAGGAAAATGGTTCTATCTGCAGGTACATCAAGGGCTGTCCTTTCCCAAGCCCAAGATTCTTGTGGATCATGCATTTTGGCACAGCCTTTCCTTTTCCCTCTCCAGACCAGTGATCAAGTGCCAGCCCCACTTCTGGAGCAGACAACCATAAAAGTTTCTGCTTTTTTGGGGGTGCAGGAGGCAAGTTTTTTGATATTTCTTAAATAAGAGAAATCGTTGGGTTCCTAAAAAGAGGCTCCATGCAGGAGGAAGGGAGGGTTGCTGTTTATTTGTAGATAATATTTCATGCCCAGGTGCCCCAGAGCACAGCCCAGGCACAGCTCTGTTCCCTGGTGGACAGCCTTGTTTGTTGTGGATGCAGGCTCCACAGGGCTGCTGTGGATGTGCCCTCTGTTGTAGGTGAACAGGCTCAGATATCAGTCCGTTCAAGGACATTTAAAAATTGAATTCCTGACAAGTTTTGTGAAAATGGGTCAGTGCCCGGGGGAAAGAGGGACAGAGACCTTCCCACCAGCTCAGGGTCTGCTGCTGCCAGAGCATTCCCAGGGCTGGGTCACAAATGCTGCATGACATGGAAAGCACACAGGTGACCTGACAACCTGCCAGTCTTCAATTCCAAGCTCCCAATCACTTTTTTTTTTCCTTTCCTCTTTTCCTACTGGACTGATAAGCATGGGAAGAGATCTGGTTACAGAGATGAAGCACGGCTTTTACTTTGTGTTTGTCTCTAAAATGTTGCCTGGTTACCCCATAAACTATCATCAAACACTTAGCACTGTGAAGTGACTTGTGACAAACACCTCTAACAAGGGCCAACAGGAAGAGTGACAGGCACAAGTTTGTTTGCTGGGACCTGCCACACCAAATATTCCCTGACACACTTATGGTCACCAGGAGATTCCTGTTTATCCTACACTTCAGTACTTGTGCAATGATCTCTCTGTACAGCTCAGTCACTCCTTCCCAAAGACAGGGCAGTTTGCAGGAGCTGTTTTGCCAACAGTCACCCATCAAACACCCCAGGGACCTTTGCAGAATGCAGGGAATTTGCTAAAGTCGACATTTCAAGTTTTAATACCCAAATTTCATCAAGCCAGTACTGACTGTTTAAGGACACTGAACCTACACATGCCCAAAGCATCTGATGCAATCCATCCAAAGCAGCTGGAAAGTATCACTGTCAGGTTACTCTCCTCAGGAGGTTTCAGGTGACTAAAAGCATGGAAACATCCCAGGTATCTTCAAGAAAGGTGAGTAGGATCATTGCACTATCCTTCTGAAAGCTGGAAGGAACCTCTGGAGGTCAGAAATGATCAAGGACACACTTCAGGGGAATCCATCTCTCTTGGTGCACCTTCAAACTGCATTTCTCTTTTTCTTCTTGCCTTGCCATCATCAGCTCATTTGTATGTTGAGTGGATTTTACATCCAAGTCTTACTCTTTGAAACTGCCAAGCAATGAACTTGCAGAAATTCTCACTTTGTCCTAAAAGGTGTAACACAGTAGTGTTATACCAGAAGTAAGATCAAGTTCAGGTGTAGTCTGCACCCAGTGGGTATCCAGTAGTTTTAAGGTTCAGGATAATAATATTTATCAGCTTTGCTTCATCAGTGCTCAGACACTTTTTCCACAGAACACTGAGAGCCCCCAAAGCTGGCTCAGACATCACTCCATGGGGAATTACATCAACCCTCTCTCTGCAGCCCAACACCCTCCACTTCAAAGCCAAACCCTAGAGTGCTGCTTTAAATCAATCACCAATTCCCAGCTCTGTCTGTTCACCTGGTATTTCCCACATGGAATGACACAGGACAGACACAGCCAGTGTCTACTACATTTCCTCTGCCCAGAAACCAGCCTGTCTGAGAACTGTCGGGCTGAGCTGCCACTGGTCTGACAAACCAGTATTTCACTCCTGCCTCTTTCCTCACTTTGCCTAATTACTGCAAGAGATCTCCAAGCCTGTAGTGAAGGGCTAATAAAGCACCTTTTCACTGTTGGAGGGGTAAACATGCTACATATGTTCCAGTGAAGTTAAAATAACAAAAGGGGGTTTTTTTTGAAGAAAAAGAGTGGTTCTGTCCCTTGCTCTGGAAGATGTGAGATTTGAGATAAATCCCAGCCACGCTCCCTGGCTGAGGGCATTAAGTTAATAATTACCAGTGAAGCATAGCAGAGGTCACTCAGAGCCCAGTCATGGTTCACCCTGTGACTTGGTACAGTGACCCACAGCACTGAACACGGGGATTTCTTGCGTGTCTGCACCAGATGAGGTGACCACACTCATTGTTCACTCACCCAGCACAGCCCCAGCACAGCACAGGAGGAACCAGCCAAGCCATGAATTGAGGCTATTTTAGAAATCACGAGTGAGGCATTTGCAACATTAGCCTGAAATTCTCTGAATTCCTAAAGGAAAAGCTATGACGTTCTCGGCATTGCCAGCCAGGGCTGAGTCAGCACAGAAGGACAAAACAAACTGGACTATGTCCTGCCCACCCAGTGAAACTGGGGGCAGCTTCTCCATCACATACCAGAGAGAATTTGAATTTTATTTTATTTTCAAACTCATTAAGCTTGAAGAAGCTGAAATATGGTTTAGTTTTCACTATCAGTCTTTGACCACCTTTATTAACCATCACTGAGAGAAGCTTTAGTAGGTCTAACTTAGAAATTACAACAGAGATGCTGCACTTGTGAGCAGCAGTTAATGGGTAACACATTGCTGCCCTAACAAATTCAAACGGGTCCAGGTTTATTTATCCAGCCTTTTGAAGTGGGGGACAGCTGGAGCTGGGATGAGCAGAGCACACGAGTCAGCACAGAAAACTGCCCCATGCCAAGGGCAGCTGAGATGTACAAACAGCAACACATGGAGAGGGACAGAGCCTGGCCTGTGGGAGTGCTCCCGATGTCCCCAGCCCCCGGGGACAGGCACAGCTCTGGGACTGACCCAGTGTCCCAGCCAAGGGCTGGCTCACACAGGAGGGTTTCCTGCAGCTCAGCTCAAGGCCAGTAACAACCCATCAGGCAGCACCTCCCCACACTGCTCAGCTGGGGCTGCCAGGACCTGCTCCCTCACAGACCTTGAGCTTCCGACACAGACACGTTCCTGATTTGTGGCTCCCAGGAGAAACGAGCAGCTCCTAAATCTACTCAGGCCACCCCTATGCTTGTATTTCAATTCCTATTTCCATTCTGCTTAGCAGTAACCTAAGATTAGTAGGAGCTGGCAAGCCAGAGGCCAGAGAAGGTTTATTTGGACTACAGAGCATTCACCATAGCAGTGGTTTCCATCCTCCATCAATCCTGCTGAAGTTGTTCTACTTCCCATGTAGTATAATTTTGTTTAGACAAAGATTACACTGTCAACTGAAACAATGATTCAAGGAGGTCCTTTAACTGTAAGATCTGCCATTTAAGCTCACTCATTTAACTTTTGCTCTTCTCCTTCTCAAACAAATAAGCAAACACAAAACACTTAACAAAACTGGACAGAAGCTTACTTTCACTCCAGTGGCCTCTTTTCCAACTCGTGCCTGAACTCCACGAGTTCGGAAAGACAACAAATATGACAGCAGTACAGAGCCAGGCTTTTTAACTTCAACACCACAGGGGCAGTGGTTTGGCTTTTTGTTCAGTCCCACACAGGACAGGACCTGGATCACCTCCCACATCACTCCACCACCACATCCACCAGTGATTCCAACACACCACCCAGCAATACCCACGCTGAGAATGTGTAAGCATTTTCCTGATGGATATTTTCTCAGTCTCATAGCAAGCTTTTTGACAAAAATGGTTATGTGACAATACTTTCAGTCACATATTTGCTGCACGAACTCCTTGCACCTCTGCTCTTCAGCACTGGGGTCAAGTTACTACCTTTTCCAAGCACTGAGCACCATAAGAAGTTCCAAAGCACTTTCCCAAGAGAACATGCAAAAGCCACTGTTAACAGCCTCAGGAGAGAAAAGCTCATGAGCTTCCCTCACTTTACAGCTGAGGCCACCACATGAACGTGGAAAAGTTCAGCACAACCCACCTCATGTGCTGTGTGGTCAAGCTGAACATTTGTCTACAATTAAGATTTGGAGGGGGTGGGAAGGGATATCTTGGATGAGACAGTTCAAATACTAAAATCCTTTCCTCAAAAGACTCAAGTTGATTCCTCTTTCTTGTATTTTAAACACAGATTTGGTTTAGGCTTGAGTCTGCATAGTTTTTAAAGTTCAACAAGTCAGAGGACAAACACCACATTCCCACCCTCTCGTGCCTGAATCACCACTAAGTGCTCAAACTCTATTTCAGCACAACAATTTGAAATTGCACAACATAAATCCATCCACCAGCTTTTAAGGAAGAGTCACAGGTATATTCAGACCTCCTTTCCTTTGGAGGAAAGGTGTTGACCTTTAGCTCTTTAAGGTCAAAAGAACTTTTGTTCACATGCATTTGTGCACAAACACAGGCATTTTCCTCTCCCCTTTGCCATCTAAACATATGCATCATATATTCCTTACATTATTTACGGGGGGGAAATCCTTAAAATCCCCTTTTCTCTCTCTCTTGAGCGCACAGCTCTGACACAAACATAATTCCTGCAAGTCCAAAACACTACCCAACCTGCAGTTTCACACAGATATGCTGGTGACTGAAGGAATCCTTCCCTCAGAAACCCTCACTGGTTACCAAATGCCTTTGATTGTTGTTTTAATACTATTTCCATCAATAACCAAGTGTATATTGCACTAAGGGGGGGTAACATCTCCCTGTTGAAGCAGAAGGGAAAAAGGAGCAGCACCTCCCCACCAACAACCCTTCCCCACCCATTTTCAGCACCTAATGCCACCTTTCTTCCAGCCAAGTATGTGAAAAACAAGGATACAGGAAAGAGGATAATCACTCTAGGAATTTTTGACCCAGTAACTACTGTGAACTCATTCCTGTACTAAAGGCAATGTTCCCCCATGGCTTTGTGAAGAAAAACTAAACCTCATCTTTTAATTGTATTTCATTTGAGATGCTGAATGTCACCAGGATCAACTTCTGCTTTAAAAAGAGATGCAATGACATTTTACCAGTTGCCTCTCCTTGGCCTGTTGAACACTTCAGAAATACCACTGAATACAGACTAACTAAGCTCCATGTACTCATAATAAACTAACAACTGTGCCACAGTTTCCAAGTGCCAAGAGCTTCCAAAAAGCCAGTGGCAGCAGATTGCTGCCCTCCTACCTGTCCCCTCCTGCACAGGGAGGGGCACAGGAACCCATCCCACCCCAACCCTCCAGTGTTAGGAACACACAGGCCATGACCATTTCACTCACATCACTTTTATGCACAGGTTACAAACTAAAGTTACTCACAGGGCAAGACAGACCACACAGAATTGGAATCAGTATCTCACACCAACAGCAAGGACCAAAAATAGCAAGTAAGGATGATCCCCACAAGACTTTCATGTCAGCCATCAGATTCCCCTGCAATTTCCCAATCCATTAACCTCAGAATTCATGTATTTCTCACACAGCCTTTCAGCCCCCACTATATCTTGAGGCACAGACTAGCACACTTCAGCAATGCTGTTACAAAAATTGCTTCTTTTTGTTGTTTTGAACACGTCATCTGCAAATCTCCAGTAATGACTCTTTGTTCCTGCATAGGAAGAGATGGGGTGGGGGAAGATCACCCTCTCCCTGTGCCACTTCAGATTTAGACCTCAGTTACATCTGACCTGAATTATCATTTCCTTACTGAGTTTTATTCATTTTGGTTGTTTTTCCAACGTGTCCTGTCCCATTTCCTCTGCACCCAAAGCAGGGCAGGGCAGGGCTGTACAAAGTGCAGATAAAGAGAAAATCATAGAACAGCTTTGGTTGGAAAAGGCCTCAGAGATTCCAACCCCCTGCCATGGGCAGGGACACCTTCCACTAGCCCAGGTTGCTCCAAGCCCTGTCCAACCTGGCCTTGGACACTTCCAGGGATGGGGCAGCCACAGCTTCTCTGGGCAACCTGTGCCAGGGCCTCCCCACCCTCACAGCCAAAAATTTCTTGCTAATATCCCATCCCCCTGACCTCTGTCAGTGGGAAGCCATTCCCTGTGTCCTGTCTCTCCAGGCCCTTGTTCCAAGTCCCTCTCCAGCTCTCTTGGAGCCCCTTTAGGCACTGGAAGGGGCTCTCAGGTCTCCCCAGAGCCTCCTCTTCTTCAGGCTGAACAATCACAGCTCTCTCCATCCCTCTGATCCTCTTGGTGCCTCCTCTGGTCTCTCTCCAGCAGCTCCATGTCCTCCCTGTGCTGTTCCCCAGGGCTGGAGCAGCTCTGCAGGGGGGTCTCACCTGAGGGGCAGAATCCCCCCCTGCCCTCTGCCCACGCTGGGGGATCAGCCCAGGGCACGGGGGGTTCTGGGCTGCCAGAGCACAAGGCCAGGGCATGTTGAGCTTCTCGAGAAGCCCCAAGTCCTTCTGCTCAGGGCTACTCTGACTCCATTCCCACCCAGCCTGTTCCTGGGCTTGGGGTGTATTGTCAGTCTAGGTATTACAAAAACAGAAAGAATGTAATATGTTGTACTATATTGTTATACATTTACAACCATGGCTGATGGTTGCATATAGATCTGGTTCATCCCTACAGCTCCCACTCAGGCAGTAACAGCTCCAACACCACTAACACAATTCACACCCCCCATGCACAGCAGTGCTCTGTGGGTCACATGGAGCCTCACATCCTACTTTAGCCTCTTGGACACTCTGAGCTACAGTTCTTCACACCAAACTCGTTTTTGCTACCCTGGATAACAATGTGAGCCAAGAATCCCCTCACAACACCCTCTCTGTCCCAAGCAAGACATTTATAACAAGAAGCATAAGCAGATGAGTGCAGGTTCCAGGGTCTCCAAACCATAAAAAGCAGAAACAATGGACAAGATTGGCCAATCTTTAACCAGTTCTTTGCCTTTTCTCACACTGCAGTTACTTACAAGCCTCTGGGTAGGATCACTGTCAAATTTTTGGAAAGCTGCTGCTGATGATACTGGTCTCCAGACTCCCAAACCTGAGCAGGACTCTCAGAGATGGCACCCACTAACTCACATCTGGCTGCTTTGGTAGTGAATGTTTTGTGCCAAATGTTTCCATGCAGCACAGTCCATCAGCTCTTCCACTTCTGAAATTAGGAATTTGGTTCTTGCAGCTTGCTACCATCATTTTTCTGTTTACCAACCTTTCAGTTTGGGAGTGATTCCCTGGTATTTTCCTCAAAGGATCATTCCCAGCACGAGAACTTCCCTGAGCAACTTCACAGCAGACACACAAAGAAATAGTCACACTTTTTTTCTGCTTTTTCTGGGTTTTCCTTCTACACATCACCTGATGGCTTTACCATCCCTCTGAAAAAGCCCCAGAACAAGAAGAATTTTAATGCCTCAGAGTAATGACAAAGCCACGAGCTTTTAATCACCATGAGCTATGAAACAGTACTTAAGAAGCACAAAACCTTGCAACTCTGAATGGCTGGGGAAGGCACACCAAGTCTGGCAGGAGTCCCTAAGCAGCCAATACCTGAGAGCAGGTCAGGACAAGAGAAAGGAAGCTGGAGACATACTGAGATATAAATTGGCATTGTGTTGGTGATGTGATCCTGGGGTCAAAGCCTCTCACCAGTTCTCTCCACTTGCTAAGGGTTGAACATCACTCTGCTGCTTATTGCTTCCTTCCCAGAGTATAACAAAGAAATAGAAGTCAAGAGGATGGGGGAGGAAAAAGGAGCTCCTGCAGTTGCTGGCAGCAGCAGTTATGGCACAGCTACACGTGGTTCAGCCCCCCAGAGGAATGCAGACACCGGTGACAAACACCAGCAGCACCCAGCAGGGCTGTCACAGGCCAACGTGCTGTCAGGATCAGAACACATTTAAGTTTTTGTTACATCCAGGCATTATTGCCTGTGCATGTCAGCTGAAGGCTTAAGCCAAGCAGAAGCGAATTATCCATTTCACAACTACCTAGAAATAAAAGGAGTTTAATTTCAACTAAAGCTTTGCTGCAGAAGCAGGTGCTGGGCTGAGTAATCGCACGAAATGATTCATCTCATGAATGATTTCCCAAGTTGGATGCACTTAGGCTTGAATTCCTGTCTGTAGGCACAGTCACAATTCAATTATGAGGCCAGCTTGCATAGCAAGTTTTAAAATTAAAAGTCATCCCCGAATGCCCAGAATATCAACCAAAAAAAACCCATGGAACTGGCTCCTCTGTTCAGAGCTGCACTTCAGAAGTGGGGAGAAAACAGCCAAGACACACAAAAAACCAAGAATTCTTTATGTAATTGTCACTCCTGTCTCATTTTTAAATAGAAGAAAGTTACTGAAGTTAGACAAAAAAACAAATTATGTCAACCACTTCAAGTAACACTTCTGAGCAACTGAGCCTTAAGGAGAGAGTTGCTCACTGTAAATATCATCATCATGCCTAATTAAGTGCCCAGCCCTGAGGCTGAACCCCAACAAACAGGGATCCAGTCACATTTTGACCCAGAGAAGGCCAAAGGTCAGTATCTGTTGTCAAGTACTAACTGAGCATTAAACTTTTCCAACAATAACAAAAAAAAAATAAGAAAAAGAAATTATAGGGTACCATAACCTAGTTCTAGAAATTAAGTTCAACTGAGTCTGTCCACTAAGGACTTGCTACTGATGCCATTCACAGATGGCCAAGCAAGGTGCAGTCATTTAAATCATGACAATATGCTCAGTCTCTGGAGCACACAGGTTTAATGTCAAGAGACAGAATTGAAGAGCAAGGGGAAGGAGATGGAATATTGCAAAACAAGTTCAGCTGACAGAAGTATTTCTCACTTTATTTCAAATTCAAAAATAATGAGGCAGGAGACTGTTTCAGTTTTTTTCTACTTCATTTCTTGCTTCAATAACCCCTTTCCCTCCCCCAGCCACTGTATGTTACACTCCTCCTGTACACAAGCCAATCTCGGTGCTAATGTTACTGCTGCCTCAGTATTTATATTCCACACAGCCTGACTGGACAAAGTGAAAACCCAGAGCTCGGAGTGTAACAATAAAGAGACCTATAAATCCTTGCCATGACATTTCCCAAGCAGCCAGTTCTGCTGAGATGGTTCTCCTGCACTTTGTAACCAGTCAAAAAGCCTCGGGGACCCCTTTTGGTAAGTCAAGATGTAATGAAAATACCAAGAACATTAATGGCATATATATCAGGTTCCACATATTCCTCACACAGAGAATGTCAGCCATCACTCCCAGGCTTTTTAGACTCAGAGCAATTTTTTCCTCTTCCATTTGAAGATTTAATAGGCCTTTGAAGAAAAGAGTTGTCATATTTTAGTTTCGATTCTTATTTTCCGTACCTGGGGGTGGATATGCCCCCCAAGGGAGGACTTAAATCAAGATTAACTACAAATATGGATCAATATGATGTTTTTAAGGGAGAAGTATTGCACCTGTAGGCAGTTCCGGCTCCTCCAACACCAAGTGTATTACGCTGTTTCCGATAAACCTTCTCTGCAACAGGATTAAAGGCAGTCCCAAAATATCAGTGCTAATTTGGTGCTCATCAAGATGTCCTCAGGGAAACAGGATAAAAAGGAGAGACTAAGCATAATTATACCAGAGTAATATTGGCAGCCAAGTTGGTCTTTAGTAGCAAAAAGCCAACAAGTTTTCCCTTAATCTTTCTTCTAAAGCACTTTCATACCAATGAATAAAGAGGCATCATAAAACAAAGCCATACTTCCTCTAGAAATACAGTGGGGAAACTGGAAGGGAGGAGGGAAAAGTGAAGTATGGTAAAGGAATATAGAAAAATTTATTAGTTCTGCTTTTGCACAATCAAGTCTCCCTTGCTGGTAAAATATAGTCACAGATGAGCTGTCAGACCTACAGAATTCATTTCCTTAAAGAAAATCCCAATCTATGACAAATTCTTACTGCCAATAATTTTCAGCAGGACTGAAGAACACCAGCAAGTCTTGCAAATTGTATTACCAAACAGAATTAAGGTCAAGGGATTAGGACACCAATTCCTTATGACCATGTCAACTGTCCAGGAGCTGTGAAAAACTCAGCCTAGCACTGTTTTGTGGAGCCAAGGCCAGCCCTCCTCACTGCTGGGCTTGATTCCTGCCCGGGGCCAAGCAATCCATCCCCCCTGGAGCCTCTGGGATATGGGCACTCACTGCTCCAACATCTCCTTAGGGAAATGAAGGGAAAGCACAGGAGGAATCCACTAAACCACCTGTGAAGTTACACCCTCCTACCGCAGCCCTTTGAAAAATAATGACACGGGGAAAGAGAGGGGAAATCCAGTATGTAAAGCTGAATTGCAGGTTATTATCTGTGCGGTCAAGGCACTGGGTAATGAGTCTTTTCCTGGACAGAAATCCTGACTGGCATAACTAGAATGCAGTCTAAGTCTTGCTTGTTTTAAATAAGACCACGTTGAACCCAGGCTTTAATACAAGCCTCACAGAAAAGGCAGCACTGAGATCGAGCCATGAGTGAGTTTTGCTTTTCCTTGCAAAACTCGCCCCAAATCCCTGGTGAATCACAGCTGCCCCCTCCCCAAAGTGCTCATCTGCAACACTCTGAGAAACAATTCTGCTCCTCCCTCTCCTGCAGCTCACACCAATTCATTCCACCTCCAGGGAACACCATTCCCTTTCCACCACGGCAAACTTGGCTCCTTGGATGTGTTCTCTGCTCAGAGCTCTGCCCCTTTGCCCTCCGTGTCTGACGAGCCCTGAACCTGATTTCCAGCCCATTGTTCCCCTCCCCAGAGGGCAGGGGGAGGTCTGACCTGGGCAGCCCGAGGGGCCAGAGGTCCCCCCAAGACAGGAAACTCTTTAAGGGGCCAAGAACAGAGCAGGGTTTGATGGTTGGCAGTTCACAATGTTTCCCTACAGGCTTTTCCTACCAGAGAGCAGAAGGGCAGGGATCCATTTATACCTCCAGTTTAACAAAATGGAGTGTTTCCAGCAATGTTTAAGACAAGGAGTAACTATTGAGATCAGCAGTTTCTGCTCACCAAAAAACCTTTCTTTCATAATCTAAACAGAAATCTCCATTTTCCTGTTTAAACGCAAATATTATTTTATTTATTAGCAGAAACTGGAAGTTGAGCTGTGACCATCCATGCTCTGAACTAAATACATAAAATCATCAAGACACTGAGTGAAACTTTACTCACTGAGCCCGATTCTCTGCACAGAAAAATTGTCTTTTAAGAAATCAGATTGCTCTGACTCACAGCTCTGGTCCAGGTATCCTGTTAATCACTGTAAACAAAGCTCACAAACACCCAGAAAATGAGTAGTTTGTGATTAGCTGCAAGGAAAGTAAACATGATTATACTGAAGAAAACACCACTGAACCAGCCAGGAAAATCCAGCCAACCACTTTCATTAATCCAAATTAGTGGCCAAGATATTTCTATAAGGGTAAGGTCGTATTATCCAAAGGAACTGCATTCCTATGGTTTCAACTTCAGGTTTGAATCCTAATAATTAAACTTCAGATGTCAAGTACTGGAAACACAAGTCATCCATATCAAAAGCAGCCTATGAATGTACTGTAACAGCAACACATGACTTGTAATAACACTGGAAAAACTCATCTCCCCCACCCCTCTCTTTACCAGCCCATCTCTATCTCCCAAAGCAGCTACAAACACAGATAAGAACTGTAGAACAGTTTTATAAATATGTGTTAGTAACTTATCAGGAAAAGCATTTTGATCAAGGATTGCACTGCAAATAAATGCTTGCAGAGATCTCTGATGATTTAATCTGAAGCATTTTGATTAATCCAGATACTTCTTGGTATAGAGACCTATTTCTACCAGCCAGAAGTTTCTGATCCACCTTTGCTGTTTCATTAGAGACTGAATGCCTGGTAAAACATAAGGCACAGTTAGAGGATTAAAGACATTTTGTACATCGTGTTAGTTACTTGGCTGGCAGGGAAAACCCATCTCTCCTTACCCTCAGCAGCTGACCTTGGGTTGCCACTGCTGATCAGAAAATAAGTGGAATAATGTGATGTACTTAAGAGTAAACATATAAAGCTATAAGTACTCAGCAAACTTCAGGAAAAACTAGGAACCAGTATCTCAGAGGAGCTTTCATGGGACTGTTCCCAGTGGTCATTTGTAACGAAAGACACTGCATTTGTGTTTACATGAGCAAGAATGTATTTCAAAAAGTGCTGTCTTACCAACACACAGAAATATGCATTGTTTGGCAGCTTATGGGCAACAAAATTCTTACCCTGTCACAGATACTAATGGTGAGGTCACAAATCACATCAAAAGCTGAGACTATCAAAGGCACTTCATATATCCAAGATGCTCCCTGAAAAAAAATTCTTACATATATTTTAAAAAACCTGCTACTGTTAAGACGAGCATTATTTGGTGCTCTAGAAAACCTCACTTGTTTTAACTGCAAGTTTTATTTATATGGAGATTTCCATTCAGTTCCCTGATGTGCCCAAGTGTCTCTCTCTAATCAGGGCCCATCCAGAGGCTCTGGGAGCACAGAGGGACCAGCCTGGAGCAGGGTCAGTGCCAGGGCTCTCCACTCACCCCACCTGATACAAACACCAGTCACCCTCACCACAACCCATCGTTTATGTCTGTTCCAGAGTTTGAACTCATCCTTGCAATGCAACTGTGGACACAAACCATCAGTGAGAAGTCCAGGGGCTCCTGCAAACACTCCCTAAAATAAACAGGGAGTAGCTCCATACAGGTGAAGGGCACTAGAAACACAGATTTAGTTAAGCTTAAACAAGTTATTCCCTAATGAATGGATCTCATTGCATGGGTTTCATCTGTTCTTATTTCAATCTATGCCTTCATTCTTTCAAATGAAAAGAATTCAGACTATCGAGATCAAAAAGAAAGCAAACACAGACAAAGAGTTGATACGAAATATAAACCTCCATGCACGAGTAAGGAAAGAAAAGAGGCCTGTAACCAAACATATACCACTATGTCAATTTTTTTTAATTCCATCTTCCAAAAATAGGAGCATCTGTCCATGTAGCAAGATCCCCAGAGACACGAATCAGTACCAGCAGTATGTGAGCAAATATATAGAGCACCTGCAGTGTGGTAACTACTGACATTGACTTACTTTTTTAGAGGACATTTGTCTCAAGAACTTCTCAAACGTTCTTGAGATAATTTCAAGAGATACTGTGCTTTCAGAGAGGGAGGCCCTTATCCACAAACCACTTGAGACTGCTACAATAAAATAATCTTAAGGTTTGCTCTGTTCTTCCACATAGGGTCGTTATTAGGGGTCCTCTGACCTGAGCTGTTAGAGCTGTTCCTGTCAAGAGGTCAGAGTTTTTCTTTCACAAATACATGTGAAAACAGAGTCCCAAATATCCACTGGGAAGCAGGACAACTCTTGGTGGCCCCAATTTGCTGCCTGTCCCTGCATCACCCCACTGTGACAGCCCAGCTGTCCTGGGGTGAAAGAGCACTCGGCAACCTGCAGTTTATTATTAAGCAGCCCCAGAGACAAAGTCACAACTGAAGAAACAAAGACTGATGTGACTTATTTAAAGGCATAAACTGCTTTTAAAAAAGAAGATTAACATTTAAGTGGTTGGTTAACCTGGTAGCAGAAACAGCTTTTTCTCAGTTTGTGTGAACTAGGTCAAACAGCTTTTACCTTCCTTCCAGACCATCTACACCTACAGCAGAAAACACAGACCTGTCTCTTTACACACACTTTTCTACATACAACATGCTGGTGTTCCCATATCTGTAAACAGGCCCCTAAAAGGAATCAATATCGGATAGTATGAGCTGTGTTTCCAAAATACTATGTCAGAAGTGCAACTCTGCAAGTTCGACATGAGTTTGTTTCAACAGATTTAGATGGTGTCAGATTCAGTTTTCATGTTTGTCCAGCACAAAATTAAAGCCAAAATTCAAAGCATGAGCCCCCCACTAACTCACTCTCTATTTTACTACAGACATGACACATATCAGTTTGGAGGAAAAAAAACCTCCTTCAAGGTTAAGCATTTCCTCGACCTCTTTTTGAACTCAAACACACTGTTGTTCCATTGTCACTTCAGATTGTCAGCTGCCAAAACAACACTTCTACAGCTCTCCCTTTTCAATCACACTTCTTTCACTCTTCCTTCATCCAAAGCCAGTGCACTCGCATCTTTTGACATGAATCTTATCCCTTCTTTTTTTAAGAACAAAGTATTTCAGCTACAACTTCCAGAGCCCAGTCAGTGTCCCTTTGCTGCTGCGCCCCAGCGAGTCACACAAAGACCGTTTTCTCCCCCTCCCTTTAAGCACTAAAAAAGATTCTGATTGCGTTAGAAATTACTGTGTAGCTGGATAAGGGTTGTAGGATCGTTAAAGAGTTGCCAATTAAGTGTTAAGCACCAATTAGCTGGCCCTTACCTTGCAGCATGCACCTGTAGGCAGACTCGGAGATCGCATAGATGTGCGGTGGCATCTCATGGCGCTTCTTCCCTCTGTACATCTCAATAATGTTTTCTGAATAAATCGGGAGGTTCTTGTAAGGATTTATAACTACACAGAACAGCCCTGAATAGGTCTGGGAAAAAAAAAAAAAACAAACACAAACATTTCTGTTAGTAAACAGTATTGAAATAGAGTCATAAAGAACAAAAAAGCTTTTTTCACAGGTTCTGTAATATTTATCTTAAAACAAAATTGAGGTCCTTTTTGTAGAGCAACTCAAAGTGCATGCTATATTCAAATTATTAGTTTCTAGTTCTCTTAAAAGGCTCTTTAATTACCTGCATAAAAAGTAATTTAAAGATAATAAGCGTAGGTAAATTTGAAGAGGAGCATCTGATCTCTTTCCCACAGACATTTAAATCTCCCTCCCGTTTGCCAAGTTTCAGGGTTTATGGACACCTTTTGATGTTCAACTCCTTCGGTAAAATGTGCATTCCAGGGTATTTTCATTTTTGAAGGAACTGATAATCTCCACTGCTCTATTAAATAATCTGAATGAGGGAAAAGCCTATTTCAAACCACCCCTGTTTCTGCTGTGCTGTTATTGTCTCATATCTGTATGTCCTTCCTGCTCATCAGCCCTTTCAATCCCACAGGGGGGGTCATTCCCTCCCCATCCCAGCCCAGCTGATGGACAGCCTGGCAGCTGGCACTGCAGACATCTCACAGCCTGCCTTCAGAGCTGACACTCCACACAAGCACCAGGACTCCCAGAATATCCAGGCACCCAGCACAGACTGTACACTGCTGATTCCACTGACTCTCATTGAGGCATTTTTTTTGAATCAAAACACGCCTCAAGTGCTACAGAATTGAGCCCACACTGAAGAGATGCCCATAGGGCCACAGTTCCCTGTGATCCAAGTATCACCTCCTCCAGAACAGCTCCAGCTCTGCTCCACACAAGTTAGCTATAAGGAAGTTATCAGGGAACAGCCATGGCAGAAGAACTCACAGAGGCAGCCACTGACACTCGGTTCTGTGGGAGGGACAGACCAGCAGGGTCTGGCTCGGGATCAAAGGCTGAGCTCCCAGACAGACACCCTGCACACAGCAGAGCTCACCCAGGGAGTTTCCCTAATCCAAGGCATCTGGATGGCTCTGCCTTTCCAGCAGCAACTAAAACTGAGGGCTCTAAAGAAAGCAAAACCTCTCCATTCACCGTTACCTCATCACCTGCTTTGACAGTGTGTTCTTTTTGGTCAGTGCAACTCCCAGCTCAGGAACGTGGGCAGGAGAGACCAGGTTTGACAGAAATAGGAGGTATCTTTGAAAATGTCAGGAAAACCATGCTTCTTACCTTTGCAGGTTGAGAGGAGAGAAGGAACGGAGGAGAGAAGGAACGGAGGAGAGAAGGAACGGAGGAGAGAAGGAACGGAGGAGAGAAGGAACGGAGGATAAGCAGAGAGCATTAACAGCTCTTCAGAGCCCAGAATACTGAGCAGGTAACTCATGATTTTTATAATATTAGTCAATTTTAAAAAGTATTTCTGCTACATTTGTATCATCACAGTAGCTGAAAGTTCTGATCTGCCTTTTTTTTTTAAGAATAAAAGATTTTAGTTGAAGGAAATGGTGCCCTGTTCTTTCTGCACCTAAAAGGGATTCTGGAAAGACAAACAGAAGGTGATTTCTGAACTGAGCCAGGAGCACCATCAGCAAAGAAAAAGAACTTGGGTTTATGCCAGATGTCCTGACATAGGGACATTTTATGTCCTTACAGGAAAATACTCCCTGTGCTTTGGGCAGATCTGCTGGATGATAAGCACTGCAGGGCCTTACCATCTAAATAAGGTATTTATTTCCCAAGAGAAAGGACACAGATGTTATCAGGTCAACTGATCCAAGCATAAAGAGCAACTTATCAGTTATTAACTCAACATAACATGGGGCTGTTGGCAAGAGAGCAGTTCCTTTCCAGCCACATGGTCCTACCCCTGTCCCTCTTGCCACCATCAGCCCCTTTGCAGTAACTGAACAAGCTGGATATAACTGAAGACAAATTTCAAAAAGAAAGGGTTGGTAATAATCAGTTCCCTGCCCAAACTTATTCCTCATCACTGGTGATATTGAAAGGGAGAGGGAAGGCAGGACAGTTATTTTAACAGCGTGGTACAACCAGCCAAGGAGCCAATTAACTGATGAGCACTGGACCTCCATTCCTGGCCAGCCAACTTCCCTGTGCTCAGCTGAGGGCACCCACACATCTCTGTCATCACTCCTGGTGACACAGAGGCATCAAGAACTACCACAAGCCTGGTTTCCAGTCTAGTCTTCAAATATGGATAACCAGGAAAAAGGCACATGTCCACTGAGCCCAGCTCAGGATCACTGAGCAGCACCTCCGCTGTGCTCCTGCAGTGCAGCCAGAGCCCATGACACACCGAGTTACTGGGGGAGATCTGCTCCAGACAAAGGAATCCCCACACCCAGAGTCCACTTCAGACCTGTCCCCACACAGCCCTGACCAGTGTAATGGCACCAACGTGTGCAGAATCCAGCAGATGCCTCTGGGAGGATTCTGGACTCCCAGCCAGCGCTCCTGAGCCTGCTCTGGTTTTCACCCACCCAGCTTCACAGACTTCCAGTTTACCTGTTCCTCATCTTACCAAGGACAGCAACTCCCAAACCAGTGACTGGTTAAGCTCTAAGGGTGGTGTTGAATAAACCAGCTACATTACAGTCACTCTTTCAAAAGCAATACTCTATTGCTCTGCAAATTCATCCAAAACTTTTACCACCTCTTTTGGCCTTTTATGTTCCCAACAGAAAGCTGTTGTTTTATACCTAAAATCACTGCCCTTCCCCTGACATGAATAAACTGATAAGTAATTAAAGAAAAAACCCTTAAGTGTTAGGCTAGAACAGCTGCTTGAAGATGATCCTTCTCTCTTCCCCCCAGTTACTTTGGCACCTTTTATTTCCCCAGCACAGACACAGAGTAAATGTTACTATTTAGCTACACAAAGAAGTAATAATTTATAAAAATAAAATTAACAATCCTTCAGACCTGTATGGATGATCCCTAACCTGGGAGCCTTTCCAGACTCTCTCCTGAAGCAGGAATTGGATGGACCTGTGAACCTGGAAGGACCAGAATAAGCAAAGCCCAACGATGCCAACATAACTGTCAATCTAGAGGAGACCAGCAAATGTCCTGGGCAAATGAAAAAGGTTAATTTAAGAGGCTCTGTATTGAACAGGGACAAATTAGACCTTATGAAGCACAAAATTCTACCTTTCACCAGTGCTAGGGTTCATTATCTGAAACTAAACCTAAAGGAGTGGCTTTTATCCCAGACCATTCAGTCTGTGCCACGACACAGCTCCCCACACACAGCACCCTGAACTCCAACACCCTGACTCCCTTCACAGTTGCCACCCAGTTCATTCTCCCTGCAGAGTTTAAAAATCACACTTTCTCCAAAACACCACCACACTGCACAGCCCTAATTTATTGAAAGGAAGATGGAGCTGAGCTTTCCCACACAGCTCCCAAATTTCCTGACCGTCATCTATTGCAGAAAGCAATGTCTGAACATATTGGAGGGCTGTGTTCAGGGCTTGGTAGGCAGAGAAACACAGAAGAGATGGTTTTATTGAGCCAAATTTAACTGGGAGGGAGGTAAATGGTACAAAAATCTTATAGAGCTATTTTATAACTTCAAGTCTCACAGTACATCACTGTACCCAAGGCAGCAGATTTCAGGCAAGGGCTTTTTGCATGCAAACTGAACACATGAAAAGTAGGCTGAGATTGTTTTACACCCCTCATAAAGCTTCCTGGTGAGCAGCCATGGGAAGAACTATCAGAACTTGCACACCGGCTTAAATAAATGGACACCCTGTTTAATGAATACTATGCTGCAGCACATGGACTCTGATGGAAGTGTCTGATGGGAATTAGAGCTGGGATCAGCACTGACAAGCTCCAGTAACCACCCAGTCTGGAGGAAGAACCAGACTTCACTCATTTTTCAGCTGACAGGTATATTAAGAACTGAGAGGCAAGTAGAGGTGCTGATTCACCTTGAGCTCATGGGATCAGCTGGGAACAAGCTGGTTGCTTGAAACACACATTGCTGCTTTAGCCAGGACCAGGCTGCAGGCAGGACCAACCAACAGCAACAGCACATGGAATAACCTGGGATGAGCTCAGCTGGTCAGAGCATGATGCTAAAACACCACGGTGTGGGTTTGATCCTCTCGTGGGCCACTCACTTCAGAGCTGAATGCCATGATCCTTGTGGGTCCCTTCCAACTCAGAACATCCTGTGACTCTGTGAATGCAAACTCCAGGCAAGGCTCCAGAGACAAACAGTAAAGGAGTGCTCTGACAGAGGTTTGGTACACAAGCTCTCCCTCAGGACACTAAGTGTGGAGTTTGAAGGTTTCCAGATGCTTACAGCCTTTATCCAGTAGTTTATCATTGAGTAATATGGGTTTTGGTGAGCTGTCCCAGACTGCAGAGTTCAGGTTCCTGGCCTGGCCTGTTTGAAAACTGTATTTTATTCCCACAGCCTGAGAGAGAGGTGCATTAAATGAACAACTGGCAAGCAGAGTGTGTGATTCCCAGGTGAAAGCACGTGGGAGCTCAGGCTCTAAATCCAGAGTGTGGGCTTTCCTGGCCTGTCTGCCCTTAAAACCATATCACACCTTCCCTGTGCAGACACAGATGGAGGTGTTAAGGGTCAAAAGCCTGGGACGATTCCTTGGATTAACAGCTCAGCTTTGCAGTTCCTGGATCCAGGAACATGCTGTTATGACTGTTAGCTTGGTTTCTTCTGCCACAACATCAAAAGGCCCTTTAAAGCACCACATTAGAAAGATGCAGGTAAAGTTTTGGAATTTGTAACAATCAGTTTGCATCACCTGAGCATGCAGGCTCAACATTTATCTCCGGTTCTTCAGATATAAAAACTGACAGATTTACTCTATTACTACATCAATAATTAAGCTGAAGTAAGTAAACATCTACACATCTCTCATTATTACCTGAAATAGAAACCAGCAGTTTCCAGCCTAGCAAGCATTACATGTTTTAAGCAGTATCCCATAACTACTGGAGTAGAGCACATTCTCCAGGTTGATAAATTGCCTCATTGTAGCATTTTCTTGCCTGGCTTCCCTTCCTGAGGTTACAGACCCCCATTCCACACTCCAGGACCTACTGAGTTCTCTGAGCTGGATATAGTTTTCCCACGTAGAACCTTTTCTCCTAAAGTTATCCAATCTTAAATTCAAGCCTCAAAGCAGGGCAGGCAGCTCTTCAGTCTCAGGGAGGAGAAAGGTGAGGTTGTGCCCTGGGGTGGGACATGTTCTCTGCCCCTGCCCAGCTCCAACCCAGCTGCCCTCAGGGCAGGGGCAGCCCCCAACCACCACCCCCAGTCTCCCTGGCCAGGGGACAGCCAAGATAAGAACCTAGAAAATAACCCAGACATCTCTGTACAAGCCCAAACTGCTGGATTAAAACAAAAAATAAACAACCACAACAAACAACAGTACCCACAAAGTTGGAATCAAGGGTAAGGAATCCCCTGTGGAGTAGTGGGAACCTCAGGTCAGAGAGGCTGGGGGACAAGAGCCACTGTTCCTCAGGAAAACTGAGGAAGAGAGTGAGAAAGGCAAGGAGCACAACACATACACCAGCTAATCATGACAAAGCCCAGCCCATGCTGTGGATGACTTGTCTGGAGATACTCTCTACAGCTGGAGCTGAACAGAGGCTCACCAGTGCTGTATTTTCACAGTGACAGCTGTCAGGAGATGTGTTCAAAGGAGAAAACCCCACAGTGGATCAGCAGTGCAGGTTCTACCCTGCTCAGTGAGCTCTCCAGCTCTCCCAGACAGGCTCAGGGTCACAGCCACTCAGACAGAACGGCCTCAGCCACAGCAACTGCTCAGAGCTAAAACATGATCTGAGGTTGCACCAGGGCCAGAGGAGTATTAATATCCTTTCACAGGGCTCCTGTACAGCTGCATGTTGGAGCTTGACTGCTCTACAAACAGCTTTACACAGGCTACCATGAGTTCTGGTGCAGGCACACAGCTTGTCCTGCAGCACAAAGCATTCCACTGAGCAGCACTTCAACAGGAGTCCAGAACCCAAACTGCTGCTCCTTTTCAGGCTGTTAAGTAAGCTACCTGTTTTTACAGAAACTGAATATTTGACAAGAACATGCACTTTTTCACAGCTCTTCTTGCCTCAGGGCAAGGAGGGAATTGACTGATTTCCCTTCAGTCCCTCTGAGATTTCTAACAAACTGAAACCCTGCAAAGAGCTTCTTCAACTTAATCACACTTGTGAGTCTTCCAAAAAATCAAGAGTCGATGTGAAAACAAGTTCTTGTGTCAAAGCAACACTTCCAGTGTGAAGCCCAGCATTTCTTCTGCCACATGCTGGGTATTAGATCCAGTGACTGGTCTGTGTCAAGGAAAAGATGGAATCAAGCAACAAACACTATTTCTTGCAGTTTTCTTTTAATACCCATCTTTGACGCTCAGTAACGTGAAACATTCCCAACTGGACCAGCAGGAAAATTAAAGCAATTAGAACACAGAAGCTTATGTAATACCACAGATTGTTCTAGGTTACACTCTGGCCTCACAGGAGGCAGCAGCTTAACAGAAGGAATAGCTTATAGACAAGTTCAGTGTTACCAGAGCTCCCACCCACAGCAGGCTCTGGAACTGGGGACTGTGGCATATTTCTCATTCTTTCCCTCTTCTGCTCCAGTAAAATGGAAAGTACATTAAAATTGAAAGAAAGAATTGCAGGCCAATTACAGAGGTAGCACTTGCAATTATCAGAAAAATACCTGCTGAAGTATTTTAACTTGCACTATAGTGAGCACGTTTTCCTCTTCACTGGTGGAAAGAAAAACCCAGCAGTCATCTGCAAGGAGAGCAGGAACCAGCAGGAGGGTTCCAGGAGCTCTCAGCCTCACAGAAACAGCTTCAAAACCCTTTTCCCAAAGTTTCTGCAAAAAATTAAACGTGGAGGAGCATGCAGGTAAGATAATGCACAGTTCACTGGAGTTTGGAGCTGAACGTAACCCTTTCCTCAAGGGGCTTCACCAGCTTTTTATCCTTCCTCAAGGAGCAGCACAACCAGTCAGCTCTAACTCGACCTCCCCTACAGCACACACGTCTCAGGTCCATGTCCCCAGCTCCAACTCCCCACCTGAGCATCCAGAGTCAGGCCATGGGCTCCCCAACATCCCACCCCACCCACATGTGCCAGAGGCCACCTGGAGACTGAGGCAGGGGAACACAAGTCCAGTGGTTGAGAAATTCTGCTCATTTTAATCCTCCTGACTGAACGAGGTCAGGAAGTAGTTAAGAAGCAGTTCCAATGATTTATGGGGGTATCAGAAAGCCACACCATCAACTGTGGGCAAGGGACTTCCTCCAGGAAAGCCGGGCCTACAACAGATGTGGCAACAGTAACATTTTTTTAAATAGGTTTTTATAAAGCCCACTGGATTTTAAATATCTTAGTTTTTACTGTGGCTTAATTACACCCCACATCTGAGTGAGCAATTCCTTCATCCCATCCTGCTGCAGTGGGTACAGGAGTGGGAACTTCTGACTGTACAAGAGACTTCTGAGCCTCCCAGATAATCTTTCAATTTAAAAAGATCATCAAACTCAAACGTTTATAGACCCATTGAGTGGGCAAAATGTTGTGTATCCCAGAACTTTTCAGACATTTCACCTGCACTTACCAGTCAGCCCATTAAAATACAGCCATCTGCAATCTGGATATGTCAGATTTCTCTGGAAAATCAGTACCTTGTGCCAAACCTGCACAGGATCCACCCCGCCAGTGTGTGATCCAGAGCACCCATCTGGGTTTGCCAAAATACTTCTGTTAACAAGATATTCATAAGTTCATGGTTTTTCAGTTTAAAATATGCTTTAAAAGTGGAATGGAAGGGTCTTTCTTGCCATCAAAAGAGGTGCTGACCACAAGCAGAGCTTTGAATTGCTGGGAAAAGTGTCACCCAGCCCTGCCTTAGCAGTGTTAACAGCCATCAGCTTATTCATCCCAATTCCAGCCAGGGTCTGCAGTACCAAGAACAAGCTGCTTTCCATTTAAGCAGAAATAAGGTGTACTTACATTCCTGATCCACTACCTGTATTTTGATTAAAAAAAAAAAAAAAATGCTTTTCATAGGTTTTTTTAATATTCGGGTTGGATGGGGCCTCTGAGCCACCTGGACTAGTGGAGGCTGACCCTGACCATGGCAAGAGGTTGGAAAGAAATGAGCTTTAAGGTGCCTTCCAACCCAAACCAGTCTAATGTTTCATGACTTAGAAATTCAAAATTCAGAATGCTGCCTAACAAAGCATTGAAATAACAGAGTGAGTAGGAACAACTTTGCTTTTTGCAGCTCTAGAAGAGGAATAGTCTATGTCAAAATTACATTCACAAAGAAAAGAGAATCATCTTGCTCTGAAGTGAAAGAAGAGGACTCTCAAGTTGCACACAAACCAGACAGTCCCTCACAAACAAAATGGTAAAAAACTACTTAAACATATTTTTAAAAATTATTGACACCATTCTTTCCTTCAGATCAGCCATGAGTCAAATTAGGTAGTAAACTTTGAGTAAAAACTTCATTTTGAACATAACTGACATGCCTGTACATGAGCTTTGCTTTTCTGAATAGACTGAAGCCAATAAATACATTGTTAATATTGAAGTGCAAAGGTATCAAGATGGAGAAAACACCTCTTCCTACACCAAAAACTCCTTAGCAGCTCTCAGACTCGATTTGTAGCTCTCCAAAGCACCCAAGTATCTCCCCTGTCTATTGCCAAGTGCAGCATCTGTCCTCCTGGCACTCTATTTTCAGACTAAATCCTCCTCCTTATCTCCTCTGCCACTTCCCAACCCTTCCCACCAACAGCAGAGACCCATTTGAAGCATCTCCCTTTTCCCAGGACTGCAGCTGAAGGAGGCAGCTTTGGCTCAGCCCCCCCTGGCACCACAGACCCGTGAGCCACAGCAGAGCTGCTCTGAGCCCCCACAGCTCCCAGCACAGCAGGCTGGAAATCCCAGCCCGGGAGTTCCCACACTCAAAGGCCACACTGGACCAGGAAGAGCTTGGAAGTTGGTTCATGAAAACCCCAAAGCTCCTGAAGCACTGACAGGGAGAATTATTGGAGCAGCAATCTTGTCTTATCACAGCTTGTGACAAAGCATTAAGTCAAGGGGGGGGGTCTTGAAACTCAGTAGCCTCCAAGGCTGAGAGACTCCTAACATCCACTCCTTCCAGGGGATTTCATTTCTCCATTTCATTGTCTGAGTCAAAGACTATTCCCCACCCATGAGATCATCTTTTGCTGACTTAAGTAGAAATCAAAATCTACCTAGAAGCCTCCACAGTGGCATTTTACATGCAGATCTTGTACAAAGAGAGATGTTTCCTCACTCAGGCTACAGCCCTCGGTGACCTAAAACTTCTGACTAGAACTAGACTCCTCTCTTAAAGCAACACCCCCAGAAAGGGATCTGGAACTCAGCTTATCATGGCATATTCAACCACCACCACAAAACCAGTCTGAGCAAAATCATGTTTATTCCAAATCTTCAAAGGACCTCCTAAACCCTCTGGGAATTCCTCCTGAGTGCCCTTCCAATGAACTACCCCCTGTTCCTGATCTACAGCTGAAGGATATCACCAAACACAGGCTGAAGCCAGGATTAAAGTTGGCCACTCCAAAGCAGGGCAGGCAGAATAGTCCAGTTTTACATGAAGCTGAAGAATCAACAGTTCACAGGCATATGCAGTAACCAAAATACACAAGAAGCTGCCACTCCAGCGAGATATGAGACCAATTCAGAGCATCAGTGGCTCAAATGATTCATAAGAAATGCTGATACCCCTAGAAAAGCTCAAGATTTGGGAGAGTTCAGCTATGAAACACAACAAAGAGTGAAAACTCACAGCCAAGGTAAAAGTAATGAGAAAACAAACAAAACACCTGCTGTAGGTGGCTGCACCTTCACAGAACCAGCACTTCGTGCTTGATGAAAACCAAGTCTCAAACATGAGCAGAGACCTCAAGGACTCAGATTCACTGACAGGTTAAGGAGAAAAGTCCAAGTGCACAAAGTCATAACGACAGATTTACCCATTCTCAGGGATTAAAATATATATAGGGAGAGAATATATATATTCAAAAGGATTTGCTGCAAAGGTAATACAGCTTCTCTAGGAAAGAATGTTTATAACATATTCTTGTTACACTCAAATCTTGTGGCAAGCAACAGAACAGGCAATGGTAGAAGTGGAGCAAGAAATTATTTCATCTCCAAAACAAAACTGGGATCACTACAGTTTACACACAACCATCCTTCCCAGCAGTTCTTATACAAGTCCTGCTGCCTTTACATCTCCTGTGCTGTCATGAACAGAGCACAGAAAGACAGGACCAAGCACTGATACGTTTTTCCAAGCCACTGATCCTCCACGTTCTCCATTTGTGTTCATCTCCCACGGCCCAGTAGCGAGACTCAGAGCCCCAGCTCGGGTCACTTGGCAGGCCTGGGAGATGGTAGAAGTTCCAGAAGCTCCTGGCCATCCCTACTTGGATGTCACATGAAACTCTTGGTGGTGGAATGAGCATCACTGCCCAGGTCACCAGCCAGCTTTAGTCAGCCTCCCTGTTCCTCCAGCAGAGTCACCCTGGAGCAGCAGATTACAGACAGATGACTGGGCCCACCAGCCAACTCCCTCAACTGGTTGTTTCCTTTCTAGGGACTGAAAGGAAATGTGGCTACTTCAGTTGACATTCTTTCACCTGCCACTTCCTAGAAAGGCAACACTGCACTCTGCCTTTTGGCAAATTTAAATCAGATTCACCACCTCCACCTCAACTGCCTGAGACCAACACCAAAATGTAAGATTTCAGTTTGGTTATTATGGGAGTACTATGTGGAAATCAAAACATACCTTTAACCAGCTCATGTCGTGGCCAAACCACCAGAACTGACTTCAGCTCAGTTAACTTTGGCTCTTTTCCTTACACCAGGCAAACATCAGCAGGAATTGCAGGCAATGGCTCTGGGCTGTGCCAGCAGCAATGGCAGTGCCACATTCCTGGGGTTTAGCAATCCCTGACAGAACTACACTAAAAACACCCCCAGCTTGAGCTCTTGAGGAAGTTTCTCTATGGTCTGTGGATCTGTGCAGCATTCAGCCTTTACTCCAACACTTCTCACCACTGCTCTTTCCCCCACCTCCAAAAACTAAGCTGAGCTTTAATTTCAGACAAGCAGCCATTATTCCAGCTGCACTGAGCCATTATTCTTGGTACCAGCAGCATCCTCCAGCAATGTCCCTGTAATTCAGCCTTCCAGTAAAGGCCAACAAACCCATGAGCTCCTCAATCCCAACCAACTCCCTCCAGCCTGGGGGCAGAGAAGTCAGATGCACTAATCCCCCTCTGTGGCAGCAGCATCACAAGGCCAACAACCAAGTTCCAGAGTCTGCCTCAACAGGGAAAGAATGAAAGCAGGGAGTACCTTTGGGAAGTGGTGGGGGAAGAAAAAAAAAAAGGTATATCACCTGCAGAGTACCACAAACTCCACATATGTGATCAGCCAGTCCTTCAGAAAGGGAGGATTGTCAGCCACCCAGAGTAACACAGCCCTGGATCCCCTGTGTGTGTACAGTGACAGGTTCTCACACATCCTCCAGAGCCATTTCTGGCTGTGTTTACTCTGTGCAGTCCTTGGACTAGAGTTTGCTGTGACATTTAAGGCCCTCAGCTTTTAACCTTCACAATGAAATAGGGTTATAAGAGCTGTAATGAATTTCATAACAGCCATCATTAGCATTGATACACAGACTGAAAACTTTTGACCTATCAACCTTGTTTACTTTTAGTTTTCAATCCAGTCCCTACTTATTATCCAATTAGTTTCCTAATGCAGAAATCATTCCAGAAGTATTTTTCACTGAGCTCTGCTGTAAACACTTTGGTTTAAGGCCTTGGAAGGGCAAAAACCATAAACCCACAGAGGGAGCTGACAAAGAAGAACAAATATAAAACAAAGGATTTTGAAGTTGCATATAATTTTTAGTAAGTCCAAACATTACCAAGCAAAAAATTAAATGATACCTCCATTAATACCTTGATGGAGGGGAAAAATGAGCCAACTTGCAGGACTAAATAAAATGGATTTAAGCTTCAGGACAAGTGTTTTTAAAGTGAACCAAGCATTTAAGATGTTCCAGTTCCTTTTAGGACAGAAAGTCTCCTTGTAGATTTTCATGACTCCCTGACCCAACAAATCACTGTGCCACCAGTTTGCCAAGAGACCAGGAGCTGCTCTGAACTGTACAGGAAAGACCTGGGACAGTGTCCAAGGGAGGAGCAGGGTCAGACAGCACCAACAGTGCTCTGATTCCCAACTCTAGGGCAAGATGGTGATAAGCCAGATGTTCAATTAGTGCTTCAAAACCACTGGGAAAAAAAAAAAGCTTTATCTTATTGGTTTATTTTAAGCACTCCAACGCATTCTTTCCTGGCCACTATGTTGATATTCAGTTCCAAAAAGACATTTTGCACTCCCGGCACTCTCCAACTTCAGCTTTTAACTAACAGCAGGGCCTCTTATTGCCACTTTTAATATGCAGCAAGTTAAAACACGACATGTGCTCATTCACAGGAGCAACTAAACACAGCAGTTCAGCAAAGTGGGGGTTTGTCATCTCCCTCAGCTCACACCAACCTGCCACTGCTCACTGGGTCAGCTCAGCACGTGAGACAAGTGCTCCAAGGAGCAGCACAAGCAGAGCCCCTGGAGCTGCCATTTCACATCCTGTTGCTAGAAGACACTCACAGAATTATATCATTTGTTTTATGACAGAGTCCTTGACCTGTACACAGCATGGAAAAAGGCTTTGGACTAATGTAAATGGCAGGGACACAAGTATTTAGGCTGTCAAATCACAGATGTGACCCGTTCCCTCTGTTTCACACAGCAAAGGGATGGGAACCAGGACAGTTCAGTTGAATTAGCACCCAGAATGACTCTAATAATTAGTACTTACATAGATGAGCCCAGAGTAATAGCGATCCTTTAAATTGTGCAATACAGAGGCTTCATTCAAACAGGTTAATTCTGCCATGTCTTCCACTTTAGAGAACTTGGGAGGATTCATCTTCTGAACATCATCTTTATTGACTAGTGCTTTCTTCCCATTCTCTGCCAGTTCCACCAACACCTCATCCCCCTTCTCCTCCTTGATGCTGGCTGCCTCGAAGCCGTGGCGCTCCGAGGGGATCCACACCAACTTTTTGGCAGTCCAGTCAGCCTGGGTGGCAGGGTTGTAGATCACAGCCCTATCCACGAAGAGGTACCTCTCTGGATCCTCCTGTCCCAACCTCTGTGCCATGGTGGGAAGCGAAGGTGCCCTCTCTCAGTTACCCTGTGATTGGAGAGGGAAAAGCAAAGAGCAGGTTACAAACAACGCTCTGACCCACGCAGTGCCACAGCAGTCAAATGATCCATCACCAATATCTGCATCTTCCCTGGAAGAAGCAGCATCAGTTCTCTCTCCCAGAGTCTGGAGAAGCCCCTGTTCACACAGCAGCCCTGCACAAACCAACTGCCAGACAAAAGTATCCTCCAAACCCAGTGCAGGAAAGCCAGTATGAACTGGTTCTAAGTGTGCACCAGCCAGGGTGAGACACTGCAGCACGTGTGAGAGCTGCAAGCAGGAAAATCACAGCCCTGTGTCCTGGACTGAGATAAGGAAGAAGAGCAAATTGAGCAGAATTTTGTTAGTAAAAATTCTAACAGCTGCAAGGGAACAGTGAAAAAAAAAATACAGAGATAGATACAAAACCATAAATCTGCTCACTGGGTGGCTGGCTGCAGAAACCAGAACATGTTTTAAAATGTGGATTCTCAACTACAGACAAGAACTTAGGACACTTGGAGTTTCTGCAAGACATTAAGGCAGCTAAACCTTGATCATATTCTTCCTGAAAAACATGAGACTCTCCATTTCCACAGCCTGCTCCTGTTCTCAGTCCTGAGCGCTGACATCACCATAATCCAAAAAAAATGTCTCCAGATCTCAAGTTTACCTCGAGGCTCAAGACACTGCAAGGGCTGATGCTGGATTTTCCAACAGCTCCACGGGTAATTTGAAGGGGAAAGAAAAACTGCTGACTGACAAGAGCCCCTGCACACTCATTTTACCTGCCTCTATCCAAGAGAGGGCCCTGCCCCTTCCCTGGGCTCTGCTGTCACAGCCAGGATTCTTGGAGCTGGAGGGTTCATCTGGAACTCCCCGAGAGCAGAAAGGTCAAGCCTGACCCCTCATACTCCGGCTATCAAACATCTTGGTTGGTAACACGTTAAATATCTTGGTTTGTCACACACATGCGACATCTCCTCTGCTGAAGAATGTTACATCAGCTTTTTCCACCAGGTAACCTAAAGGTCAACTTGGGAAGAAAACCAGGGAGGTTTCCCAAACTGCATTTGTCACCTTTCCTACCACAGCACGTGCTCTGGCAACCCAACCCTCCTTGGCAGAGCATGTAATTAAATAGGATAATTGTGTCTCCATCTACGGCAGAGAGATTTGTTACACTGTCCAACTTCGATGTAAAGCAGGCGTGAAGTCACCCAACCCTTCCGAGGTGTGAGGAGCAGCCCGGTTACCACAGACAGCTTAATTCAAATCAAGATATGATGACTCAACATTAAAAGTATTTCAGAAGAGCCTCTGAGAGAAAATTCCCATGAAGAAAGAAGGAATCGTTGAGGGGACACGTTCAGTAATAGCTGGACTCCTCCACCACGAAAATAAAGATATTAGTCAAGGAAGGCTACACCCGGCTCAAGAAGCCCATAGATTTAACAGCTGAGCCTCCAACCCCGAACGAGGAAGGCGACTGTGCCAGAGCACAGCCCAAGTTCCAACAAAGCCTTGGAAACGCCGGTGCCACCCTCGTGTGCCAATGCACCTCCGTGTCGGTCCCGAGCGCTCCAGGTGTGACACAGCCAAAGGCATCCAAGATAAGCTCACCCTCGGTTCTCACACACCGAGAGGCAGCGAAACCTGAAGGTCAAATAAAGCTAACGCGACAAAATCAATCATTACCGTTCCCCCCGCGGAATTAAAGGCTGAGGAGTGAAATGAACGCGTTCATATATAACTGCACACACCGGTCACGTACGAACGGTGGAACTGGCTTTACCCCAGTCCCCGAGGGACAGACCGAAACATCGGGGGACCACAGGCGGCTCCAGGGTCACTCTCGCCCCCGGGCTTCCAACCCCACCAAGCCCATCACAAAAGCCCCTCTGCAGAAGGCGAGCGAGCCCCAGCTCACCCTGCCCAGGGCTCCTCCGCTAACAATGGCATTCAAATGAAACACACAAATGAGCGCATTTCTCATGCAGGAATCCAGCACTCCCCGCAGCCGACGTGCGAATAAAGGGGAAAAACACCCAAAAAAAGCCCCCGACGCAAAGCGGGGGGCAGGGAAGACACGCCGGGGCCGGGGCAGCCCCGGGGCAGGGCCGGCCCGAGGAGCCGCGCGGGGGCCGCGGCCGCGCTGCCCCTCGCCGGGCCCGAAGGACAAAGAGGCGGCGGCGGGCTCGGCCCGGCGGGGCCCGGCACGGCCGCATCCCCGCGCCCCCCGCCCCGCGCCCGCGGCGAAGGCAGAAAATGGCCGCAAACCGCCCCCTCCCCTCGGCGGCAGCGCCGGGCGGCGCGGGCGGGCGGCCCGACAAGGGGGTCTTTGTGCGGCGGGCCCAGCGCCCCCGCCACACCCCCGCCGCGGGCGGGCCCCTCCGAGCGCTCCCCCCCCGGTTCGCAGCGCCGCGGTGCCCCCGGCCGGCCCCGCCGCCTCACCTGTGCAGCGCCGGCCGCCGCCCGCCCTCCCGCCGCCCTCCCGCCGGCTCCGCCGCGCCCGCTCCGCCCCGCGCCCGCCGCGCTCCTTTAGCGCCGCGCCGGCCCCGCCGCCCCTGCGCGCCGACCCCGCCCCCCGCGCCGCGCGCCGCGCGCCCATTGGCCCGGGCGCCCGCCCGTCAGCCTCCCAGCGCGCCCCCATTGGTCCGCGGCGCGGCCGCTCTGCGGCCACAGCCATAGCAACCTCCGCACGCCGCGCCGCGGGGCCCGCCCCCACCGCGCCTCGCCCCGCCCCCGCTCGGCTTCATTGGTCGCCGTCACCCCGCAGCCCCGCGCTCATTGGACGTCTCCAGCGTCCGTCATGGCGCGGGCCCCGCCCCCCGCTGCAGCACGGGCGGTGCGGGGGGCGCGTGCCCGGCGCTGCGGCGCGGGGCGGCGGGAGCGCGCCTGCCCCCCCTCTCCCCCTCAGGCAGAGCCGCTCCCGGTCCGGCTCCCCCTCGCTCGCAGCCCCCGGGGAGCGCTCCCGCGTCACTCCCCGCACGGTCACACACGCGCGGGGTCCCGCCCGAGTGTCCCCGTGCAGCCCCTCCAGCCCCGGCCCGCCCGGCACAGCCACTGCTTTTCCCCACCTCAGACATCACCCTGAGGGTTTTCGGGCTCTCGCCCCTTTGCCCGGCACCTTCTCTGGGTCGGGTGGGGTGGCAGGAGGTGCAGCAGCGCTAAAAGGGCCATTTGCTGCCCCGCTGAGGGTCTCTCGGGCTCGCTGGTGCCGGGTGGGTTTCGGGGGTCTCTCGGGGGCTGCTGGACCACGAGCTCCAGCACTGCTGCAGGGGGGGAGATTGGGATGGAGGCTTGAGCAACGCGATGGCCTCGCCTGGCCCTTTCCAAAGCCTTTCCTGTGGTTCCTTTCTGTCTGAGCTTCCCGGGGACCACACGTGGTGCGTTCAGCCTGCCGGGATCGGGCACAGCCTCTCCCCACATCCACGGCCAGCGAGAGCTCGGGGGTTCCCCTTCCAGGGCTGGAGGATTCCCATCCCAGAGCTCAGGTGTTCCCATCCCAGAACTCGAGGATTCCCATCCGGGCGCTCGGGGGTTCCCGTTCCAGAGCTCGGGGGTTCCCGTTCCAGAGCTGGAGGATTCCCAGCTGCCGGCGCTGCCTTTCCCTGCCCGGACCGAACGCGTATGGGTGGCTCGGGAATCAGAGCTGTTTTGGGGGAAGGAACTTGTGTGAGATCCGTCTGACTGGGAGCGGGGTGAGGAGCAGAGGGAAGCGGCAGGAGGGAGCATCAAACCTGTCCTGGGGCAAACCTGGAGTGGGAAATCCTGGAAAGGGCTGGGGACGGGAGTAAGGATATGTCCCATTTTTCCTGTGCTTAGGAAGCAGGGCTTTATATAGATTACCCGCACAAACAGGTGTTTCAAAGCAGTACCTGCCATTCCAATGCAACTTGGCATTTTTGGACGGGTTGCTCGGTTCAAAAGGAGACAAACCGTGGGGAGTCAGGCTCCTGGCAGAGAGCTGGGAATCACTGGGTCATCTCTGCTCATCCTGCACACAAATCAGTTCAGGAGCAGCTCCTGGCACTCGCATTTCTGGAGAAGGCTCCCTCTTAATTACCATTTCAGTGGGAGGGCTCGTACATCCTGTTTCTCCTAAAAATCAGGGTGTTGACTCGCAGGCAGATGAAAGCCCAAAGGCTGAACTGGTTCCTCCCCTGTGTTTCGCTGTGCAAGGACTGTGCCACTCCTGTGGCCACTGCCCCGAGCAGCCACAGGCAGCAGAGCCAGACCAGCACCACGTGCACTTTGGGTTACCTAAATACATCCAGCATGCCACATTTCCCAGGATTCACAATTTTTCCTTGCTCAGCCATCAGGTCTCCAGGAGAGGAGATACTCAGCCAGAGCAATACCAGCCCCTCAGCAGCACCAAGACTGCAACAGAGAAGCCTGATGGGTGTTTTGCTCCCTTTGGAAAGACATGGACACAAGGAGAACCGTCATCACCAGTTATGGTCACCTCTTGAGGAGGCCAAAGATGGTGCAGCATCCACACCTCAACACCTCCACACGACACTGCTTCCAGCTTCACTCAGAAAACTTCCATTTTTAGGCATACAGCAACTTTTTAAAGAGGAATAGAAACATCACCCAGAAAACATTAGACACAAGCTGTTTGAAGAGCTTAGTTTCTTGTAGAAAATTATTTGCACGGAAAATCTTTGAGGATCCTGTAGATGCCACATGGAGCGTGTAGGGGTTATAGCATTGGGTTATTTTATCACACTATTATTTTTACCCAGGCTGGTGTTAGGAAGGAATTCCCCAAATCCACTAAATGTCTTTAACCCGTGGAGGGAAAGATGATATTTCAGTCTTACCCCGGAGACTGGAAAGAGCAGAGACTGGAAAGAGCAAAAAGAAACATTTTTCTCATAGGGTTTTTATTTGAAATAGAAACTCAGCTGGTCCCTAATCCTAAAATTGTTTCCATACCTTTACACAAGAGGCTCATAAAACCATTCCTACCACGTGCTTAAGACAAAGCCTGTCCTGTGGGTGTTTCCAGAGCTAGAACCAGGCAGGTAAATAAGAACCACTGAAAGCTAAAGCAGCACTTGGAATTTTTAAAACAACATAGAGGATTTAGGCAAAAAATGCTCCATTCATTTCTAATTTAGAGGTCTTACTGCTGATGACATGTACTGGAAAGCTCATTTCCATAATGGATGATGTGCACCTCCATCCCCAGCCTGCCTGGGACAGCACTGGGCAGGATGAACTTCTGCAAGGAGAAAGCACAACCCTGAACCCCACAGCTGTTTGTTCTGTCCCATGTCCCTACCAGAATCCACAAGTAAGCACAACAACCCTCGTTCCTTGATTATTTGGCACTTTTGCTTCCTACAGAGACTGGTGCCTCCCTGCCCTGCTTTCTGTCTGCAGCAGCTTTTGGGGGCATCTCCAAGAGTTACAGACCCGGGTCTGGCCTCCCCCAGCAGCCCCAGGTCACTGCAGAGCATCTTCCTGGGTCACATTTGTTCTTCAAAACTTCAAGTCTTGAACAATTCTGAACAAGGGTTTAGAATTAAATATTTAAATGCAGAAGTTGCACACGCACAGACAAGGTTTGTGCTTAGTGGTGACAAGAGGACACATAAATAAAATCCATGTGGATTCAGTTTCCAGTTCAAATCCTGACCTGCTGTGACTTTGGGTAGTCGTGGCACCTCCCCTGCCCTCGCTCACCTGCAGAGGGAAGAGACTTGGCTGTGCCCATTTACCATGGCAGAGATGAGGTCACGTTTGTACAGTGTGCTGTGACCCCTCCGAAGGAAGGTGGAGGAAAAGGTTGAACTGCTCACGTACAAGCTGCCTGCTTTGTTGCGTGGGATCAAAACAGAGAAGTGCAGGAATAAAAGATAAATTATTCCACGAGAAAATTACTTTATAATAAACATTTCTATGTGAGAAGCTTGAAAGGAATTGGAAATTCAAGCCTCATATTTAATGCTTGAGTTTCAAAGCTTTCCAAGCTGTACTAAATGACAGTAAGATGAGGTTACATTTATTTCTTGCAGCAGACTGTCCTCCAGGGCCAAACTGGTTATTTTATCTCGTGTGTCAATAGGAAACATTCCAAAACAGGAGGTGTTCTCCAGGGCACCATGCAGGGATCAGCACCAAACATGAGCTTCATTGTCTCACCCAGCATATATTTCAGTCCTGGGTAGTTTAAAAAGTTCACTAAATCAGGAATGGAAAGTCTGCTCCTTCCTCTCGGAAGGGGGTTGCACAAAAGTTGTTTGGCCAGGCTGCAGAGAACCTGATGTCAGATCAGCAGAAATAGCCACCTCTGCAGTGGGTGAGTCAAGGCCTGAGCAGCAGCAGAGTGACAGATTTGCACTCCCTCTGAGCACACCTCCATGCAGACATTTCTTCATAGGTCATGCTGGAAACCAAGACACTCCACGGAGCATCTTGAGCCTCTTCGATCAGGAAAGGCTGAAGTGAAGGACCCAGGATGAGATCCACCTTGGATCACGCTGCAACCATGCAGGAGCAAGACTTGGACATGCACAGGGCACCTGTGCTCACCTGCTCCTTGCTGTCTCCCTTCCTTCCCCTTTCCTCCACCCACCACGCTGGGAAGGAGCGGAGACTGGGAAGGCAGAGCAGGATTTTCGCAACCAAACCTTTTTGGCATGAGTATCTCTTCCCTCAAGTAAAAGGAGGGCTCATTCACCAGTCTCTGCCTAAAACCAGCCAGGAATCTGAACCTCCCTTTTCCCCTGGAAGCAGGAGCTTGTCTGTGAGATCTGTCCTCCCCCGCCCCGCTCGCCACACCTGGGATCGGAAACAGTCCCCGGGAAAACCACATGCGGCAGGTTTGGGGAGCTGCCCTCTTACCTCTGTCTAACTGGGAGCTTGCAATTCACTGGGATGGAGTCTCACCCCAGTTACACCAGTTGGCACTGCAGAAAGCACTTCCTACAGTAGGAAGGCCAGAAGAAAGACCAAGCATAGATCTCAGTAAAGCACAAGACAGATCAACTACCTTGGTCTTACTGGCCAGACATCCTTCAGTCAGTGGAGCTGTAACTTTAAGCAGTAGAAAGCATTCTCACTGGAGCTGATGTGAGTTAATGTAAATTGGAACTGAAAGTGAGATCAGAATTGGTAGCTGATACTATAGGTAAATGGTAAATATTAGATCAAGCATGTAGTTCAGTCTTGCAGCTACATCTGTAAGTGATGGGTTGTCTTTTTATTATAAATGGTTTCTGTAAAGCCCAAAGGCTTCTTCGGGTGAATTCAGAGAGCCTAATGTATAGGAAATGAACTTGTCTTCTAATCTTCATCATTTTTGATTGATAAAAATTCTCTTTCCCTTTCTTTTCTATCACAACTTTTCTATTTCAATAGATTTCATAGAAGGCATCTTAGGATCAGAGGGTAAGTCAAGGTGGAATGGACCACAAAGGATCATCTAATTCAACCTCACTAGGATTTTGTAGGCTTAAAAGACACAAAGAAAACAGTGGGGGTTTCCCATGGAGCCACTTGCAAAGGGCACATTCCTGGAGACCTCTGTCTCATCCAGAACTGGCCTTTACTCAGCACAACTGCAGGATTAGGTGCGTGGATGCCAGTGGGACCAGCACATCACACATTCCTCTCCCCAGGGCAAAGATTCCCCTCCTCACATTTGGGCCTTGGGGTGTATTTGTAGCCTGGTCTCTCATGGCCCATCTCCATGTCCCATAGACAGGTTTGGTGCATCATTCCTGGTCCAACACCCGCCTCTCCTACCCTGGCTGTAAACTCTGTTCATCTCCTGTCCCCCTGCCCACACTGCCAGGGCTCACAGAGTGGTTCCTAATTTGAACTAAGTGCCCCATTTCTGTCTGGGCAATCCCAGCAGGGTTTTTCAGATTTGTTACATACAAACACAAAAGTGGTGCCAAGGAACACGAGCCCCCTGCATGGCCCAGGGTTTGGGCTGGAGGGACTGGGCAGAAATGGGGAGGCTTCCCCTGGAAGAGGTCACCAAAGGCACCAAAGCCCCTGAGCAGAAGAGCTGAGCTCTCCTCATTTCTCACCACCCCACAGTGGCCCTTGGCTGGGCTGAAGGGACCAAATCATTCCTCTCAGGCCAGAACCCGCTTTCGAGACCAATCACTCCTTTCTGGAGGAGACTTAACTAAAACCATTCAATTTTTACCCAATTAAAGGATCATCAAAGAGGAAACAGTGCTAAAAAGTTCCCATCAGGGCATATCCAGTGCCCCCCTTGGCAGAAGCCCTGGCTGTGCCCATTGCACAAGGAGCAAAGGCACAGCAGAGCCAGGACTGGGGGACATGCCAGGGCCGTGCCAGGGTGGGTGGGATGCTGAGGGAAGAGGGGACACTTGGGCCAGGGCTGCCCCAGGTGTCCCCCAGCCCACATACAGCTGGAACAGGATGAGACCTTCAGTGGCAACCAAGCCTGTTCTTGCACATCCCAGCCCCACACTGACCCCCCACCTGCCCATGGGGGGTCTTGCAATGCCCTGATGTTCCACAGAGAAGAAAACCATCTGTGAGGAGCAAACAGCCAAGACCTGAGCCACAGACCACAGGGGGAGAACCTTCCACCAAGAGTGGAGATCTGGTGGCTGCTGTGGTGTCTTGGGAGCCTGGGGTCCACTGTTAATGTAAATAATGCATTTTGGAGGTCTCCCTGCCTTGTGAGAAGGTGTGAACTCCTCAGGGTGCACCTGAGGAAGGCACAGACGTTGTCAAGTGCATCAGCAGGTCCCACCAGACCGCCGGCAGTCTCCAGGGCCAGCAGCAACTCCAGTTTCTTCAGAGCTGACCACAAGAGCTTGTGTCTGCTTAGAAAACCACAGAAGAGCACTCCCGAGCCCTGCCTCATGTTTGGACATGGGGCACAGGTACTGCCAGCTCTCCTGACCTTGTAGAACCCTCTCACACTTCTAAAGTGTGCCTTTGCAGGGCCAGGTTTCAGCCCTTCACCCTCTGACCAGCCCCAGTCCCCTGCAAGTGGCAAGTAACAGCGTGCAGGGTTTGCCCAGGCAATTCCGGTGTACTGGGGGTTTTCCCAGCTTCACTTGGAGCCTCCTGTTCGGCTCTGCAGCCTTTAATTGGGGCTGATTTACGGCATTTTTATTGCTGCAGACAGCCAGCAGTTGGCACAGCAGGCAGCTTTAATATTACTTGTGCATTTTGTTATTGAATCACCAGCTTGGAAGGCAACTGCAGGGCTTTTTATAGCTGCTGCCTGCTCAGGAGCAGCCTGGCACCACAGCTCCTCCCTGGGCTTTGGAGAGCTCCCTCTCACCCTGGGGGCCAGCGGGAGCAGGTCCAGCTGACCGTCAGCAGACCCAACAGCAGGGCAGGGGTTTGTCTGAGCTGACAGGCCAGGGAGCCACTCCTCCTGCCCAGCAGCTCCAGCACTGTTCAGCCACTGCTTTGGGGATCATCAATGGCTTTGCTGCCCTGTAAGGTTGGCCTTGAGGTTTTTGACTGGAGATTTTCACCCTTCCAGGGTGCAAAAGGCAGCTTCTGCTGTGGAACAGGAGACACGTCCAGGCTGGACCTGCCCCGAGCTCCTGGTCACTCCCAGCTCAGCACAGCTCAGAGAGGAGCATGTCCAGCTGCTCTCACTGTCCTGTGTCCAGCAGAGGCTGTGGCAGATGCAGTGTCTGTAGGATGCATCTCAAGCTGCAGCTCAGCCTTTCCATCCATGGTATGACTGCCCTCCTTGGTCTCAGGGGTGTGAAGGATCTCTGTCCTGGTGCAGTTCCCCTCTGTGCAGGGCCATGACATGAAAGGGGGAGGGTGGTCTGCTCCTGTTAGCACAGAACCATAGAATGGGAAGGGGTTGGAAGGGACCTTAAAGCTCATCCAGCTCCAACCCCCCCTCCATGGGCAGGGACACCTTCCACCAGCCCAGGTGGCTCCAAGCCCCGTCCAACCTGGCCTTGGACACTCCCAGGGATGGGGCAGCCACAGCTTCTCTGGGCAACCTGTGCCAGGGCCTCCCCACTCTCACAGCCAAGAATTTCTTCCTAATATTTAACCTAAATTTCCTCTCTTTCTATTTGTACTCATTCCCCCTTGTCCCGTCACTCCAGTTCCTGATGAACAGCCCCTCTCCAGCTTCCCTGTAGCCCCTTCAGATCCTGGAAGGTGCTGTGAGGTCTCCACACCACCTTCTCCTCTCCAGGCTGGACACCCCCAGCTCTCCCAGCCTGTCTCCATAGGGGAGGTGCTCCAGGCCTCTTACAAACTTCATGACCTCCTCTGACCTTGATCCAATAGTTCCACAACCTTCCAGGATGGTATTCCAGGTGGGGTCTCACAGAGCAGACTAGAGGAGGATAATCACCTCCTTCTACCAGCTGGCCATGCTCCTTTTGATGCAGTCCAGGATTTAGTTGGCATTCTGGGCTGCTGGGCTGATAAATTATCAATTTATTACACACAGTTTGTTTTATCATATTCCATTCAAAGGATCCCACTGGCCTTTACCAGCGTCCTCCTTGGGTATTCATCTTTGGCTTGGAAGCAGGAGGGTCAGGCCTCAGGGACACCAACATCCAGACACTGGTTACTGCCAGCTGGAGAAACCCTCTCCCCTAGAAACCCAGCAGATGGAAGATAAATTATTCCTGAGGGAAATTCCTGCAAGGGGAAGCAGTCAGTGTTCCTCCCGTAGGGATACACTGCACAGGGATTCCCTTTGGCAGCTGGGCTGGCCCTGGAATGTCAGCCCACGGCCCCCACCTAACTCAATTCATTCAATCCAATTTAATGATTGACTGAACCCTCCCGGTTTAATTAACAAGCCAATACTCAGCTATCAGCAGGTCGTTCAGTTTGTAACTCATATGCCAACCCCTTCCCTGGGCTGGGGAGGGAGGACGGGGGGATCGATCCCAGCGATCCCAGTGATCCCAGCGAACACACTCCCTCGGGCGGTGAGGATGAGCAGGGTGAGGAGCAGTTAACCCCTGGCACAGCCCACACAGCACATCAGCACGGCAGAGCTCAGCTCCACCGTCAGATGGGTGCCAGCACCTCGCCTGATGCCAAAGGGAAAATGAACTTCCAAAGCCCTGCCAGGGTCAGGGTGCTCCCCCCTTTGTGGCCTGAGCACTGGGATCCTGCTGGCAGTGTCCAGAGCTCCAGGCTCTGTGCTGGCTGGGTGTACCTTGTCCCCAAGCCACAGCTCCCAAAGGATCACTGAATCCCAGAGTTGTTCGGGTTGGAAGGGACCTCTGGAGATCACCCAGTCCAAACCCCCTGCCAAGGCAGGGTCACCTGGAGCAGGTGACACAGGAACTCCTCCAGGTGGGTTAGGAATGTCTTTTGGTGATGGGAAGGGTGGTGAAGTGTCCCCAGCTGGGAGATGGAGACCTGAAGCATCTGCTTGGGCTGAGTGAGAACCTCCAGCTCTCCCCTACACACCCTGAGCAATCCCAGCATCAGCAAAGGGCTGGAGCAGAGCACTGAAAGCCCTCTACAACCCCAGCAGGGACAACTCAGCCATGAGATAACTTCTAAAATACCTCCAGTGCTTGTTCACACCCTGCAAATGGCGCTGGTTTGAGCTCTGTTGGTGGAAAATGGGGGTTCTGCCATGGGAAGAACCACAGCACAGAGCTTGAAATGGGTACCAGAAATGCAAACTACTGTTCCTACAGTGTGGCATGGGGACTGAAAGGGCAGAGCATCATGGAAGCAGGGTTCTCCCAACATGGTCTTCACTCTCACGAGCATCTCCTCGTGAGCATCCCTGTTCCCATGTGCATCTCCTTGTTCCCATGACAATCACCCTGCTCCCACACAGGCAGCATTCCCATTTCCCACCTTGGTCTGGGTGCAGCCCATGTCAGGGGGATGGAGAAAACGGGAAAACACTCCTTGATAATTGCTCCCTGCTCAGGGACAGAGGGCTGAGCACCATAGAGGTGATGCTTGGTAGAGCTTGAGGATGAAGAAGACAAAGGCGATTTGCAAATGATTCACTGATTTTGTTTTTAATTGGACTCGTGCCTTTCCTCATCTATTTAAGATGGATGAGATTGGTCTGAGCACCTGAAAAGGTTGTTTGTAAAACAAACACACAGGCTATTAATTATCCTGCATGTGAACCTTGGTTGTCTTTGACTTTGCTGGAAGGCACTGTAGGAAGGTCTGCTCTTCCTCAAGGATGAACCCTGCTGGGTTCAGGTAACTGGGGCAGGTATTCACAGATCAGCAAACACCTTCAACTTAATCATCCACAACCCGACTGGGGAGAGCCCACATAGCCCAGTGGCACCGGTTTAGTGAACCCATCTGGCCCAGGAATTTAAGGTCATCTGAGACAAAGCCGCTGCAACCTCCCCCACCCCTGCTGAACGATCTTGGTGCTGAATATTGAACAAAGACTTCCTTCCTCCTCCTGTATTTACACCCTGGGGTTTAAAGAGGCTGAAATGAATGTCTTTTCAGTAGCTCAACTTTTTGTCATTGGTTTATTTATTTATTATTTCTCAGTTGTAATTTTATATGCGTGCTGTTATTCAATCACCCACAGGGTGGAAACAAAACCAGATTCTAAAAATAATATAATACCATATTTTTTGTTGTTTTCTACTGGAACAACCTCTCAGGTGCTGCTGTGGCTCCAGGGCAGAGAGACAAGGGATTTTTCAATGTAAAATCATGTGGAAATAGGCATAGAGGGGCAGTGTTTGAATAGTGCTGAGCAATGATGGTTTTGCACGGTGCAAAGAACCCCAAAGGAGATGGAACAGCACAGAAGAAACGAGCAAAGCTTCGAGGTGAAGGAATCCCCTCATTTCAGCCCTGCAGCAAAGAAATGAGGAATCACCAGTAGAGTCCCTGCACCCAGGGGCCACTCTGAGCTCTGCTGCCTTAGCTGGGGGGATGGAACTACCCTGGGGGGAGAAAAGCTGCTATTTTAGGGTGTGTAAAGCCCCCCACCATCCCCAGGTTGAGCAGCCCTGGGGTAACCATGTCATCAGCACATCCCTGCCATTCCCAGAGCCAGTGCTGCAGGGAACACAACAGGAATCACAGCCAGTGGGGGACTTTGGGATTTCATTTTTCTGTAGGACTCTTTCCTCTCCATCCTCCCATTTCAATTTAAATCCTCTGTCAGCGTCCCAGAAGAGGCCAACCTTCACCCCCCCAGCTGAACGTCTGCAGGACCTGTAAGGAGTTGGGGCTGAATCCCTGCCAGCCCTTCTGGGAACATTTAGGAAGGACTCTGGCTGCTGGCCAGGGCTGAGCACTGTTCAGGAAAGAAAGGCAGAGCTTGACAGGAGTTCAGACCCTGCAGGATGTCTGGGAGACAAACCCACTGGGGTAATATCCCAACCCATGGCAGCAAATCCATAAACAGGGAAAGGCTGATGGGCTCTTGTAGCCAAAAGACCCCTGGGAGGCAGACTGCAATTTATTTGTTTCTCATCTTTAAAAATGCACTTACTTGAAGGCATCTGGTGAGATTTCAAATCCTCCTGTGTATCTTTTTTTTTTAACTGGGGTGGGGGGAAATCTGGACCCTGGTGTAGGCACCAAATGGTTGTGGCTGGGCAGGTCCTGTTCAGCAGAAGATGGTTTCATACTCTGTGTTGCCAAAGGAGGCAGCTAAAAAGAGGGTTTCCAGCAGCCCTCCCAAGGTATGTCCATGTAGGGCCCCCTGCCTGGAGTGCATGTGTGGGGCTGGTGTGGCCAAATGCCCCACAGCACCTTGTTCAGCAGCACAGTGGCTCCCCCTGCACCCATCCCTGTCCCCAGAGAGCAGTGCCAGGAAGAGGGTGAAGGGCAGCTGCTTTGCAGAGGGGTCAGGGCATGGCCCCTCAGCCCCTCGGTTTTGGGCAGCTAGGGAGCAACCAGGTAGATTTTTCGGAAGAGCTGGGGAATGGCAGCAGTCTGAGATCCTACTTGGCCTCCAGCTCCAAAATCAGGGCTCCCAGACTCAGCACCCCGGGGACTGGGATGCACTGGTGATCCCAGGGCTCAGGGAGATGGGGTGAGAGCAGCCCCAAGGATCCCCAGGATATGCTGTGGCTGCAGGAACAGGCTGTAACTGCATCTCCTGAGAGCACTGCAGCTCCTCTGGGAGAAATCCTGGTTTTTTGGTGAGGGCTTGGGCCTCCGTTACAGCCCATGGCCATGGTCACAGTGTCACTGTATCTGAAGCAGCACGTGCTCGTGTGGTGCTGCACCTCCTTCCCTGCCTCGCTTTTCCCTGCCTGTGCTTCCCAAAGGCATTTTTCTCTGCCCTCCTGTGTGCTCCCAGCATAGGATCACGGAATATGCTCAGCTGGAAGGGACCATTGGATCATCGAGTCCAACTCCTGGCCCTGCACAGGACACCCCAACAATCCCACCCTGTGCCCACTGCAGGGCTGGGGGCAGGTGTCACAGCAGCACAGTTCACCTCTCCACACCCCTGCACAACAGCCAGGAAAGTTTTCCCTAGCTCAAGGATGACTGCAGGCTATCCCATTCCTAACTCAAGGTTCACACATCTCTCCCTAAGAAGGGAGGACCTGCTCCCCCCTGTTCTGTGCCCCACCAAAGGTGCCCACTCTGCCACGCTCCCTGGACCTCCCAGGCCATGGGGACCCTGGGCAGGGGGGACCCCAGGAAGTCCCTTGGCAGCACCTGGGTGTCCTGAGCTACCTCAGTGTCTCACACCTCCTCCCCCAGCCTCTCCTCCCAGGAATGCTGCGAATGCAAAAGCTGACAGCTGCCCAAACCAGCTTTTACCCTTATATAGTATCTGCTTACACTCTTCCCTCCTGGAAGCTGGGCTGGAAAAGCCTGATGACAATGTGGGAAGATAAAGGGCCGCTGCCAGAGTGGGGATAAATATTTGTCATTTTCCATCACTTTGTAAGAGCAGGAATGAAGGATCACAGGCAACCTGCAATTAAACTGGATTCCGATCTGATTAACTGGGACTGTGCTGAGTGAACCACCCCCAGCCACCCACCTGCCCAGCCAGCACGGAGCCACAGCACCAGGGCAGTTAACACTCCCACATCCACGGAGAAAACTGTCACCAGGGATTAATTGCAAATCCAAAGGCTTCATGTGGTGCCCCACTGGGAGCAGGGCTGGACGGGAACAGGGGGGGACAGCCAGGAGTGGGGAGCTGTCCTTGAGCGAAGCCCCTGCTCAGGCACTGCTGTGTCCTGCTGTGCTGGGGGGCTGCTGTCCCAGGGGCTGGTGCTGTATCTTTGGCCTGCACTGAGCCCTTCCCTCCTGGCATCATTCTTGGGGGTACTCAGGTGTGTTGGGAATGCCCTCAGTGTAGAGCCCAGCAGAATTCCAGCTGCAGCACCTCGCTTCCCATGCACTCGCCCCATCCACTGGGCTTGTCCCATGTCCCTGGAGCCTGGCTGCACACCCACATGCTCCTTCTGCCCAGGGCTGGCAGCTCCTGTGCCCAGCCAATGCCATGAACCTCCCCAGTCTGCCCAACGTGGGCTGCTTGGCCCCAGTTCCCACTGGCTTTTACTGGGCCAGTCCCCACTGTGACAACACTGCTGCCACCAAACGTGTTCCTGCAACAGAAACACTCATCCCTGAGCATCCCTGGATGAGAAGTGTATGGGAAAGGACATGGATGCAGCCAGTCTGAAGCCAGGACTGGTCCCCAGCAGGGTGGTCCTCCCACTGACACCCCAGCCACCCCAGGGCCCAGAGCACCACCACCTCCATCATGTTTTCAGCCTTCCCTTCAGGAGCACAAAAACTGATTTTTCTCTCTTTTTTAGCCCCCTGGCTCTCTGGTTCTCCAAAACATCCTCACTCCTGCTCAGGAATAACCAAAAGCTGCCTGTGTAGGGGGAGGAACATGTGCAGGCAGGCTCGACCACACAGAACCAGCACAGGAGCTGTGAGCAAATGCAGTTGTTAATTCACACTCATATCCCCCCCCCCCTTCCCTGTGCCTTGCTGGAATGATACACCCACTGTGGCTGGATTAGGTGTAACCCACTTTTACAGACCTGTTTCATTTCTCCCCTCCCTGCTCTCACTACAGGTGTTTTGTGCCTGATCTCTGCATTCCTGACGTGCCTGAAATTCCCTGATGCTTAACCTCAGCTCCCAATTTCCTGGATTTATAACATTTGGGTTTAACTTAATAGCAATGACCTTGTACAATTATTCACCCCCAAATTACTGATATTTGAGCCCCTCCATAAAACTCCAGTTTAATACCGTTTTTGCACGTGACATATACATTTGTTACAGATGCCAAATCAACCCCCAGAGTTTCGTCTCTCTCTTTGTATTCAAACTCATCTGATATCCCAGGTCTAGAGTGGAAAAGACTGACTTAAATCAGAAATCTCTTCCCCTCACACACATGCTCTGCAGCTTGGTGGGATGCAGACCTGAAAGGCATCTGAGCACCCCCCAGCTGCCCACCCAGCCCTCTGACCTCTCATCCCGTGGCCACGAGCAGCCCCATATGGACAGCCTGAGCCTCCAGGGAGCTCTGGCTGACTCCCAGCCATCAGCTCGCTCTTTCCCAGCACTGAAGAAGCCCCTTAAATATTTTTAAGTTGCTGAACTGTGGTTCAGAGCTCTTCTGCTCTCGAGAATACTGGTGTAGGGCCCCACGGTGAGCAGGTGTGAAGCAGCTCCAGAGGCTGCTTGGGAGGGTGTCACTGTATGCCAGCTGAAAATCTGACCTCTGCTGCTGTAAAAGTTGTGTTTCCTGGGAATAACTGCAGGGCAGGTGGGTAAAGGGTGGAAACATGAAAGGCCCTTGAAGGCAAATACCCATGAGTGGAATGTGTGAAATTCTTCAGGGAAAGAATTTCTTCCCAGAAAGGGTGGTCATCCCTTGGAAGAGGCTGCCCAGGGAGGTGGTGGACAGGGGGGACAAAGTGGGCATCGGGCACAGGGGGGACTCCACGGGCTGGGAGGGCTTTTCCAGCCTCAGGGATTCTGGGATTCTCTGTGTGTGTGGCTCAGCTCTCATCCTGGTCCTGGCAGGAGAAGGTCCAGTGGTTCCTGCTGGCTCTGTGCCCACGGCAGATGGAGGCTGTGGGGTGGTCTGGGCAGTGGCACTGGGAAGGCTGCCCCACTGGCGTGGGAGCCACGCTGGATCCCATCCTGGGATGGGACCATGTGGCCGAGTCCTGCCCTTTTCCCATATCAGGAGTAATTGCCCTGCCTGGGTGGAAAATCAGTGGGATGAGGCCCAGGGCTGAGTCAGGGTGCAGCACCTCCTGCCCCACGCCCTGCCCTGCTCACTCAGCCGCTTCCTATCGCCCGGCATCGCTTCCCTGGCAGGGACCTGCTGCAGGAGAACAAGTCTGAGCAGCCCCCTGTGCCCTGCCTGCAGCTCAGCCCCCCCACCTCCTGTGGGATGATCCTTCAGGGATGATCCGTGCCAGGGATGTGCTGGAGGGTCACAGGTGAGGGGGAGGAGGAGGAGAGGCTGATGCCCAGAGCTGGCAGTCCTGCCCAGGACCCATCCTGGAGCTGTGCAGCCCCTGCAGGGGAGCAGAGGCCGTGCTTAGGTGCTGCCTCACACCTCCCCATTGCCACCATCCCCTCTGGGCAGCCCTGGGAGGGTGGGATGGGCTCTCTGCATGTGGCCAAAAGGCCTTTGTAGAGAGCCTGGGAGACAGCTTGGAGCAGAAGGGCACAGGATTTGCCCAGTCCCACCCTGCCCAGCCTCGAAAGCAGCCCAGCTGGTGCTGGTACCCAGGACCAGGTGTTTTGGTGCCTCTCACAGTCCAAGGCCCAAGGGTTGGACTTGATGATCTCAGAGGTCCTTTCCAACCTGGCTGATTCTATGATTCTTCTGCCCCCAGAAGCCTTCCCTGGGATGTGGCCCAACTGCATACCCAGCCCTGCTGACTGGGCTCCCAGTCACCTCGAGGTGACCCTGTGCTCACAGAGACCCTGGGGCTGTAAAAACCCCATGTCCTGCTGACCAGCAACACCAGATCACTCAGGAGAAACCACAGCACCAAATGTCCTGAGTCCCTGCAGAGGCACCACACAGGAGAGTTTGGTCTCTCTTCTCTTCCAGCAAAATGCCCTTTGCACAAAGCAGAAAATGAGAAGCTGGTGAAGCCAAAAGGTACAGATAATAAAGGTCCCTCCATTTATTTTCACTCTGAACTGATGATTATTTGAATGTTTGTGGTTAGTGAGACCACCCTGGCAAGAGAGGAATCCTGGACACCCAATGCCTGAGCTGCCTCTGAGTTTTCCTGCAGTCATGTTGGCCACCAGCCTTCTCCTGCTTGACCCTCCATGAACCTCACACCCTGTTTTCCCAGCTGAGACCTCCAGGCTGTGCTCAGCTCCTGGGAGGGGACCCCACAGTGGGGACCTGAGCACCACCTGGCCAAGCTGGTTAAACTTGTCCCAGGCTCTCAGCTGGTGGTCAGAATCTCCCTCCAGGAACCTCCTGGCCAGGCTTCAGCAGGATGTCACAGAGCAGACATTTCCCAGCAGTCTGGCAGCCCCACTGTGCCTGTCAATGATTCTCTCTCCTGTGCCATTCCCCCTTGTCAGACAAGCCATGGGTGACTGCACAGGCCTGATTTTATTTGCAGTCCTTGAAAACAGCTCTCAAGCCTTCCCAGCTCTGGCAACCAGGAGTCCCAGGCACTGGGTTGTGCAGGGAGGGGATGGCAGAGGGGGGTGGTTCCTTCCAGCATTCCTCCAACCTCTGCAGCTGCCCTCCTTCACTGACCTGGAAGATGTGGACATGGCCATGGGGGTGCAGCCAGGATCCCTGGGTGTGGATATTTCCACCTGGATGTGGGTGTTCTCACCTTCCCCTTTGCCCTGTTACTCCCCATCAGTTCCCTCCAGTTGTGCCAGGTCTCCAATTTCCAGAGCAGAGCAAAAGCTTTTCCACTAAAAATAGTTTTGTCCACAGATGTTTTTCCTTTGGTTCCTTTTACAGAAAATGTTCTGGATTTCAGATTTTTGTAAAAAAAACTTACCAAGAAGTGAAATAATCCCTTGAGCTGAAGCAGGACCCCTCACGACCCCTCTGGTTCCCAGCTCAGGTCCCATGTGCCTGCACTGGGCCTCTGAGATCCTCCTGGGTCAGCATGAAGTGCTCCATGTGCCACTGGTCCCCTGCACCCTCCTGCCAACCCCAGGGACACCAGGGGGGACCCTGCAAAGAGCTGGAAGAACATCCAGTGCCACCAATGCAAGAAGGACAGGTCAGGGCTGGAAAAGGAAGCTGAGCTCCTGCATCTCAGTGGGGTATCAGATGGGAGAGAAATGCTCTTGTGGGAAAGACAATGGAGGGGGGTTGTTTTGATGAAACCTGGAGCATTTTCCCTCATTTTCTGCAGAACGGGAAATAAAAGATTAAAACTCGGTGTTGTGGCTGCATTTGCTCATCCTGTGGCTGACAGACAGTACAGGGGAACCTCTGCAAACTCAGGGGTTCAGAGTCACCCTTGTGCACCTTTGCTGTCCCAAATCCTTTCCCGCTGCTCCACCCCAGGGAGTGGGGATGAGTGGGTCCCAATTCCCACCCACAACAGCTCCACAGAGCTGATTGTGCCCAGATGTGCCATTTTTTTTTGCTGTAACACGTCAGAGCTGTTTCTTGAGTAGCCCCTCCAAAGACTGCAGGGGGAACGGGTTGTTCTCGGGGGTGGTTCCCGTGAGCCGTGGCCGCAGGAGCAAAGCACACAAACAATTCAGGGTGGAAGAGTCCACATCCAACCCTCCCTCAGCATTCTGTGCTTGGAGACCCACTTTGGTGGACCTGCTCTGCACAGAGAGCCCATTGTGCTGCTGGCCTGGACCCACCTCTCCAGGAAGACATTTGAAGGTTGGGTGGATTTTTTTCACTTGCCCTGTGTTTGGTTGAGGCAGGTTCAATATATGGGCCATTTCTGTGGTAGAAGGTGTGGGATAATTTTTATGTCCTGAAGGCTACACTGATTCAGAAAAATGTCTGATTTCCCCATCTCAGCCTTTTGCTGAGATTTTGGCAGCTCTTCTCACCTTTTTATTTGCACCATCCCCGTTAAAGAGACCATATTTTTAAATTTATTTTTCTATAGTAGAATATTTTATTAATATTGTTTTATACTATATTATCTGTAAACAAAAATTATACATACATATATATTCATATGCATCTTTATATATAAAATTATTTTATTAATAGTATTTTATATACTATAATGTTAATATTTTATAATTTTTACATATTATAGGACCATCTTCTCTGGCTCCCTGGCCCTGGCCAGCCTGGCCATCCCCAGAGACAGGAGAAGGGAGCTCAGCAGGGCAATCCCACTGACTGTGCAGCCTCTTCCCATTCACATCTCCAGGCAGAGCCTTTGAGGGTGGTGGGTACTGTGGGGGTTACTTAGCTTGGGGTCTCCCCACTCCAGGTCCCCAGTTTAAGTGGTTTGATCTTTTGGCTTCTCCTTTTCTTTGCCATCCCACAAAATCACATCATTTTCTCTTCCTGAAGACCCCCTTTGGGGGAGGAGAGGAAGATGTGATGATTGCTGGAGGGGCTGACAGCCAGCCCTCAGGAGAAATCCAGTAGAAACAGTGGACCTAAATGACCAGGGAAGAGTAAGATCAGGATAAGCAGGTACAGTTTGTCCCCTGGATACTTTCCCAGCTTCCAACTTCTTTTGCCCTGCAAGACTTTCTGAGCCTGATGTGGTTTGTTGGTTTAGCAAATCTCCACAGATCTCTTTTTCGAGCACTTATTCAGTGTCTCCTTGAATCCATCTAAACCTTCTGCAGCCACATCTTTGGCAGGGTGTTCTCCTGATCCACCACCCTCACGGGGTGAACCACACCTTTGTTTGGCCTTTGTTTGGTTTCTCCTACCTCTCTCCTATGACCCTTGGCTTTTGGAATGGAGGAGGTAGTGAACAGCAGATCCTCTCCATTTTTAAGGGGGAACTTTGAGTTCTCCAAACCCTTGAGCCCCCTCTGATCCAGGCTGAGCAGCTCCAGTGGTATTGCTGCTGTTTCAGCAGTCAGCAAATAACTAAAGACAAGTCATCATCCAAAATGATGGTGTCCATCATTTTTGTCACCGTTGGATGATAAACAAAATTGAAAAGGCCTCCTGGCCCAGTGTTGCTTGAGCAGACCCAGCTGGCAATGCCATCCACCCCAGCACTCCTGTAGGACTGGGTCTGTAGGTGTCCCTCAGTGCTTGTCCAGCACGAGCAGGATTCCTGCTGTTCCTCACCCCGCAGCCTCACAAGCCACACTCGCTCTGCCATCACCTTTGAACCCCTGGAGTAACCAACCCTGGAGTAACCAACCCTGGAGTAACCAACCCTGGAGTAACCAACCCTGGAGTAACCAACCCTGGAGTAACCAACCCTGGAGTAACCTGGAGTAACCCCCTGGAGTAACCTGGAGTAACCACCCCCTGGAGTAACCAACCCTGGAGTAACCTGGAGTAACCAACCCTGGAGTAACCACCCCCAACCCTGGAGTAACCAACCCCTGGAGTAAACAACCCTGGAGTAACCAGCCCCTGGAGTAACCAACCCCTGGAGTAACCAACCCTGGAGTAACCAACCCTGGAGTAACCACCCCCTGGAGTAACCAACCCTGGAGTAACCAACCCCTGGAGTAACCAACCCTGGAGTAACCAGCCCCTGGAGTAACCAGCCCCTGGAGTAACCAACCCTGGAGTAACCAGCCCCTGGAGCAGCAGCAGCTCTCGGGTGAAGAAAGCTCCACTTTCCATGTCTGCAGGAGCCACAGCCAGTTCTGCTGGGCTCGGGGCCGAGGGGTCACACACCATCCTTGCCCGTGGCCAGTGCCTTTGGCTGTGCAAACAGAGGCATCTGGAAGGAGCTCGGTGAGTGTTTCCTAAACCTGCCCGTTCCTTGCTCCCAGCCCAGCCTAACTGGGCTGAGCGGGGCTGCCTGACCGGTTTCCATCCAGCTGGGCTGGTTTGGCTGTTGCCTCTCTGGTTGCTGGCGAGACAACTGTATTTTCTGGTTTTGCTGGCAGCAGCTTTAATGTGGGATGAGCTGCTGCCTGCTCTGCTCATACAGTGTAGCTCCAGCCCGGGCTGGGACTGGGGAGATCCTGTGCACACGTGGGGCTGTGGTGGTGCAGCCAGGGAGGACAAAGATCTTCTCACCAGTGACAACCACTGCTGGGCACTGGGAATGTCCCAGTCACAATCCATATTATCCCCTGTGTGTAGTAGCCCTGGAACACCTCTGGCAGCTCAGCACTGCTCTGCTTCCCATGGCTGGACATGGGATGCTCACCCAGAGGGCAATTGGGGGATTGGCAGCAGGAGTCCTCAGACAGCCACGGGCTCTCTGTGCTGGATGGCCAAAATGTACTTGCCCAAATGCCAGGAAGGCAGAGAATTGGCCTCACCCCTGACAAGAGTCATCCCTGTCATCCCTGGGGGTGTTCAGGAAATGACTGGACGTGGCTCTGGTCTAGTTGACAAAGTGGTTGAACATGATGATCTCAGAGGTCTTTTCTCAACCTAATTGACTCTGTGATTCTGTGATTTTGTGATTCTGTGATCACCCTGATCCTGGAAATGCTGCTGTGTGGGTTTAGGTTTAAGCAGGAGTCATACTTGACCCAGGGAATCTGTGGCAAAGCCAGGAGTTGGATGCAGAGCTCCTGAATCTCATTTGAATCTTCTCAACCAGGCCTGTCTTCTTCTGCCAAGTTGTGTCTGGGGTCAGTGACAGAGGTAAAGAGCAAGGAACCAAACCCAAGTGTCTCCATTCCTCCTCTCCTCAGCTTGTTTCCATAAATAAAGGATTAATTGAGACTGTTACAGTTAACTTGAAAGGACCCTGCAGCATAAATTCATGATCCTAAACATAACCAGTTTCAGGTTAGTAATTAGTGCACCTCACTCATTGCAGGTGCAGCCTGGGAGCTCTGAAACAAGTACAGGATCAGCAAGAAAAATATCTAGAAGCAATGGCAGGGATTTCACATAACTCCCTGGTTTGAACACCCAATTGGATTATTGCTGCCTGCCTCATTAGAACTGCTCCGTTACTGGAAAACCTTTAGGAATTGGGGCAAAATCCTGACATTTCATCTCCAGCCTCAGAACTGAGGGCCCCCTGTATCACAGGTCTGGCTGGACCCATTCCAGGATGAGCATGGACAGGTCTCTTCAGCATCCTGTGGCTCATTTTATTCTCTAAAATGGCAGTGGTGTTTCTGTGCCTCGGAGGGGTGACGGGTGTTCACACGGAGCTTTGGGGTTCTGGGGTGAAGGGACAGAATCCCTGAGCAATGTTGTGGTCCTGGCCCTGCCTCAGGGCAGCCACCATGGAGCTGAGGAGCATTTTGAGCCTCGCTGGGGGCCAACACTGACGGGGCCAGGAGGCAGGTTCTACATGCAGAACACGATGAATCAGCTCTGAATCCCCCCCGGGCAAACCTGAAGCTGCTTTGTCCAAGCTTGTTAAGTTTAATGCATTAAGAAGGAGCCAACTTGTTTCTTCCAGCTGAAATTCTTCCTGAACAAGGAGACATCGTGGCACGTGATGGGCCTTCCTGGGCACTCACAGCTGGGTGGCCTTTGGGCAGAGCTGGAGTCTGAAGGCTATGCCAGGGTGGGATTAGCAAACCTGTTTTGGTGGAGAAGATGAGCCCCTGGAAGTGTTTTTCTCTTTGTTTCATCCCTCCAATGCTGCTGTGATAGTGGCTCCAGGCTGCAGAGACCCCAGTGGTGCTCAGGGGCTGGTGAGGGTCCCCATGATGTTGGGACCAGCACCAAGGCAGGGGTTATCTTGCCCTGGGCCTTGCCAGGAAGGCATGTCCACATAGCTGTGGACCAAATCTTGTACCTCCTTTGCCCTCATTCTCTCTTTCTCCCAGTCATCTTCCTGTGGTTTGTGATTTTCCAGCCATCCTCACCTAGGATTTCCCAGGAATTCTTTTCTCCCTTCCTGTCCTGCCCCTTCCCATGCCTGGACAACCTCCTGTTTCAGGTGTATCCAGAATTAGGCAAAGGAGGTTCAGCATGAGACCTGGTGGCTCTGCAAGGATCAGGGATATTGCACTGACTGTGTCTCATCCTGGGGAGATCTGAGACAAGATCAGAGCTGCAAAGGAACAGAGGGGGGCACCTCCTGGGCCATGAGGAGCTACATGTGACAGCTCATGAGAGCTGGGACCCCCTTTAACCTTCCAGTGGGAATTTCTCCATGGAGGGTTCCCTTTTGTTCTGCTGCAAAGGGGAGCTGTTGGTCACTGAGACCCCGGGACACTGACACTGAACCCCAAGACCAACCTGGTGCTGGAGCACCAAAATCCCCAGAGAAGGAGAAACCAGCGTGAATACTTTGTGCCTTTATTTACAGACAGCCACTATTAGTGAAACCTGCTTAACAAACTGCCCCCACAAGACTCCAGAAATACCTTTCCCATCTGCAAACGGGCTGTTAACAGGAGAAGATTTAGTGGTTCCAAATGCACTTCCCAGAGCGTTTGATAAAAGTGTGTGGGAGCAAAGTCCAGAGCTCGAGCTAATACTTCTCTGCTGGATCAGAAACACTCGTCTAGACTCTGGCAGGATGCAAAGAGAGTGCCAGAGCTACTGCAGGGAGCTGCTACCTTATAACCCCAGCACTGCTGGCTGTTTAGCAGGGGCTCTTTATACCCAGCAGGGGCTTGTTTAGAGGTTGGTGATTCATAAGCCAAAAATATGGTCTAAAGGATATATAGTGTTGCTTCAGCACTGGAAAATCTAAGCTAAAGGCCAGAAATATTTTAAACTGAGCTCCAGTGAACATAGAGATAGGGGAAGGACGTTAGGGCTTATTGCATGTGCCAAAAATAGAGTACATCAAGGAAAACAGCCTGGAACAATGGTGCAGGAAAAGCTTATCACCAGGAGCAAAGTAGCACAGGTTTCTTATACTGCCTGATTAAGAAAAAACAACAATAAAACAAAACAAAAAGGTCACCTTGTTCTAGATCTTTATTCTCAGCTGTCTAAAACATCCTTCCTACACCTACCACAGCTGCTGAGGATAGAAATCCAAAGCACTGAGGGTGGATGTGGCTCACCTGGCCAAGCAGGGGCTGGGCCACATGTCAGTATTAACACAGTTAAGCAGTGAAAGGTGGAAATGGAAACACAGCATTTAATCTTCATTATCACAGCTCCATAAATGGGTGCAAATGAGGAGCCAGGCTGCAATCCCGTGGGGAAATCACACACTGGTGCCAGTGCAGGGAGCTCCTGTCAGCTGAGGAACCTTGTCCAACCCCGGTGCCATGGGCAGCATGAGGTGTGTGAACTGCCAGTGAAGGCAAACCAAGGTCTGGGTCCAATCTCAGCCAGGATTTGCCACTGCTTCCTGAAAAATCCCTCGTCATGTCCGCCTGGAGACAATGATGTCCGTGTGGAGGGCAGGACGCAGCCCGTGTTCACTTCTCTAGGTGGGTGACCTGAAGAATTCCCAATCCCTTCTGCAAATCTGAGAGGAAGGGGCCACCAGGGCAGTCAGGCATTCCATCCAGGAAGGTCCTGGGCAACAAACACAACCCATGGGAGGTGCTGAACGTTTGGGTAGGACGAGGTGGGATGGACAGAGAGCTTTGGGTATGGTGGGATAAGGTAGGATGGATGGAGTTGCTGGACCACAGGAAAACTGGTAGCCCAGAGGGCACAAGCAGATCCCCTTGGGCACTATCTGATAGCCCAGGGTTGTTATGGCTGTGGTTCACTGTTCATGAGTGGGGAGCACTCCCTGCCAGCACCTCTGGCCAGGATGTGGCTCTTTCCATCTCTCCAACCTGTCACTGTGAGCAGAGGTGGGAGGAACGCCCAAGCACCTGCCCAGGGGACGCTGCCATGGAAAATTTCGACATCCACCCACCAAGGTGCCAGGGGCTGGGTATCCACACCCCCTGAGCAGGGTGGGCAGGGGCTCAGCAGGGCAAGGGAGCTTCGGGATGTGCAGATCCATGGGCCCCTCAGCCTTGTGCTGCCCGTGCTGAGCTGGACAGACCATGGCAGGGTCCAGCTCCTGCCCAGTGCTGTGCAGAGCTGCAGGGTTTAACGTGCTTTGCCTTTAATTGCTCCAGCCCAGCCCGATGGGTGAGAACTCACCCTTCCAGCCCCAATCCCACGGATGTGCAAGGCTTCCAGCTGCTGACAGATGTGGCTCCTTGCAGGCAGCAGCACAGGGTGGGCAGGGACACGGGGCAATGTGAGGTGCCAGCAGCTCCCTTGGGATTTCCTGCTCTGGGCTGGGGCGATGCTCAAGGGGCACCTGCTGCAATCAGGGCACCACAAAAACCCTGGGAGTGCAGTATCATGAGGATTGTGTAAATATTTTGATTAACTTCACCTTGAATCTCGATGAAGGGGAGATTTTTATCGCATTTACTGGCAAAACAGCTTTCTTTTCTTTCTGGGAGGGAGGGGAGGATGACTAACTGCTGGAGGAGAATTCCTGGAGTGATTGCACAGCAGATGAAAGCAGCCAGATAGGAGCTGCTCTGCCCCAGGAGCAAGTGGACAGGCACCCCCAGTCAGTGTGCTGAGCAGGGATGAGCTCACAACTCCTGTTGACTGGGACACATTTGCCAGACCTGTCTGTCTGCTCGGAGCTGACACACGAGCACGGGGCAGCACGAGCTGCTGCAGAGCTTGTCCAGCTCCATCCCGGGGAGGGAGGAGGGCTGGCTGCCTCCTCCTGCCACAGCAGTTCACACGAGGGGTTCACTTGAGGGGTTTGGGTTCAATCCCTGGAGTGGTGTCCGTGGAATTACCACAGCCTGGGAATAACCCACTTGGGCTGTGAGGGGAGGGATGTGCAGGGTGGTCACACCAACGCCACTGCCCTGGGGGGAGGGGGTTCCTCTGCCCTCCACAGCCACTGCCAGAGCACAGGACCTCCTCTCCCTGCCAGAATTCCCCAGGGGAAGTTCATCTGAGCCTGTGGGCAGGAGGTGCCCAATGAGTGGAGGAACACCGTGACTGTGACCGTGGATGGGTGGCATTTCCCTCAGCAAAGTCTGCCTGAGTGAAAGCCATGGCAGCAGACTCTGTTGGGGAGGCTGAAAATAGGGAACAAGTCCAGAGCTGAGACATCACCAGGGCCTGGATCACTCCAGGGCTGTGGAAGGAGACAAAACAGCAAATCTTCACACCTTGTCTGCATCTCCAGTACTGGGGATTGTTGAATATTGCTTGGAGGGGTTGCTGACAGCTCCTCACTCCAGTTATCCACCTCCACAGACTGAAGGAATGGGCTGGGATGGGAGTGGGATTGCAAAAGCCTGGGCAGACATCATCCATCAGTCCATCCTGCCTGTCATCCAGCTGCATCCAGGGTGCTTCTGCGGGCTGTGACACCCTATGAAACCATGGACACCTTCTGTGGCACCCCCTTCCTGTTCTAAAATACGCCACAGCCATCCCTATTTCCTCTTTGAGGCTCTTTGGGGCAGAGCACAACACCAAGCACAGCACCAGGCATGGCCAGGGATGGCTTTGGCTTCAAGGATACAAGGATTTTGTATCTTTATATCTCTGAATCTCCTCTATAGTTTAAACATTTGTGAGTGCTTTGCATGTGCCTTTTGCTTTGAATAGCAACGAAAATATGGTTCAGGGCATGAAAAGGTCTTGGGGGTAAAAATGTGAAAGGTTTGGTAAGACCCTCAAAAATAAAAGTTAAACCATTTTTCCCAAAGGGGAAATTTGCTTCCAACAAAAACACAGAGGCATCTTTTGGTGCATTTTGTATGGATTTTATCAATGGACCAGTTATGTGTGTGTGGGAGGGAGAGGGAGGGATGAGTGCAGTGGTGGGGAGCTGGATACAGTCAGGGGTTGACTGTCCTTCAAGCAGCAAACTGTGTCTGCATCAGGGACTTTGGTGGCACTCCCAGGCTTTATCTCTGCTGGAAGAAAGTCCCAGAAGGTGCTGTCAGCACATGGTGCTGCAGGGGTTACAGCCTTGCTGGTCAATTAAACAGTTCCTAGGAAAGATCCTGGGCCTTGCACCTTGGCTGCCCATGAGAAAGCCCCAGCACTGCTTTGGGGGTCCTGTACCTGCTCCTCAGGGAGTGTCTTCACCGTGCAGCCCCCTGAGAGACTCAGTGCAGAGCTGAAATGTGTCTCTGAGGTGAAGCCACCTCGGTGGCACTTGATGGCAGGAGACCCCTGGGTCTGGAATGCCTGGAATGTCAGTGCTGGGCTGCCTGAAACGCCCCAGCAGCAGAGAACAGGGGCTGTTCCAGCCTGAGATCGGGAGTCCTGATTTATTGCACAACCTACCCTGTCAACAGATGGGTGAGATAGAGGGCAGCCGAGGAGCTGCTCCCTGTGCTGATTAGCTTGTCAGGGGATGCCTGGGGATCGCTGTCATGAGCAGTGAGTCACAGCTGGGGCTGCTTCTCATGTCTTTGAGTCTGCAACCCCCCAGGAACCCAGAGAGCGCAGAGCTGCGGGGAGAGAACAAAGAGAGCTGTGCCGGCACGATCTGCAAAGCAAAGCATCCCATCATCCCGTCAGGGGATGGGCACTGCCCCACTGCAGCCCTGGCACACGGCAGCAGGGGGAGGAGGGTGGAAATGAGATTTTCAACCAGCCCTGTCCAACGAGGGAGTTTTTCAGCTCCCCAAAAGGAGGCTGGGACAAGGTGGGGGTCAGGCTCTTCTTACAAACAACCAACAGACAGGACAAGGGGAAATGGCCTCAAGTTGCACCAGGGGAAGTTCAAGTTGGATATTAGGAAAAATTTCTTCACTGAAAGAGTGGTTAAGTACTGGAACAGGCTCCCCAGGGAAGTGCTGGCGTGACCACTCCTGGAATTGTTCAAAAATCAAGTGGATGTGACAACTTGTGATATGGTTTAGTGGACAGGATTTGGTCAAAGGCTGGACTTGATGATCTTGGAGATCTTTTCCAACCTTAATGATTCTGTGAACCTAAACAGGGCTGAGATGTTTGGATCCTCTCTGCACAACCTGACAGGCTGTAGACAGGCCCATTTTGTTCTCCAGGGTGAAGTCCTTTGTGTTCACCAAGAGGAAACTTCTTCATCCTCCTGACGGAGTTTCAGGAGTTCAGAGCAAGGCTTGCGGTTGAATGGGAATTCCTGAAGTCTTGATTGCCCAGGGCCCTTAGGTATCCAGTTCCCATTAAAATTAATAACTCCTAACTATCCCGAAGGTCTGGACTGGGGTCACAGAGGTGCTTTGGAAAGCTTGAGACCCTCCACAGCTCTGGCCCAGGTACATGTTCAGCACTAACCAGTCTTGGCAGGTGTTTTCTCTCTGTCACATCACGTTTACCTCCAGCCTGGCAGTGCCCCCAAGAGCCAGGAGCTTCTTATCATTTTATAGAGCACGTCAATTTAGTACAGCCATTGCTGCATGGGAAACATGCTTGGCCACTGCTCTACAGGTCAAATGCCCTGTTGGTAAGACCTGTGTTGGTTGTGCTGGTTCCTGCATGTGGCACCCTCATGCCAGGGGTCCATCGTCCCACCCGCCCCGGGGACACGGTGCTGGTGATGTGCTTGTGGGGGAGGATGCACCATGAACCCAGGACTGTGCAGACAAATTCAGGGCTGAGCTGTGCTCCAGCCCTCTCCCTGCACACCATCAAACTCACCCTACTTTGCCTCATGTGTGGCTCTTTCCCAGACTCCAGCCTTCGCTCTCCTCCCCCAGCAGCACGCGCTGGACCGTCCCTGTGTCTGTCCCGTGGCTGCCCCGTCCCCTGCACCCCCGAGGAAAGAATTCAGCTTTGCAAAAGCAAGGCAGGAACAAAGCAGGGAAAAAAAAAAAGAAAAAAAGAGCAATTTTGTATTATTTTCTTTTCTGGGCCATTTTGAATTAATTAAGGAATGTGATCTAAACTATAAATACCCTCCTTCACGTATGATTTATGGCCTGTTTGTTCTGGATTGGTATGTGCTTAATCTCTAATTGTAAGCCCACCATCTGTTTTTATTGATCTGCTTGCCAGGAGAGTTATTGCTCTCCTTGGCCTTATATGGGAAAATTAGGTATGTGGTGAGCAAGCCAGCTCGGGGCTGCTCTTACGTCACCCTTGGAGCAGCTTGGGATTGAGCTTCCAGCACTGCTCCGGCCTCCAGCTCCTGCCAGTCCCCATTTACCATGTAAAACCTGAACTTAGGGGTTCCACAGAGCCCTGATATCAACAGCAGCATCAGCCCATCCCTCTGTATCAATCCCCCTTCAGTGGCTGGGATGGGTTTGCTCTTAAAAAAAACAGGAGGAGAAGAGGCTGGGGTGGCCTTGGTGTTTTGGGCTGTAAATCAGGCTGCTGCCAACTCAGCCTGGGTGCTTTCAATGGTGGGAGTGTCTCCATGAGAAAACAGGCTGGATTTATTCACTGAACCTGGAGGGATTTGTCTGTTATTGACCCGTGAGATAATGGTGCCCGAGCCCAGCCCGTGTGCTCCGCATGGCCGGAGCAGGGAGGGAAGGATAAAGGATCCCAGGAACATTTTGAGGCTTAAGGGAAGCCTGTGGATTTGAACAAAGAGGAGCAGTTTATTTGCAAAGCTGGGAAGCAGAGAAAGGCAGTGATGGTGCCACAGGAGAGCCACCTCCAAAGGGAAGGGGGTCCCTGTCCCTCTTCACCTGGTCCCAGCGGGGCTGGATGATCCCTCTGGCTCCCAGACCCAGCTGGACTGTGGGTGGGAGCCCTGGGGAAGGGTGGGATGAGTCTCTCTGGGGCACTAAAGGCTGCCACAAGTGGTGGGGATGCAGTGATGCCCAGGACCCACAGGGCCCCGCCCAGAGTCTGCAGGGAGATCTAGGACACAGCACCCAGCTGGGCCAGTGCCAGGGGCATGGGGACCATCCCTCCCCCCACCCTGGGGTGTGTGGGCTGAGACCCTTCCTCCCCATGGGGAACCCCTGAGATGGGGGTCACACCAAACCCCTGGCTCTGCATTTAGGTATCAACCCCGAAATACCCCAAAATACATTTGCAGTCAGGAAGGAGCTCTTGTAATTTGCTCAGGCTCCCACATCCTCCTGTGGTTGTTATTTTAAGCCCTTCCCCTGATTCCAGGGCCCTGGTCTGGAGATCCCCATTCCCAGACTGACTGATGCGTGCGATGACAGAATTTCTGCTGTTGGGCAAATTAATTTCCCATGGGATCGTGGCCTGATACATAAATATAAAACTGACACGTTTTTACTCAGCTGAAAAGAAAATAGCTCCAGCTTGCATGAGATAACGTTTCCAGGAGATAAGGCAGCAGTTGGAGTGTGAATTGCCATGTGGATCCCATTTTTCCCACAGATCCCTGGTGAGGTTTGTTGGCCGGGCTGTGCAACATCAGCTCTTGATAAGCGCCAGCCTGTGTTAATGCAACGTTTCAGTTCTGCTTCATCTCACCCCACACCTGCCTTTGGCTGGGCAGAGGAAATGGGTGGGTGGGTGGGAGCAGGGAATCTCACTGCCTGGCATATTTGGAATTCCCCACGGGATCTGCCTGGAGCTGTGTTGGTGCTGGGAGGGTCCAGCCCTGAAGCCCCCGAGCTGGGAGGGGGAGGAGATGGACGACTGCTCCTCGTGGAATGGCCAAGTCCCAGCTGGGTCAGAGAACGTGGAGCTCCTGTCTCCTCCTCCAGTAAGGGAACCGTCGAGAAAATCACTTGGGGAGTGGAATTCCATGGCTTTGGGCAGGATTGTGCTGGGAACCCGGCGGCTGGAGCTGAGGGCCTGGCTCCTGTCCCACTGCCCTGGGAGCTGCTCTAATCCAGAGCTGTCTCTAAGGCCCCTTTGTGTACAAGCCCTGGTGAGAGGAGGTTGTGATTCCAGGCTGGAGTGGTGGCCCAGTGCCCCCAGGGCCCAGGCTGTGTCTGGAGGTTGATCTCAGGCCCTGGAGCCCTGGATCCTTTAGAACATGCGGCAGAAATGAGTGTGTTCCATCCAGCAATCCTGAGCTCAGCCCTTATAAATAACCTCTCCCTCTCTCTCCCCTCCCCTCCCCTCCCTTGGGAACCTCAGGATGATTAATTCCTGAAGAATGTTCTTGGAGCTCTGCAGGAGGTGCTGATGGGCCCCACACATGGTGTGAGGGGTTGGGATACCAGAGCAGAGTTATCTCCAGGCTGTGCAGCCCAGCCTTTGGATAGTTCTGCGTCCAGGCAGAGCCATTCCCATCCCATCCCACCCCATCCCACCCCATCCCATCCCGTCCCATCCCATCCCATCCTCTTTGCTCGGGCCCTCTGCAGTGTCAGATGTCACAGCAGCTCATTTATGAGCTCTCCCCTCCTGCAGACACACCACCAGGAGCTCCCCAGGGATGGGTCAGTGGGTCACTGCAGACCTGCAGCCTGGCTCTGTTTGCCTGGAATGACTTTCCCGTTGCCAGAGGTGCCTGTTGGAACCATCACACTGCCAGGGGTGACCCTCCAGCCATGGGAGACCTTTGGAAAGGCAGACTGGGACCTGCAGTGAAGAGGGAGAGGCACATCCTGGAGCTGCCTGCCTCTGGGAGCACTGGGGGAACACAGGATCTCATAGACATCTGGGGTACCAGGAGGCTTGGGGTCAATTTATTGGGATAATCTCAGAGAAAATTCAGTTGTATTTATATCTGGAGCCTCCAGACTAGAGCAGGGTGCCTCTGGAGCCCAAGTGAGGGACCACCACAACCAGAAAAGGAGGTGGGACAGCCTGGGACTCAAGAGGAAGAGTCCCTTCAGGAGCAATTCACACCAGGGGGACAGAGCCAGAGGGTCTCTGGCACAGCACAAATCCTCTGCCAGGGAAGCTCACCCCAGGCTCACCTCTGGGTCCCTCTGTTGTGCCCATGGAGGTGGCACCAGCTCCTGGGTACCTCCCTGAGGGTGTGATTTAGCCCTTGGAGAAGCTGCAAGCTCAACACAGGAGCAACATGGTTATACATGGGAGGTCAAACAAAGGGATTTATTGATTATTCCTGGTCCTAAACTCCCTAACTAGGAAGCACACTCTGCCTCAAGCAGCTCAGAGCCTACATGATTAGTAAATCTATATTTATTGTCATAAAGGGCACAATTTTATTTTTTTAATGACAGAAAAAAATGCAAAATCCAGAAAAAATTGAGTAAGGGAGAATTTCTTCGTAAATGTTTGCAAAGACACTTTTATTGCAGAGGCTTAAACTGTTCTGCTGTTTCCCTCCCTGCCTGTCTGCTGCCTCTAGTCAGCTAGAATATGCTGACCACTTCCTACCAACCTCAGCAGAGACATTAAAATGTCAAAAATTGTTTATTCTTGCAAGAAAATGTGGGAAAGGAGAGACCAGACCCACACTCAGACTGCCATCAAGAGAGAGTCGTCAGTGAGCTCAGCTCCACTGCCAGACATCAAAAAAATGCACAAAAAAAGGAAGAGTAAGTCATGTATCAGAGGTTATTTGAGGTACAAGATGCAGCAGAAGAGGGCTCTTGGCAGACATGGATTCCTTGGGATCAGGAGGGCTGGGAGTGGTGCAGCTGGTGGGACTGCAGGGGTCAAGGTGGGACATGTGGGGTGGGACATGTGGGTCCCCAGGTCGTGCTGCACCCCAGGAGAGGGGAGAAGCCCCCCTCCAGGAGGGACTTTGCAGCTGGGAGCAGCCTGGAGGAGAGCCCTGAGCCCTGGGACACTGGGAAGGGGTTGGTTTTGAGGAGCCACTCCTCGTGCAGAGCCCACTCAGTGAGTCACCAGTGGCTCTTCACCAGTCTGGGACCAGCCTGGGCTCAAGGCAAGTCAAACTGCAGGGAAGAGGTGCTGGACCAAGCCTGGATCAGGGCTTGACTTGCTCATTTCCAGTCCAGAAGGACTTCAGTAGGAGACTTGTAGGTCTATCCAAGCACAGGAGCTGAGATGTTCCCAGGCCTCAGTGAGGGATAAGAGCTGGTTCCAGATGTGCTGCCCCAGCCTTTCCCACTGCACAGGCACATCCCTCTGGGGCTCAGCCATCGTGAGCTCCTGAGGCCACACTGTCCAAAGAGGAATGTGCTGGGAAGTGGTGCCGTGGGCAAGGAGCTCCTGAAAAGTAGATCTGAGCAAAAAATGCCAAACCTAGAAGGATTTGTGCTTTTTCAGAGCACTCTGCTTGCCAAGTGCATACTTAGAAAGAGCTCTGGGGTGTATTGCAAAATCTGCCCCATTTGGAGTGGGTTTGGAATACTTTAATTCCTCTTTAATGATACTGCCCAGGAAATGACAAAGCTCTGGAAAAACAAACAGATTGGATTCTGGCTGGGCTCATATCAAATTGTCACACACATTTTTTTCATGCAGCTCACTGAATCCCAGCAAACCCCTGCAACATCCTGCCACAGCTTTTCTTGTTTCTCTGACACTTCTGGCACGAGAATTGGACAATGCAGCAGATTCCAAGGCTCAGTTACATCCAGGTTTGCCCCGTGCTGGAGGGATCTGGTTTGGATGACACTGCTTTCCCCCTGACACTTGGTATTTTTGCCCTGGGGCCACGTCCTCTGCTGCTCCTGATTCCAGTGCATATCCACTGCCAGGGAAGTTGCAGGATAAGGCCATTTTCAGTGGGAAAAGATTTATCTAAATACTGTAGCCACATGAAGTACCCACTGCTCATGGAATGCTTGGTAGGAATGGCTGGGTGTTGAGTATTCCATTCCAGGGACTTCTCAGAGCTGAGCAATCTGCACTAGGGAAAAGGAAATAAAATAAAACATCGGTGTTCTTCCAGTGGTTAATGGGTAAATATTAATCTGTTTTGAGGTTTTGTGGGGTTATAGCTTTTAAAACAGAACATTGAGAACCTTTGTGCTATGTTGGGGTCATGCACGAGAGGAGGCTGCACTTGAAAAAATCCACATTTGATTTATTAGCGTTAATTTGAGCCACAGCGAGAAGGGAGACCCAGGGAAGGAATCAGGTCTAACCTGGGCCTGCAAACAGTGAAATGCAAGGTCTGGGATAAAGCAGGGCTTTTGTGAAAGCAAATCTTGCAGCTACAAGTCCCAGGTGGAGCCACAGTGGGACCTGAACAATGTCCCTGCTGTGTGTGTGAGCCCAAAGCAAAACACAGGACTAGGGGCAGGGACAGGAGCCCTCCAGAGCTGGGGCATGTCTGGGTGTGGGATTTGATTCAGGGCAGCTCTGCTACAAGGGACACAGTGGGAAATCCCAGCTCCTCCAGGGGGGTGGGATGGGGCCCTGATGGAGTGGGAAGGGAAGTGCAGGGTGGGAGCAATGAGCTGCAGCCCCAAGCAGGGGAAGATGAGCCAAACATCTGGGCCAGCATCCGACTGAGCTGCTCTGCAGCCTGCAAGTGGATTCAGACAAACCCCAGAGCAGTGCTGGGGGCTGTGGGGGCTCGTGAATTCCCTGGAACCAGGGGATGTTGTGGCTCCGGCTCCTCACAGGAGGGAGGAACATCACAGGTGCTTGTACCCCACTGATGGTGTCACAGAGGCACAGAATCACAGGGGCTTCTGAGCTGGAAGGGACCCACAAGGATCCCTGAGTCGATGTCCCACCCGGGAGGGCAGCAGGACAGCCTGGCATCCCCTGCAGTGCCAAACCACTGCAGGTCCCTGGTGTGTGCAGGTGCTTTGCATCCCTCTTGGAGGGCACAGTGGAGGCACAGGGGTGGGAACAAGGGCAGGGAGTGGGTGAATGTCTCCATGGACAGCCAGCAAGGCCTGGTGTCTCTCCACACCTCCAGGGTCAAGGCTGCTGCTTTGCTTCAGCAACACAGGCTCCACTGGGTCATGGAGAGGGATCTTCCAGCAGGGCAGAGCCCTGGGACAGTGTGGTGTGGGATGTCCCAGGGAAGCTGATCCACCTCAGCAGGATCCAAGGGCTGAGAGCAGCCGGGATGAGCAGCAGGACAGGGAGCCTGCTCCGAGCCAGCCCACACTGCAGCACACCAGGCTTCCTCCCCCTGCCTGGGCAAGTCCCTTGGGGGGTCCCAGCAGCAGGTCCTGCAGGGCTGGGGCAGGGCACATCCCTGCATCAGGCTGCAGCTCCAACACTGTTTCTTTGCTCTCTCCCATTGGATTTGACACAAAAATTCTGTGGTGCTTCTTCCTTCCCCAACATCTGATAAAAAATGAGTGTCTTTCCTCTTCCCCTGGCAATCAGTGGCACAGCAGCAAAGCATTGGGTTTGGGAGCCTTCATCAGAGCACTTGGGCTGTGAGCAGAAAACTGGAGCCACAAATGTGGGAATTCCTCCCTGGGAAGAGGGTGAGGAGGGGCTGCCAGTTCCTATCAGCCATCAGCAGTCAGGGGCATGAGCAGGAGATTCTGATTTCCTCCAGGACCTTCAGACATCAGCCTGGGTGAAGCAGCTCATTAAAAGCAACTAATTGCTGCAGTCATTTGTGAAATGAATTTTTCAAGGTTAATTTAGCTGAGCACTGAGAGCCCTCCATTTAGCTCTGAAGAGGGTGAGCAGCACATGCCACACAGCCCCCACCCCTGCTGCACCCCTGCTCTGGGGACAGACCATCCAGGATGGGCAGCTCCAATCTGGAGCATCCTCCAGGACTGCCAACAGGGAAACCCAGCCCAGAGGATGCAAAGTGCTGGTCCCACGATGGCAGGGTGACCAGCAGGCCAGCTTGGTTTGTGCTTGATGCAGGCTTTGCTTTGTCTTGAGATGAGCAATCCCTTCAAAAGTCCTTTTAACCACTGCAGGAATACAGGAATACTGGGGAAAGCAGAGCCTGAAACATGAAGTGTTCAGTTAAACTTTACTGTTCACCTCCCTTATCCCATTTCCCCTTTGCCGTGGAGTTTCCATAAGCAAATCTCCCTGTCTGATGGACTCCCAGGTGACATTAAAGACAGCAGGAACTCTCTCTGGGGGCAAAGGAGACATTTTCTGGAACTGGAGTGGTGCTTGGTGGTGGAATCATTTTCTGCTCCTTGCAGACTAAAAGCAAGCCCAGGGAAGAAAACAAATGCAAAGCCTTTCCTGACCTGTCATTTCAGGTCCAGGGTGGGGGTTCTACCAGCCTTTACTGTCTCCTTTGTGAATGGCCATGCAAAACAGCCTGGGCAGGGGTTTCAGTGCTGTGGGACACTGAAGGTGAGGTCTCTGCCACGTAGGAGCAGTGGGGATCTCTGTCCATCTGTCACAGAATCACAGAATGTGCTGAGCTGGAAGGGACCCACAAGGATCATCAGTCCAACTCCTGGCCCTGCACAGGCCCATCCCCAAGAGTCACCCCCTGTGCCCCAGAGGATCAGCCAAACCCTCCTGCAGCTCTGGCAGCCTTGGGGCTGTGCCCACTGCCCTGGGGAGCCTGGGCAGTGCCCAACCAGCCTCTGGGGGAAGAACCTTTGGCTGAGATCCAACCTGAACCTGCCCTGGCACAGCTCCAGCCATTCCCTGGGTGCTGTCCCTGGTTCACTCTCTGTGCATTTGGAACCACGTCCCCCTTGGAAGGAAACAGCTGCAGAGCCCAGTTTTGAGTGTGCCAGGGCACAGGGAGCGCCCTGAACCCCAGCACCCTCCCACCCTGCAGTGGCACATTGAGGTGCCCATCCCACCAAGGGGCTGCCCCCCTGCCAGACCCCCTTGGCCAAGGTATGTGTGAGGGAATGCTGGAGTGGAGCTGGTGCAGCTCCACTTGTCCCACCCGAGCACAGACCGAGTGTGGTGTCAGGCTGCTGGGAAACAGGCTGTTCAGTGGGTGTATCCTGTGTTTACACAGACCCGCCAGCTGTGACAGTGCAGATGTTTCCTGTCTCCCTGGAACTGCAAAGAGCCATTTGGTGGCTGGAAGTGGTTCCTGGAATGAAGCCGTGGATTTGGGCTCCCAGAGAGCACCTGAGCTCCAGCGAGCGGGACGTGCCCGGGCAGTGCCCACCTCACCCTGTCCAGGTGAGTGCCCGTCTGTGGCCAGGCTGGAGAGGCAGCTCCAAGGAGGAAAGGTGAGCTCTGGGGCCAGAGCAGGCTTGGCTGTCCCCTGGAATGAGTCCAGCTCCCCCAGGGAGGGACGGGGCCGTGCAGGATGTGGGGATCTGCAGGTAGGCAGGAAGATCCCACGTGAGCAGGATGGGAGGATGTGACTATTTACTGTGGGCCCTTGTTGAGTCTCTGTCTTTTCCTTCTCTGGACCCTAGGAGCTGAGTGTTGCCATCTCTTCTGGCTGAAGTCTGCATTTAGGAAATACATAAAAGCCTCTTCTGTCCTGGGGACAACCTCCTGGCAAGGCTGGGTGAAAACCTGCTCCATTTCTTTGCCTGAACAATCTGCTGTGCAGCAAAGACACCAAAGAGCAGCTGTGAACACACAGGGCAAAGCTGTTGGGAAGCTGAGCTGGGCAGTCACAGCCCAGTGGGAAGGACACTTTGCTAAATGGGACTTCTGGGCCCCGGGCCTTTTCTCCAGGATGAGTCATGTGAAACAGGACTGGTGTTCTGGTCTCAAGGCCAGCCTCTGGTCTGGGACTGTGGCTCTCACTAGCCAGACACCCAACCAGGGAGTCACAGCCCAAATCTCCAGGTGAGGTGGCACCATCCTAGACCTTTCCACCCAAAGGCTGTTGGAAGCTCCCAGAGAGGAATTCTGCTGTTCCACCTGTGAGTCCTGGCCTCTGGGAGGTTCACAGGCCACAGGAGGCAGCAGGAGAGGCAACTCCTTTCAGAGCTCCCCTGGTGCTCTCACCACACAAGATCTGAGGTTCAGAGGCACCTCTGGCCCAACCCCTGCTCCCAGTGGGACACCAGAGATCAGGTAGCTGAGTACTGTGGTCAGGGTACCTCCAAGGAGGGAAGTTCCTCAGCCTCACTGGTTCCTGGTCCAGGGTCCAGCCACCCTCATGCTGAAAGGGATTCTTTTGCTAAATCTCATCAGAATTTCCATGTTTGTGACTTGTGTCTGGTGCCTTTTTCAGTGTTTGCCTCTGAAGAGAGATCATTGCTGCTGTCCCTGCACCCTTCCATGAGGGGTTTGAAGACAGAAGGCCACCAGACCTCCCTTCACCTGCTCCAGGCTCAAGAAGTCCACCTTCCCAACCTGTGTTACATGTCCCACACCTTCTTGGGCCTCAGCACTGAGCTCTCTCCACTTTGTCAGTGTTGTGCTTGTTCTTGGGGCCCCCCAAATTGCACAGAGTTAATTCAGAAGTGTCCCAACAAGTGCCATATAGAGGGGTACAATTCATTCTCTCTCCTGATGCTCTCCAGTCTTCCTCAATCACATCTGTGGAGTCTCTTGGGAGCCACAAGTGCTGCATGAGGACCATGATGGGACTGTGGCACACACCACTCAGAAGCCCCTTGCCTGAGGAAGGGCACCAGGGATGGTTTGCTTTTAACCAGTTCAGCATTAATGAGTCTCAACATGTTTCTCTAACTGGAAAAACATGAGAAGCCTTGCAGCAGTAAGTCCTATTTTCATCCCATTTTGAAAAGCCAAGCCTAACGAGTAGGACACGGAGTGGGATGGAAACACTGACTGCTTTGCTTTGCCATTTAATAGCAAAAAATCCAGCACACCCTATTCATCTGCATCTCCTACTCTTTTCCCATCTTGCCAGCTTTCCAAGACTCTGAAGCTGCTTTGGAGCCTGTGGTGGATTTTCCCCTCTGCTGTAGGACCATCGTGGCCACCACCCCTCCTGTTGTGTCTCCCCCGAGGTGTCTGAAGTTCTTGGGCTGTTGCCACCTGGGATTCATTCCAGTGGCAGAGCTGCAGTGAGAAGAGGCCCTGGGCAGGGCAGGGGGGTCCGTGTTTGTTCCTCAGAAATGCTGAGGAGCACCCAGGGGAAGGGCAGGGGGTACCAGATCCACTCCTGGAATGTCAGCTGGCCTGGGTCAGACTGCCCAGGCTGAGCTGGCCACTGCCAGAGGAGAAGGTGTGCAAGCCCAGGGCCAGAGCCACATCCTCAATGGGATATTAACAGTCCATGGGATGGGAGAGCCAAATCCTCCCCTCTGCCTGGTTTGCTGGTGTGGAGCTGGGGCAACCAGCCTGTTCCCACCCACCCAGGCAGGACTCGGAGCTGCTCTGGGTTCTGTCGTGTTCTGTCAGAGCCCTTCCCAAGGGATGGAAAAGAACTGCAGTGCCAAGGGTTGTGTCTTTCCTGTCCCTCAAATGAGGAACCTGGGACAGTAGATTGTTTTGCTTCTGCCGTGGTTTCTCTGTCCCCTCTCATCACAAACCCAGGCAGATGTTGGGAACAGCTCCCAGGCAGAGCAGAGAGCAGCTGGTGGGGCCTTCATGGACAACCTTCACTTTGCAAAGCTGCTGTGCTCCAGAGGCACTGCTGGAGCCAACCTCCTTTTCCTACCTGCACAGCTTTGCTGCTGTCAGAGCTGGGATTTTTGGAGAGCCATGGCAGGGCTGATTGAGGGCTTTAGTTCCAAGTTTTCCTCCTGTGCCTCTGAGCTGCAGTGAACCCTTTCCTGGCTCTTTGGCTTCTCTCTCCAGTGACAAACCCCTGGAGCAGGGACTGTCTGGGCATGACCATGTCCTCATCTGGGCTGACCTGAACACTTTCCCAGAAGCAAATATTTCCTCTGCTGTCTCATGCACTGTGGAGCTGGAGCAGGTCCTGGGCAAGGATGCCACCCTCAGTGAGGATTTCTACCTGCACTATTGCAGACAAATTCTCTTCCTGCCAGCACAGGAATGTGGAGGTAAATTCCCTCCCCACAGACTGAAGGAGCGAGTGGCTCTCAGGGAGCAGGAATGCTCCCTGTTGGGAGCAGCTGACCAGCAGGCCTGGCTGCTCTGGGGACACAGGGACAACTGGCTTGTTGCTGGTGGACTCAGCTGTCACCTCAGACAGCCCATCCACTTCTCCATGCCTGATTTCTCCAGACCCCAGGAGGACACAGGATTCAGAGCAGGGTGGATCCCCCCCAGCAGCCCCAGGGGAGGCACACTGGGTACTTGGTGGACAGTTTTAAGCTGTGGTCAAGTCCAGGGAAGCCTGTCCTTGTGCCCTCTGTCCCTGCAGGGCACCCAGGACCCTGGACAGGGAGCTGAAGCACAGACTGCTCTGTCTCTTGGTGTCCTGGGGTGACAACCCTTGGTGTCCTTCCCATTCTGGAGGGGACCACTGGCTCCAGGAGCTGTGGGGCTGCAAACTTAGCTTGGATGCTGCATGGGGGAAGGTGAAGGGGGGCAGGAATTGTACCCCAAATCATTCATCTGCCTACCAGTCTGTGGGACAGCCTCAGCCATGCCCAGCCCGCCCTGCCTGCCACCCATCCTGCCTGGGGCAGCTCTGCAGAGCCCCCTCACTCTGCCCCAGGGCTGCCAGGAACACCAGGCATGGAGGATGCCTGGATGCTCCAAACCAGAGGAGGTGAAAAACTCACAGGGATTGAAACCAGAACTGGACGATTTAGCCACTGTTCTGGGAATGCCTCCTCGGGGCCAGTGCCCTCAGCCGTGCAAGCCCACACCCAGTGATGGGAGCTGTGGGGAACGGGGCTCTGAGGGAGCACTGCTGACGCATTCCCAACAAAAACGGTGTTAACTTCCCAGCAAAGGCCACGGGGAAGCAAAGAGGAGGCAAAGAACTGAGAACAAGAGACAAAAGCACAAGCAGAGCGCTTCAGTCTGGCAGCAGGAGTGCTGTGCTGGGAAAACCCTCGGGTTCATTGCAAGAGTTCTGGCACGTTGAGGGAAGAGGGGAACAAGGCTCTGGACAGTTTCTAAGGAGTGATGGTTCCCTGAGTCTTTTTCCTGGGATTTTCTGCCTGATGGAGATTTTCTGTGTGGTGGGGCTGAGGGGACGTGGGGACATGTGATGTGGGTGCCCTCCTGAGCTGCAGCCTGAGAAGGGATCCAGCTCCCCACAGTGGGTGTCCCTCGGGAAAAGCTGCAAAAGCAAACGTGGGGGGGAATTTCAGGGGTGGGAAGTGGCACAGCAGTTCCTGGGGGTGCTGGAGCTGGGCCAGCCTGGGAATCCTGATCATCCCCAGCCTGGGGAGCACAGTGGGGGTGAGTATCTGACCCTCTCCAAGGCCAGGGCTTGTAGCAGCTGTGTCCCAGCACAGGTCTGTGTCCTGGCCTGGTAAGTGTCCATATCCAGGGTGGCCTGGCTAAAGCAGCTCTTGTGCAATAGAAAATGACCCTGGAGATCCCTTTGGAGAAATGCACCATGCCCATGCCCAGGGAAACCCCTGCCCTCTCCAGCTCTCAGAGCTCCTTGCAACACTCCTTGGATTCACAGGTGCCGGGCAGGGAGGACCAGAGCAACCCCAGCATAAACCTGGGTCATCTCCTCCCTGCTCCATCATGTCACACAGCCCTGGTGAGAGTGGGGTGGGCTGTGATGACTCCATGAGGACTCCTCTGTACCCACAGAGGTGCCTCTCAGCAGCAAAGGGAGGATGGTTCCCTTTGGCTGCCCCACCAGGACACCAGCAATGGGCCAGTGGTGCCATGTGCCCCTGGATGATGGACAAGGCTGGCAGGGATGTCCTCCTCCCTGGGGCCTCTGGCACATGACTGGGACCAGCCCAGCAACCTGGCTGCCTTCCTGCATGGGCCTTGTCTGGCTCTCCTCCTCCTGACTGTTTGACCCATTCCAAAAAATGTGCACTGAAAATGTCACTGCTGCAGTCCCTGGGAAAATGAGAGCATTGATTCAGGCTGATAAATGGCATCCCCACTTAAAAACATATGAACCTTCTGCCACCTCCTGCTCCCACTCCCCTGGGAGCAGCAGAGCTCCCAGTGCAGGATCCCACCCACAGCAGGGCTGGTTTTACACATGTTTTGGCTCAGCACCCTCTGAAAACTGGGGAGAGGGTTCCTGTGCCTCCAGATGGATTCCCAAATGGAATCCCAAATGGAAGTGTGCTGGAACTGTGATTCCAGGAGCTCAGGCTCCAGCCAGCTTCATCCCATCCCAGGAGCAGTGCTGGGGAGGTGCCTCAGGCAGGAACAGGTTCCACTCCTGCTGTGGATCTGTTCCCCAATGTCGAAGGGGACCTGCTGGGGCCACTTGCCCTGGGGCTCCCAGGTCCATCCTCAGTCCTTGGAGCAATTCCCTTCTCAGAGGGGGAGCAGGAGGGGCACAGAGCTGCCTGCCCAGGGAGCAGGAATGTGCTGTGGGATTCCCCCTCCTGCCTCCGGGTGCAGGTTGCTCCCAGCTCTCACAACAGGCTCAGCACTCTGCAAACAGAATTCAGCCACAACCCAGAACACATTACTGAAAAAACAAACAACAGACACATTCTTCTCCTGAATTCTGGGGCTCTTTCTGCTTCTGATCTCCCAGACAGACCCTGGCAGCCCACATCCTCAGGGAAGGCTTGGTTTGAGTTCCTGCAGCCTCAGTGTGAGCTCAGTCCCACCCCGGGATGTGCACAGGGGTGGCCAAAGGTGGCTTTTTGCTTCTCCACCCAGAGGCAGAGTGAGGCATGAACCACCTCCACCTGCCCAGGTTCCTGTGTTCCCAAACTTCTCCTGGGTTCCAAGGCAAGCCCTTCCTTGGCTGGCTGTGCAAGATTACTTGAAAGATTCGGTGGCCTTGGGGCATCTTGTGCTGAATTGCTGAGCCCTGGTGTCTACCCTTGCTCCTCAGCTTCAGAACAGGGCTCTCTGCCAAGCTCTTGCAGTGCCTCCTGCTCCTCGTGAGAGCTTTCATCCCACAGAGGGGACACAGCCCCAAACAGGAGGGTGGAGGGGACCCAGCAGGCACATGAGCCATGGATCCACAGAGCTGTGCCTCCCGATCCACCATGTGCCATCCTGATGTTCAGGCTGGGCCCTGGCTTCAAATGTGCCCCAGTCCCTGCTGCCGGGGCCAGGCAGGAGCCCTGGAACAGGTTTACTCCTCAGGGAACGGGAAGACAGTCAGCAACATCCCAGGGCTCCCGCGGCCAAGGTGCTGCGGATGATCCGGGTGGTGATCCAGGGAGTGAAGGAGCCTTGGAGGAACAGGCGTTTGCCTCGCAGGCAGCCCCTTGTGGCAGGTTTGCACATGCTTTCCCACTCCGAAATGCTGCCGGAGGTTTCCATCCCAGGGAGCCCTTTTGTGAGCGGCAGCTGTATGTAAATAAGAAGGGGAATTGGTGGGTGGCTGGGAATTCCCACGAGGATCAGGATAGAAGGCCCTGGGGAAGGGTCTGTGACGGTATCAGGGCTCTGCCAGTGCTGCTCCACCCATTGCACCTGCTGCTGTGGGTTGCACACAACTGCACAGTTGTAGGGGAAGGGAGATTCCCCATGCCCAGGGCAATCTCCAGCAGCTAGAAGAGATCCCAGCAGCAGGAAAGGCAGAGAGGCACGGAGAGAGGTAGGATGTGGAGCAACCCCCTCAGCAGGAGACAGGATGGTGAGGAGCATGAGGGCACCTCATGCTGCCCATTCTCTCCCCAGAGCTGACTCCAGCAGCTCCCCCGCCTGTGCTCTCCTGGACACTTCCCATGGACAACTTCTACCCCTGTATCCTGGAAATGTATCCCCTACAGCCTCTTCAGCAACCCTGTGGATTGAAAGCCAAAGGGATATACAGGCAGCATCAGCCCAGGGCTCTCCCTGTGTCCTGGGCTTGGTAAAGGTTGGTGGGGAAAACACCGGCTGCATCCCAGCATTTGGCTCTTCCAGAGCTCAACAGATCATGGCAAGGTCCCCCCGCCCGTCCCTTGCCTCTACCCTGACCCTGACCAGCCGGTTTTGGGGGGTGCAGAGGGAACTCAGCTGCCTTTACCACCCCAGGAGCTGAAGTTCCCATGCAGGACCCCATAGAGATCCATCCTGGGCTGTCCCCGACTGCAGCTCCTCGGGGAAGCAGGAGAGAGCTGACACCGTCTCCAACAGCTGCTGTGCTCCCTGGGATCATCGCTTCCCTGGATGTTCAGACCTTATGGCGAGCTGGGGACTTGGGCTTGTGCTGAGCTCTGGTGCGTGGGTGTCTCCTCTCCTCACTGTCCAAACACGCTGCTGTTTTTCCCAGATCCTGGCGATGGCATCACCTCCTCACTGTTGGGAATGTGCGGTGAGGGGCTGGAGGCGCACGGCTTTCCCCATCCTCCGCACCCTGGATGAGGCGTGTTCTGGTGGAAAACAAAGAGATGCCACATTTAAAACCGTGCTTTTCGTCATTTCCAACTTGAAGCTTCCGGAGCCTCGGCAATTCCTGGGAGCTCTGGGACCCTCCTGTCCCCAGCCCCGTGTCATGCTGCCCCTCGGCTGCCGGGGAGGCAGGACGGGGTTGGCACACGGGGACACGGGCAGGGCATCCCGGGGGCTCATCCCAATTCCCACCCCGAGCCGAGGCGTTGCTATCTTTTTATCCCAGTTGGCCAAAATGAAGGGAGCTGGGAGGTTCCCACAAAAGGCTCCCGGCTCATCCAAACTTGGCATTATTTTATACATTTTAACAAACAAGGGGCATCAGTGTTCGCTAGTTGCCGATGACATCGTTGTATTGATTTTTGCTTTTTATTAGTTAGCAAACCCCTGTTTGCCCGGTGTATCCCTCCCTTCCCGAGCGGATCAGCGGCAGGCGCAGCTCTTCCCTCCGCTGGAGCCGGGGTCCACATTTCTCTTGGGACGATCTTCCCTTTTGCTCAAAGCAAAGGATCAGCCGCGCACACACCGCTCGGGTGCAACCGCTGATTCCTGACTGTGCTGACCAACAGCTCTCAAAAGCTGGAAAGCTGCGTTCAGATCCGGGGGGATGGGCTCCAAGACCCCACGGACCCCCGGGAACGGACCCGGGACACGGGTATGGAACCGAGGGGCGGGGCCTGGATACGGCGGGCGTGGTCAATGATGGGCGTGGCCTAGTGTGGAGTGGGCGGTGCCCGGGCTATGGGCGGAGTCGAGGTTAAAGTCGGCGGGACTCGGTGTGTGGGCGGGGCCGTGGCTCAAGAGGGCGTGACCGAGGCCGAGGGGGCGGGATCACAACTTAAGGGGGCCTGATTTCGGAGTGGGCGGTGCGTGGTCGGGGACGGGGCCAAGGCCGGAGGGGCGGGGCCTAGCTCAAGGACGCGGGCCGGTCCCTCGTGGCCGGTCCCACCGTGGGCCCGGTCGCAGCAGCAGCTCCGTCCATCCGGGACTCGCAGCGCTGCAGAGGCCAGGACCTGCGCTCCCGCGGCGCTCCGCTGTCCTGCTCTGACCCCGCTCGGCCCGGCCCATGCAGCGCCCGCCATGTCCGGGCACCGCCCGCCGCCCCTGGCCCCGCCTCCTCCGCCAGGTGCCGCCCTCCCATTGGGCCACGCACTGAGACGCTGCCATGGCAACCGCCACACGCCCGCCCTCCAAACCCTCCTCCTCGTTTCGCCCCGCCCCCTCAGCGCTCATTGGTGCCAGTCACCCCCCAGCGCTGCTCTCATTGGGTGCTCGCCTCGCTGCAGCGCGCGCGGTGGGCGGTGCGTCCCCCTCAGGCCGCCATGAGCTCCCGAGCGGGCTCCGTCTGCCCTTGGACACTCCCAGGGCTGGGGCAGCTGCAGCTCCTCTGGGCAACCTGTGCCGGGGCCTCACCACCCTCACAGGGAACAATTTCTCCCCAGTATTCCATCTAAGTCTGCCCTCTGTCAGTTTGAAGCTATTCTCCCTTGTCCTGTCCCTCCAGGCCCTTGCCCAAAGTCCCTCTCCAGCTCTCGGAGCCCTTTTGGGCACTGGAAGGGGCTCCAAGGCCTCCCACCTCTGAGCAGAAGCAAAACACCTCTTGGGAAGGGTGAGAGACTCCCATGGGAAACTTTCAGCTGGACAAAAAGTCCAGTACATGATCGTGGAAATAAAATGCACTGAGGATGGCCTGGCAGAGCTTTTTAATTGAAGGGAAAGAGCAATTCTGCAGAGTTCTTTGATTTGGGCTCTGTGGTTGAAAGTCAGGCATGGCGGCTGTGTCTCACCCCCCCTCTTCCCTGGATACCCATGGAAGCTACAAGCCATTCCCAGTGTGCCATGTGCCCAGCACTGTGTGAGCCCCTGCCATGCCCTGCTCCTGCTCCGAGTGGCTGCAGAGCTGTAGCACGTGTAAGGCAAACCCCCAAGTGTAAAGTGTGTTTGGGTGTGGGAGAGGTTCTCCTCCTGCAGCCACAGTGCTCTCCATGGTCTCCTGCCCTCCCAAGGGTCACACGTTCACATTCCATGGCTCATCCCTGTGGTCCTGACCCGGCATTCAGGGCACGTTGGTGGAGGCTCATCTGTGTTCAGCACCCGCAGTCCCACGTCAGCCCTGGGCAAAGGGCTCTGCCCGAAATGTGGGTTCACACCTGGGGCCTTGCTGCAAACCCCAGGCAGGACTTTGCTAATCACCGACCAGCACTTCCAGCCGTGGACAAGAGTCTCTGCTCCAGGCTGATGGGTCCCAGGGAGTCCTGGTAACCCGTGGAGGCTACAAAACTCTGTGTGTGGCTTGAAGGGTTGTGCTGAGCTTGGGGCCATGGGGAAGTGGGGCTGAGAGTGGTTCTGGTGAGCTTTGGACCTCAGTGTTGGGGTTTTCCTGGGCTCAAAATTCCTACAAAACCTGCCCATGCTGTGGTGCCACTGGTTTGCTGAGCCCCAAGCTGCAAACAGGCCAGGGAGGTGTGAGAAACACCAGACTGGCTGCCCTCCCCTCCAGCTTCCTAAACTGGGCCAGGCTGGGTGGAGCAGGCTGGGTCTAAACTGCAGAAGGGACCCTGAGTGTCCCCAAAGGCAGCGCCCGCGGTGCCGTTCCTGGCTCTGCTTTGCCCTCTCCCCACAGCACAGGTGGCTGATGGTGGAGGGGGGATGGAGAGTGGAGCTGCAGCAGAGACGGCCCCAGGCCGGCCGGGGGTGCCCAGCACGGGGAGGGGTCCCCGTGTCCGTGGGCAGCACACGAGGGGCTCCGTCCCCCACGGGACCTACGCGCTCTGGAAGCCCCACACTTCCAAGAGCTGCACCTTGAAGTCCTCCTGGCAGAGCGGGGGGTTGTCGAAGGTCTCGCAGTGCTCCGTGTGCCCCCAGAGCAGGTCGGCGTCGAGGGACAGGGCTTGGCCTCCCCCTCCACCTGCAAGAGCGAGCGCCGGCTCAGGGCTGAGCTCCCCCTCGGGCGGCTCCGGCCCGGCCTGGGAGGGCTCAGGGCTGCACCCACCCCTCGGCTCTCTGTCCCCGGGCTTGTCCTGACCCTGCTCCCGGGGCTGCCAGGGGGGCACAGGCTGGCAGTGCTGCAGGGCTTTCTGACACCCCAGCACGGGGGGCACAAAGATCCCACTCCCAGCCCGAGCCTGACCCGCGTGTCTGCTCCGGTGGCCGTGCCCGGCCCCTCCTCGGGCTGATCCCCTCCCACGGCTCCTCCATCCCACCCAGAGCGGAGGGAAGGGCTGGGGAAGGACACCCGAGCCCCAGGGGCACAAAGCTCTCCCGTGGTTTGGGCTGTGCTGCTCCCCCTCGGGGCTCTCGAAGGAGCACCCGGCCCTCGTGCAGCTCGGCACTGTCCTGCTGAGGTGAGGAAGAGGGGCTGCCTTCACCTGCCCTGCCTTTAAACTGACATCCCCGACAGGAGCTGTTTGCCCGCGGGCAGGTTTTAACCTGGACTTAAAAAGGGCCCTTTTCAGCCGGAGCAGTGGCGGGAGGTCGGAGCCCACCCCCGGGGCCCCGATGGGTAATTAATTACCGATAACGATCCCCTCCCGTGAGCCGGACATGAACATGGAGGCTGTTTTGGAAGGCAGGAGGAAATGCCTGACGGCCAGGAACGGGGACAGGCGGCCTTTCCTGAGCGGCGTGGGCACGGTGAGGCGGCTGGAGCTGGAGCTGGGGCTGCCCGGGCAGGAGCCGGGCCGGGAGTCGGGAGAGGGGGAAGGCGAGCGCTGGCGGGAGCGCGGCACAGCCTTGGCCAGCTCCGGCTGCTTGATGAACACCCACTCGTACCTCTCTGCCTCGGGGCGCACCTGGGGAGCAGGAGACACGTGGGGACAGAGCCCTGGCCTGTGGGACACTTGTCACTGCTGGGGGAAGATGGGGCTGCCTGGCCAGGGTGGGCAGGGCACAAATCATACAGTCATGGAATAGTTGGGGCTGAAGGACCTTTAAAGGCCAGCATGTCCCTGCCATGAGCAGGGACATCTCCAGCCGGGTCAGGTTGCTCAGATGCAGTGCTGTGAGCCAAGGCCAGATCTGGAGTTAGGAAGGGACAGGGCATCCTGGTAGTGCCAGGGCTGCCTGGAGGAGGGTGTGGCTGAGAAGTTGGTTTTGTTTTTGCCGGGTGCTGCCAGAGATGGGCAAACCTGCACTGCCCACAGTGCCAGGTGGATGCTGGATGGATGCCAGTGGGATATCAGATGGATGCTGCACTTTGTCTCTGGGATCTCTTGGTCCAGCTCAGCCTGTTCGTTCTTTGGGGTGCCAGGGCTGATTTGGGAATGCCCCATCCAGGAGCTGCCCTGAGCAAACTGGGCAGAAACCTGCCCTGCTGCCATGCCAGGAGGGGCTCCCAGGCCCACCCGGAGGTATCACACGTTCCTGGGGGGCTCAGGGCAGCCCCAGCTCACCCAGGGCAGGAGTTGAGTCTCCCTTTGCTCTGATCCAGCACAGCAATTCCTGCCAGAGCTCAGGGCAGCGCTGGGGCCGTGGGGAGGAAGCACCTCGGGGCTCACTGTGCCCTGAGGGGTCAAGGAAACAGCAATGAAGGGCCAAAGCCAGAAATAAACCATGACTTACAGTGAACACAAAGCACTCCCCTGTCCCAAAAAAGGCCGATGTTGCCCCGCTCTTCTTCCTTTCACTCCAGTCGGAGGAGAGAAACGCCCCACACACCTTGGGAGAGAGCAGAGGGATCAGTGGGAGATCAGGACCAGAGCCAGCCCCTGGAGCACTGGCAATGGCCCGTGGGGTCAGCAGGGCAGGGGCTCTGCTCAGTCTTGGGGGAGTCAGGGAGCCAAATTCTGCTGTGCCAGCTGAGTCCTGCACTGACAATCACTGGTGCTCTGGCCATGAGTCCACTCGGCTTCTGTGCCCAAGGCTGACCCTGCTGTGGATGTCCTTGACCTGACCATGGCTGGAAGGGACCTACCGAGGGCTGGAACTCGTGCCTGTCCTTGGCACAGCCAAGGAATAACATCAGCTAAAATGTGTAGGAAACCAAGTTTTACAGGTCACCTGCACGGGGCCCTGGGGGTGGCAGGTGTTTATCTCCACACCACACTGAAGTGTCAGGCTGGGGACATCAGCACTGGTGGGTCAGTAAATCTTTGGGAGGCCTGAACAATTCACAGAACTTGCCTCCGCTGTTGGATGAGAGTGGAGAGAGAAAATACAGGTTTCTGAGCCCCTGTCAGAGCCCCTGGAAGAGCCCTGGCTCAGGGGGGGTTGCAGTTATTTCACAGCTTCCAGCAGAAACTGTCCTTGTTTCTCCTCCATTTCCCTTGTGTGGCTGCTCCTGCAATCAGTGGCAGAACCTTGCATTTAGTGCTTTGAAAGCAAGTCCTGGCTCAGACAAAGCATCTGCTGACTTGAGGGAAGTCTGCTCAGCAAGGATTCATGACTTGTGTTTGCAGTAAAAGAGTATCACTCGTGGCCCCTCTTCCTCTCACCAACTCCTCCTGTTTCCTGCAGCATCCCCTGTCTGAGGGGTGTCTTGGTGGCTGGAGGTGCAGTTTGTTCTCTCCTGGGAGATGGAACAGACCCCGGGGCAGGGCAGGAGAAGGACCACACAGACCCACGGCTGCTCCAAGAACTGCCAGTGGGGTCAACCCCCTGTCCCCTTCCCCACCTCTGCTTGGGAAACACTCACCTCCCCCTCGGTGGTTTGGATGAGCAGCACGGTCGGTTCGTAGCCCTCACAGCACGTGTAAAACCTGCACAGATGGACAAGGGGGTCGGGCTGGGGGCTCTCAGACCCCAGAGCAGTGAGCCCAGCGTGTGGCCAGCACGGGGCTGGGAAGGAGAGAGGAGGGGGGTGGTGGCTCTTCTCATCTGGCTCAAGGGAGCTTGTGGAAGGACACAGCAGAAACTCAGAGTCACGAAGCTTGAGCATCTCCAGGGTTTGTGCAGAGCAGAGGGAGTTGCCTTATGGGACTTCTCAAGTCATCACCTTTGCTTGGTGAAGCTCAGACAAACCCAAACCCTCAACCCTCCCACCCTACCCTCAGACACCAGGCTGGGGGGGATGTTTGGGGGGGAGTTTACACAACGAGCTCACTTTTAATCCGGATGTTTCACAGTCCAGGCTCTGCACCCTGTGCTGCCTTGGAAAGGTCAGGGCTGTGCTTCCTGGGGCTGCACCACTGCCATGGGACACCCACTCGCCTCTCAGGGGCTGGGGGAGCTCGGGGCGCTGACTGAGGTGCCCATCACACCCCCCTTTAAACACTGCCCTGAGAATGGGGGGTAGTGGGCAGCACCCAGTCCTGAACATCCCAGTGATCCCAGTGCCCTTCCCGCTCTGCCCTGAGCTGCATCCCAGGACAGAAACACCCTGGCACCGAGTGATGTGGGGATGTCCCTGCTTCCCACACACCCTGCACTCCACAGCCAGGGGGTCACTGGGCCCTGGGCTCTCTCCTGCTCTGACACATCTTGCTATTGCAATTTTGGGCATTGGCCTTGACACCTGGGCTCTTTTAACTGGAGTTTGGTGCCTGCCCCCAGCAGGATGTTCCCACGTGCCCCTGCCCTGAGCTCGGCACCTCTCACTGTCAGGGGCTCCTACAGAGGACAGGGTTGGGTTTCCTGCCTGTTTTGAGCCACAGCACTGACTGCAGTGCCCAGCAGCCCCTGTGTCCCATCCCTGGGAGGGAGCTGGAGCCCTGGGGAGGGTGTGCTGGCTGGACCTGGCTGCTCACAGCATGGCCAGTGTGGCACACGGGACATCCCCAGCACTGCACATTCCCCAGGGCTCCATGTTCCTCAGTTGCTGATTACCATCTGAGCGAGCCTCAGCCCTCTCCCCTGAGTCAGCACTGGCCCAGATCACACTCAGGGTCTTGAACTGAGCCCAGGACAGTCCCCAGCAGACCCCCCATGTGCCCTGGGGACACTCTGTGTTGCTCCTTTCTACACCACCAACCCCTGCCCAGTTTTCATCCCACACATCCGACCCGCCCGGCCCCTGGGCAGGGGCTGCTTTACCTCTGCAGGCTGCACCCGTCCTGGGAGGTGGAGAAGAGCAGCAGGGGGGGGAAGAGGGAGAAGCGCTCGGGGATCCAGGACCAGACGAGGCGCATCTCCTGAGTGGTGACGATGCTGGAGCTGAAGTTCTGCATGTCCACGGCCAGGTGGAAGGGCTGCCTGCACGGGGGGAGGGACACTGTGCCGAGCTCTGGGGCCCGTCTGCTTTTTGGGGTGCAGCCCCCAGGCATCAGGTTTTGTCCTGATTTTTGCACCGTGAGCTTTCTGCCACCACCACCAGCTCTGCCTGTCCCGTGTCTCCCAACAGGGTCCCCCGAGGGGCTGGGAGGCCCCAGCACAGCCAAAACTACGAGGGGTCCCTGAAGCTCCCCCGTGTGTCTCCACAGTAGCTCACATTCTGTCTGCTCAGCCCCACGGGCTGGCAAGGGGAGGGGTCTCCTTACCTGCTCTGCACCATGGTTATGCCCCTCTCCATTAACGCCTTCCTGTTGGCCATCTGGAGGAGCCAGATTTCCTTGCGGGAGAACAGCCGGATGCCAAAGGCTCTCTCCAGGAGTTTGTCGACAGTCACGTGCTCGGCAATGTTCTGCACGAAAGCCTGCAGGTCTGCCTTGATGTCAGTGCCCTCCGGCTCGGCCGAGCTCCCCGAGAGCCTGAACTGCTTCAGCAGGGCCAGGGCGATGCGGTACAGGACCTTCTGCCCCTCCAGCAGGAACACGTCCAGCACACGGATGGCGTAAGCGAAGGGCAGGTCGTGGAAGAGCCACGACAACCACTCCGAGTAGACCTCAAAGACGTTCTCGGAGGCGCTGGCTATGAGTTTGTGAGCTGCTGGGCAGTGCTTGTTGGCCAGGTCCCCAAATGTCATGCAGGAGGCCTGGTGGGCCAGGAAGGACTGGTCGATGTAGCTGGTGTGGGGAGCGTTGCTGGCGAGGAGGCGAGAGATGCTCTCGAAGCACTGAGCTTCGTCCTCGCTGTAGTGCAGCAGCAGAGCCACCAGGGAGGGCAGGATCGGGCTGTAGGTTATGTCAGGGAAGAGGTTGCCAACACAGATGAGGATCTTCTTCAGGGCAGTGACCCCTTCTGGGTTGAGGCAGTAGGTGGGCATGGGGCATCCCTCCAGGAACTCTGGCAGAGGGTGGGAGCTCCCGCCGGGCTTCCCGAAGAGCCGGCTCGCCACGTCCCTGTAGACGAGAGCGTCTGGGGTGATGAGCCGGCAGGAGACCTGCTGGATGAGCTGGTGGTAGAGCCGAGCCCTGAGGGCGTGGCTCGTGGCCCAGCAGCCTTCCCTCGCCAGCTTCTTCAGCTCCTTCTGGGGCTTGCTCAGGATGTCCTGGGGGATCTGTGCCGGCCGCTGCGGGTCCGGCATCCTGTCCCAGTCCACGAACTGCCCACAGCCCGCACAGGAGGAGGCGTCAGTGTCCCAGCTGTCAGCCTCGGATGTGACCACGATGGTGACTGGAGATGAGCCAAACTCCTCTGTAGGACAAAGACCTTTTATTCAACACTCTCCACCGCCCCAGCCAACAGCATTTCACCCTGGCTGAGGGTGCTCTGAAGTCTTACAGCCACGTCCTGTATTTCTTTATTGTCCCCTGCAAGGGGAAGGTTTTCAGCCTTTGGCTGGCTGGAGCTGCTTGCTTTGCCCTCTCCTGCTCCCCTCAGCTCAGGACCCTGGGGAAGCTCAGGGCCAGGTCCCAGCTGGGTGTCAGGGCTGCTTCTCCCACCATGAGGGACTTTGTACCCCCCAAAAAGCTCCTGACTTCCCAGCCTGTGACCTGCTGAGAGGGAGGTGCAGAGAGCAGGGATACAGTCCCTGTCCCCCGGGGACATGTCACACCACTGAGGAGGACGAGCAGCTCAGTCCCAGCCCAGCTCTGCAGGGGCGAGGAGGGACCTCACGGGCAGCAGGGCCCAAGTGATGCTGAGGCCAAGAGGGACCATCGGCATCGTGTCCCCTCCCAAGGACAGCGCAGGGCAGGAGGGTCCTGTCCGGGTCGGGACGCCCAGGACGAGGCTGCTCCGAGCCCAGGCAGAGGGGGCAAAGCCGCCCTCGGGTGTTTGCCCTCCTCTTGCTGTCTCCTGCCAAAGCCTCCCGACCCCTCCGGCCACTCGGGAGCCGGAGAGAAGGGGCGAGGAGAAGGTGCTGCAGCTCGAGGGGCTCGCCGGGGGTGTGGGGCTGCTCTAGGGGTGCAGAGGGTCCCTGTGCCCCGTGTGCCTCCAGGCACCTGGAGAGACCCCGGCCCGGGACCGCACGCAGGGACTGGTGAGCACCTGAGGAGCCCCTTGGGGACAGAAGGTCCCCATCGCGGGAGGCTCCCGCACACAGCACAGGGGCAGAGCTCGGGCAGCCGCCAGCCCTGCTCCGGGAAGAGCAGAGCCTGAGCTCCTCCTAGAGAGACGGGAGCGGCATTTCCCCGGGGCTGCAGGACAGCTCGGCTCCAAACCCTGCACAGGAGACGGGAGCTGTCCCCGCCTGGGTGAGCTCTGCTGGGCAGGGATTCATTGGCAGGGATAAAGTCAATTCACACACGTTAATTCTCGGGTGTATCTATCTCGGATGTGCTCTGGTGCCTGGGGAGTCACGGATGGATTCGCACCGAGCCAAACCTCTGTCCCGAGGGGACACGGGGGACAGCACAGGGTGGCACATCGAGAGAGTCCTGACGCCTGGGCTGGGTCCGGCTCTGGCTCTTGCTCTCCAGCTCAGTTTGGCCCCTGCTCGAGGTCAGGAGGACCAGCAGATCGGGTTCAGTGCTGGGTCAGGGAAGGGGCAGCAGTTTGCTGCCGTGGCTGCTCATCCTGACTCCCTGCCCTGGACACAGCCCGACCCCGAGCACAATCCCGCAGGCTCCTGGCCATAGAAACCAGGCTGAAACAACACTGGGGCTGAAGCAGGGGCTGTTTGACCCGATGTCCCCAAATTCACCTCTTCCTGCCAGCCGGGTGCTGCCTTGCCCGGAGCCCTGAGGAGCATCACCCCGAGCCCACCCGGTCCCCGGTGCGGGCTGGTGGCTCCAGCTCTGCCCGCCCCGGGACAAGCCCCGGGGTTGGGGCAGGAACTGTGGCTCTGCTCCGGCCCCTGTCCCTGCTCTGCTGGACGTGTCCCCGGCCCGAGCGGGGCCGTCCCGCACTCACCTCGCCCGGTGCCCGTGTCCTCGCCCCCGTCCCGCTCGGCCCTGGGGAAGCCCCCGGCCGCCCCCCCGGGGGAGCCGGGCAGGCTGAGCCCCACCTGCAGCATCGCCCGGGTGCGGCCACCGCTGCCGGGTCCCCTTTGTCCCCGTCACCTGCCCTGACTTATAAGGCGAGGGCACAGGGGGTTTATTTGGAGTAAACAGAGTGAGGGGTGGAGCAGCTCCCGCGCCCGCGTCGCCCCTTCCTGCCCTAAATCTGCACCGAGGCCGGGCGGGGGTGGAAACACCCCGTGGAACGAGATACCATCAAACAGCAACGCGGCCATTAAACCGAATCCTTTGTTTTTCCCAAGGATAACCTTCATTTTCCCGCTCTGGGGTTCAGGGGCAGGAGGGGCCGCGGGGCTGAGGAGGGGCCGGGGCTGCGGCCGCCGCCCGTCCTTGAACGAGGGAAACACAGAGCGTGGGTTTGGAGCCGCTTCCCGCTGGATGGTCCCGGGGGAGCCGGGAAGAGCGGCACGTGAGCAGCAAGTGCCAGGAGCCGGTGACAAGGAGGGATCGGGGCCACGAGGAGCCAGTGCCGCCCTTGGGACGCTCCTCGGGGCTCTGCGGGCCGTGTGTGCGGGGCGGCTTCAGCACCGGCCGCCAAAACCACCAGGGAAATTGGGGGCGATGTGCCCGTGCCCCCCACAGCCCCCGCCCCTGCCCCCTGCCCAGCGGGAGCACAGCCCGCGACTGCTGCAGGCACGGCTGTGGTGCTGCAGCCTTTCCAACCTGCCCCCGGGAAATGGTTGGTATCGACTGACTTTTAGCCTCAAAACGCGTTGCAGAGCTACAAACCGTACATTGTGTTCACAGTCGAAGGAAAAGTCCCCTCCGACAGCTGGGAGATGCTCCCAGCACATCACCCCGATCCAACATTGCTGCTGGAGAACTCACAGCTCAGGCTGCACTTCCTGTGCGTTTTTATAGGCACCTTAACATTTTTAAAGATTTTTATTTCCCTTTAAAAACCTGTTATTTTCTGTTGTGGTAAGAGCAGCTGCAGGTTGTTCCTGCTCTGCCTCCCTGCCTGCATGTCCGTCTCCACCTGCAGCACATTCCTGAGCATCCACCAGCACCGGTGGTCTCGGGGCATCTCCCGGGCAAGTGCAGCCCCTCTCCTTTCTGGGTGAAGCACCTTCTCCACTGTGTGCCAAAATCTGTTGGGAGCAGCACGGCTGTCCCGTCATCCCTCTCCTCCCTTTGCTCCTGGTGAGCCTGGAGCCCGAGGGGGTGGGGGCGAGGGGCTGTGTCAGCAAAGGGCCCCCCGGGGGCTGTGCTGGGTGGGAGGGAGCCAAGGGGGTCTCCCAGTGGGAGGCTCCCAGTCTGCACCCAGAGCGTGCCTGGGCACCCAGTGGGCAGCTCTGGCTGCACCCAAAGGGGCAGGTGATGGCCCCCAGCCCTGCTCCTGGGGGTCCCGGGGGTCCCCACACCACATCCCGCTCTGCTTCCCGGTGCCGAGGGATCGTTCACTGTCTCTCCAACTCAAACCCTTTTTATGTATTCTCTCTCCAAATCAAACCCCTTTGCCCAGGCTCGTGGGTCCTGCTGCCTTTCCCTGGACCTTGTTGGCCGCCTTCTCCTCATGTGCCTTTTCCAGGACAGTGGATGCCTCTCCTTGCCAGCCCGACCCAGCTCTGAAACCTCCGGCAGCGCCGCCGCCCTCCTGCTCCCGGCAGCCGCTCCGGAGGTGGGAGATGGAAGTGAATTAGGGACAGGGCGAAACGAAACATCACTTCATGCGTTTTTAATGGTGAAAAAATTAAATATGTAGAGGCCGTGTGGCTCCAGCGGAGCAGCGCAGCCGAAGGCCATGAATGTTTGATGCCCGGAGCTGCGGGAGCAGCCGGATGTGGGAAGAGCTGTGACAGGGAGATGGAGCCCACCCCGGGGGGCTGCCAGGGCCAGCGGGGAGCGCAGAGCCCGGGGCACTGCTGGCACGTGGGTCCTCCCGAACGCAGCGATCTCAGCCCCGCAACGGCAGGAGCGGGACGCGTGTCCCTGCTCCCCACCCCAGCACGTCCCCAGCCCTGCTCAGGGAACTGAGTTGGTGCCTGGGGGTGCTCAGCACCCCCCAAACCCACCCCGGGGCAGCTTTGCTCGGTGGGGCTGGTCCCCAGGGCACGGGGGCTCCTCTGGCTCTGTGTTCAACACTCACCCCAGGGGCTTTGCTGTGGGGCCGGGCACTCACTGGGAGCACAGCGGGGTCACAGCCCCCAGGAATGTGGGAGCACAGCGGGGTCACAGCCCCCAGGAATGTGGGAGCACAGCGGGGTCACAGCCCCCAGGAATGTGGGAGCACAGCGGGGTCACAGCCCCCAGGAATGTGGGAGCACAGCGGGGTCGCAGCCCCCCGGGAACGTGCTGATGAGGATGCACTTGTTATCATTGTTATCATTATCGTTATCGATATCATTGTTATCAATATCATCATCGTTATCTATATCGTCATTGTCGTTATCAATGTCGTTGTCATTGCAGCAGCAGCCCCGTGTCACGAGGACAATAAAGCCTCTCTGGCAGCACCTCGTGACTGCTCCTCAGGCACCCGGGCCCAGGTTTGTGCCTGCATTGATTTGCGTCACCAATCACACCCAGAAACAGAGAGGAGAGGCCAAATCCTGGAGGATCGGGGTGGGAAGGGCTCGTTGGGCTTGGACAGAGGCTGCTGTGGGAGTGATGGGCTGTGCCCGCTGCCAGGTGACTGCAGGGCCCTTGGCAGCCACAACAGGGCCTGTGCCAACACCAGCAGTGTCAGTGGGGACCAGGGGATGGGGATGAGGGGACAGGGACATCAGCACGGGCAGGGCAGGGCAGTGACTGTCATCAGGAGATGGGCAGGGAAAGGGGATGGGGCTGAGGATCTGGAGAAGGGAACTGGCAGCTGCCTCAAGGGAAGGAAAGGCCTGAGCCAGGGATGAGAGGCCTCTGGAGCCCGTGGGGCTGCTCTGCCTGAGGGACAGCCCCGGCCTTGGGCACTGCAGGTGACACTGGGGGGGGTTAAAGTGACCCTCGAGCATCAGGAGCTGCCACCCAAGGTCAGAACGGGACAGGGTGACCCACTGCTTGGCACTGGGGAGGAAGGGAGGGTGAGATGTGAGGAGGAAGGGGAAAGAGAGAAAGGAGAAAGTGAGGAAGGGAGGAAAGAGGAAGGGAGGAGAGAGAAAGGAGGGAGGCAGCAGGAGGAGGAGGGATGGAAGGAGCAGGAAGGAGGGTGAATGTGCTGCAGAGGTGCCAACCAGGGCAGGCAGCCTTTGGGAAGATGCAGCACTGGGATACTTCCCATGCAGTGCTGGATGGTGGATGTCGGGGATCAGGTGCCAGGAGTGACCCCGCTGGGGAGAGACAGCGGGAGGGGCTGGGCAGGGAGGGATAGACATGGCTGGGAACATCTGCACCCTGTACCACACAGATCTGCACCTGTACTGGGCACATCTGCATCTGTACTGGGCACATCTGTACCTGTACTGGGCACATCTGCACCTCTGTACCTGCACATCTGCATCTTGTACCACACACATGTGCACATCTGTACCTGCACCCTGAATTTCTGCCCCTCTAAACCATGCACCTCTGCACCCACACCCCACACATCTGTGCCTCCCCTCCGAGCCCCTCTGCACCTTGTACTGCACAACCAGCACCGCTGCACCCTCGGGCTCCGCACTGGGCACCCCATTCCCGTTCCCCACAGCCCTGCACCTCTCACTCCTGTACCCCCGTATCCGTTTATCGCCATATCCCTCTGTACCCCCTTATCCCTGTTTCCCTGTACCCCCGCACCCCCATACACCTATATCCCTGTATTCCTTTATCCCTGTATCCCTATATCCCCGTCCCCCCGTCCCTTATATCCCTGTATCACTCTCCCCCTGTCCCCTATATCCCGTACCCCCATACCCCATATCCCTGTTCCCCCATATCCCCGTCCCCCATATCCCGTTCCCCCATATCCCCGTATCCCTGTTCCCCTATATCCCCGTCCCCCATATCCCCGTATCCCTGTTCCCCTATATCCCCGTCCCCCATATCCCCGTATCCCTGTTCCCCTATATCCCCGTCCCCCATATCCCTGTTCCCCTATATCCCCGTCCCCCATATCCCCGTATCCCCCCTCCCCGTGTCCCTCTCCCCTCTCCCCTCCCTCCCCTCCCGGCGCCTGCGCGCTGTGGCCGCTCGGGCGGAAGGGCCGGGCCCGTTCGGGGCCCGCGATGGCTCCGGAGCCCTGGTGAGCTGGGCCGGGGCTGGAGCGGGGCCGGGCGGGACCGACCCTGCGGGGCCTCCCCGGGGCTGCGGGGCCCGTCACGGGCGGCGGGAGCGGGGCCGGGCCGGGCCCGAGTGTGTGCGGGGGGGTTGGACCTTCCCGTGCCGGCCCTTTCCCAGAGCCCATCCCGGGGTGTGTTGGGGGTGTTGGACCTTCCCGTGCCGGCCCTTTCCCAGAGCCCATCCCGGGGGTGTGTTGGGGGTGTTTTACCTTCCCCTCCCGGCCCTTTCCCAGAGCCCATCCCGGGGTGTGTTGGGGGTGTTGGACCTTCCCCTCCCGGCCCTTTCCCAGAGCCCATCCCGGGGGTGTGTTGGGGGTGTTTTACCTTCCCCTCCCGGCCCTTTCCCAGGCCGATCCCGGGCGGTCCCGGCGGGTCCCGGTGCCCCTCCCGGTGCCCCTCCCGGTCCCCCCGGGCTCAGCCGCTCCCCCGCTCCCTCCAGGCTCTCCCTGCTCGATGCCACTCGCCAGCTCGCCCAGGACATCGCCGAGAAGATCCAGGAGCGGAACCGGTGCCAGCGGAGCGGGGAGAGCTCGGCCAAGGTACCCGGGATGGGGTCTGAGCTGGGTTTGGGTTTGGAGCGTTCTCGGTGCGGGTTCAGCTTTAAATCTGCGGGGGCGGGATGTGCCCGGGGAGCCCTGAATTCCCTGGCAGGGGGCGCGGAGGGAAGCGGGAGCTGCTGGAAGGGGCAGAGCCGGTGCCAGGACGGGGGTGACGCTCCGGCCCTGCCCCGGGCCCGGCTGTGTCGGTGTCAGCGCTGGGGACCTGCAGGGACACGCTGTGTCCGATGGCAGGAACCCGCCGCCAGCGCTCTGTTCTTCAGGGGCCCTGTAAAGACAACAAGGATGCGAACTCGACATTAACAGAGGCCTTTCAGCCTCCCAAAAGTCACCTTGGGTTTAACAGGACTGATGTTTCTGTGGGCGATCAGGCTGGTTTGAAAGGAGGAGAGGAGGAGCCCTGGGAGCCTTGGGCTCACCCTGCTGACTGCTCGGGGCTGTCCCTGCCAGGATCAGAACTTTCCCAGAGATGCCGAGGCTCAGAGGTGCTGGGATGCACATCAGCTGCTCTGTGCCCCTCTCTGGGAATAGGGAACAGATGTTTCTCCCCACAAGGCTGGATCGCTGCCTTCTGCAGGGGCTCTACAGCAGAGGAAACAGGAACTTTGCAGCCTTGTTTTAGCCACATTTTGGACAAAACATAAGACCAGAATTAAATATAAATGAGAAGCAGAAGTGAGAGCTTACCCAGGAAAATGTTCTCCACGTTTTCACACTTCCTATTTAAAAAATAAAATGAAATTGGGATTCTCAGGAAGCTCCTTTCTCCAGGACTAAAAGCCTCATCCTTTCCTCCAGGCAGTGCAGGAGCAGCTTCATGTCATCAACAGGTCCCTTGGATGTGTTAAGATAAAAAAAGGCTGCAAGTCCTCGAGTTGGTCTTTTATAATAATTGACATAATTAAAGCCCCACTGATTTATCTTGCAGGCTCTGCTCCTCTTTATAGCAGGGGTTTAATATGATGCCCAATCACTGAATCTCCTCTTCCAGTTTAAAATCTATCAGCTTTTAAAATAAAATGTCATTTTTGAAATGTTTCCTGTGAAGAAATGTTGAGGAAAACTGTGTGGGCTTTGTCCAATAATCAGTGCTGCTGAATGAGTGACTCAAATTCAGCAGGAATTGAGGTTTCAGAAGGCCCAAATAAGTGGGATTTGAGAGGAGTGTTTTCTCTGGCTGTAGCAGTGAGAGGAGTGTTTGGAGGTTGGTCCCTGCCTGCAGGATGGTGAATTATCACAAATTGTACAGATATGCCCAAGCAGTAGAAGACTAATAAAAAGATTGCTGCTTAACCTGTGTGTATTTATAGAGGACAAAGTCCTCTATTCCCATCAGTGCCATCCATGACCTCGTGTTGCTGTTGTTTGAAGCCTTTCTGGGGCCAGAACTCTCCGAGGTTGTGTTTTATGGAAACATTACATGGTTGACTTAGTTCTTCATAAAATCACTTGTTCCATGCCCTGTGTTTTCCAGTTTCCCTTTCATCCATTAACAGGTAAAGATGAATATTTGGCAGTGTTTGATTCTACTATAAACAAGTTTCCAACAAGGAGAGAGTTGTTTCCACAACAGAAATGCCTGTTGAGAAATCCACGGCTGAGCAGTCTTGTATTCTGTGCCTCCCGAATGCTTTACTGCAGGGAAATGTCTTTGTACATTGTTTGCCTGTTAGGGGGAATATAAACAGGTTTTTATTTTTACAGTATTTTGCCATTGGCATGGCTAAAAACCCTGTTGCCAAAAATAGAGCATAAAACTTAAAATGGAAATATAAACTATAAGGAAAGTTTTCAAGGCAGCACTTACCATCTGTGAGCTCTGCTCTGTCGAGCTGATCTTAAGCCTTCCACTGGTTTCTTTTTGTCTATTTTCCTTTTTTCCTCTGAAGGAAGTGGAATGTTGTGTTGTCACGCTGCAGTTGTGGCCAGTGGTGTCTGTGTTTGAGGACTTTCTTGGCCGTGTCACCTTTATGTTGTTCTGCTGTTCTGGGTTGATTAAATGCAGCGTTCTCCTCCTGGGCAGCTTTGGGTTTGATGGAGTCACACGGGTGCTGTGTCCATAACAAACAAACCACATTAGGCACAGACTTGATATAATTCTATAAAAAGACATTTTCACTGCAGACGTCCTGTGAGCTCTGTGTGCAGTGGGGTGAGGAGGATGGGTTGTCAGTGGCCTTTTGGATTTCACTTTTTGCCTGTGGAATTCCACTCCAAGTGTTTGCTCCCCTGGGCTGAACTTGAGAGCTGTTGGTGGCTCTAGTTTGTGCCTGAGCATGTGTGTGTGTCTTGCTGAGGAGCAGGAGTGTCCTGGCTGGGTGTCCTGGGCTCAGCCTGGAGCTCTGCACGGGCTGCAGATGGGCCAAAGGCTCACGAGGCTCTTTCTCTTCTGCCTCTTCATTTGTGTTGTGAAAGTTTTTTCAGACTCCTTTTTCCTTCAGTGTGTTCGAACTGCCCAATGAATTAATTCCTGGAGGAGAGAAGAGATAACAATAAGCAAGCCTTGTTCCTAAACTGGTAACCAGGCTGCAGACAGCAAAAGGAATCTGCCATTTCCTCCTGAGTGGTGAATTCACACCCCTTCCAAAGTCTCCTTCTTGGGTCTTGTTTTCAGAGGTGCAGGCAGAGACATAGTCAGGGTCTGGATCTTGTGCCAGTAAGTCCAACCTTCCCCTCTTGCCTGAGCCTGGCCTGTGTGTGGGTTGGTAGGGAAGGAGTTTGGAAAGGGCTTGGAAGGAGCTGGAAGGAGCTGGTCTGGGGCTCAGAGCCCACACATTCCGTGGGGTTCAGCTGCCATTGCCAGCTCAGGGGTCCTTTAAAATCCTTGCAGAGTTGTGGCCCAGCTTTGGGTTTCCCTGGGAGGCGGAGCCCACTCTGGGCTGTGTCTGAGGCTGAGCCTCAGCTTTTCCCCTGCATTAGAAAAATCAGCACCTGTTGTTTGATGAAGTTCTTGCAGTGACACTTGTCCCGGGTTTGGGGCTGGTTTTCCGTATCTAATCCATCTCTGATGTGACAGCACACACTTTTCCAGCAGTCCTTCCTTTCATTAACCTTCTTGCACCACTGATCACATATTTACTGTGCCCATGGCCTGGAGCTGGGAGGGTTTCACCAGAATTAATCTGCGTTTGTGTTCGGTCACCATTCAGTGAGTTTTACCTCCTTTGAAAGCTGCTGTAAAGCTGTTCCTGGTTGTGCAGTACAGTTTGTTAATGCTCCAGTATTGATCCCAAGTGACAACTGGGGCCGGCACACGGGGCAGGACACTCCATTCCTTTGGGACAGCATTCCTTTACCTTCCGGCGTGTCAGCCTTAATTAAGATGCAACTGGAATTTTCCAGGGGAAAGGTTGTGCTGTTGACGTGACTCCCCTTGAGCAGGGTCAGTTAAATTTCCTTTAATTGGTTTTCAATAGCAATTTCAGTATCTTCTCCCCTCTTTCCTCCTTGGAGAGAGATCTGTACAGGTTGTAACAGAGACTGAAATGAGGCAGAATTCCCTGTGGATTCACACCATTTGAAAAGCAGAAGTGGAAGAAGCAACTTCTGCCTTTTCTCTGGGTGTAATAATACAAGGTGCAGCTTCTTTCTAGAAAGAATTCTTCCTTCTCATAGCTCTCATTGCTGAGGGGTGCAGGTGGTCTGTAGAGGTGAGACTGTTTCACTGAGAACTGTATGAGCTGGGTTATAATATATTTCATATTGTGCTATGTCCAGTCTTGCTTGGAAAATAAGGGATGGTGTAGAAAGAAGACAGTAATATTTGATAGCAGCATTAATCTGAGATTAATATTTATTGTGGAGTATATTTTGAGCGTTTAAATAGGAAAATCAGTCTGGTGTGAAATAAAATGTGGCTGTGGCACAGCAGGGCCTGCTGGGTGTGCTCTGGTGTTCAGCATCACCAGGGTGCTTAAGGGAGATGATGTGGTTTACAAAAAGTGCTTTTTAGTGGCTTTCAGCAAAAAAATCACCTTTTTCTTTTTGATTCTGACAGATCTGTTCCCTCAGGGTGGAAGTTACATGACCACATTGCAATGTTCAGTGAGGAGAGGTGAAGAGCTCTCAGGTGTGGCTGTGAACACAGTGGGAAGTGTGCCTGGAATTTACAGACTCGCTCAGTGCTGGGTTATTTCCCAGCAGTGCTGATCCATCTCCCGGCCAGGAGATGTCCCCACTTCACCACAATTCCTCCAGGAACTCCGACACAGGTTCTGGGCTGTGTTCAACAGTGTTTCCATCTGGTGTTTGGGAGAGAAGGAGCAAGCCCTGAGCACTGGGCCAGTGGGATGTGGCTGTCGGGGGCCCTGAAATACCCACCCAAGGCAGCAGAGGTCACAGGGCACGGGGGGCCAAACTTAGGAGAGGAAGAAACAGAGAAGATGAAGTGAAAGGAATGAAAAAAATCCTGTTTCTGGGCACAGTGACTTAGTCCCACTGATGCCAAGTAAACATTTAGAGGAGTTGCAGTGGCCACAGGAGGCATCACAATGGTTGGATAGCCAAAACAGATGTCACAGTGGTTGGATAGCCAAAACAGATGTCACAGTGGTTGGATAGCCACAGGATCTTGGATAGCCACAGGAGGTGTCACAATGGTCACAGGATCTGTCACAGTGCTTGGATAGCCACAGGAGGTGTCAGTGCTTGGAGTAGCCACAGGAGCTGTCAAAATGGTTGGAGTAGCCTCAGGGTCTCTTTGTGGGATTAGAGTAGTGACAGGGCTTGTTATGGGGGTTAGAGTAGCCACAGGGCTTTTCCTGGTGGATTAGAGTAGCCACAGGGCTTCTCGCTGGGGTCAGAGGAGCTGCAGGGCCTGTCCTGGTGGATTAGAGTAGCCACAAAGCTTGTTGCAGGTGTTGGAGTAGCTGCAGGTGAAGGCAGGGAGAGGAGCAGGGCCAGCAGGACCTGGGCTCTGGTGGCTGCTGGTGGCTGGAGCGATGGACCCGGAAGCCAACGAGGATGCCACCTATTACCTGGAACAGTACAGGGCCAACCTCCTGCCCAAGCTCAGGTGAGGGGGCTCCTCCACCCTCTTCTCCTGTCTCCTCCATCCCTCCATCCCCACTGTGGCAAACTGCCATCCCTTATCTCCATCACTTCTATCCCCTCTTGTACCTCCCTTCCCCGGCCCTGTTCCTCCTGTAACCCCCTTGCTCTGTTGGGGATCCCCCCTGGGGAGGGGTGGGGATGCCACTCTGACAGATGGAGTCTGAGATGGTGTCGGGCTGCTCTGCCCCATCACCACACCCAGAACACAGACCAACACCCAGAGCAGTCCAGCACCCTGCAAGGACCTGGATCCAGTGTGTAACCTTGAGGAAATGCTCTCTCACAGGGCACTCGGAGAGCCAGACGAGGACCCCGCCACCTCGTTTATGTGCCTCCTGAAGAAGAAGAAAGAATTCCGATGTCTGGAAAATGCTGTGGCGGAGAAGAAAGCGGTGAGAAAGATGGGAGGGTGCTGGAGCGTGGCTGGGAGGGCTTTGGGGCTCTTTGGCGGGTGGCAGCAGCAGGCAGGTGGCTGGTTCTGGGTGTGGGCATCCGTGTCACCCTCGCTCTGGTGCTGCCAGGCCTTCAAGGAGAGGCTGGAGGTCATTGCTGAGCAGTGGAGGGACCTGCACGCCAGGAGGACTCAGCTGAAGGCCCACGTGGAGAGATCTGGGAGGACTGTACAGGTACTGCCCTGCTCAGCTGACACAACCCTGAGCCACACCACCAACTCCTCCCCTCCCTTGGGAAAGAGAGTTTTGGACCAGCACACCTGGCCAAGCCTCCCGTGAGCCTGGAGGTGGGAGAACAGCACTGGCAGGACACAGGGGTTTGTACCACAGAGCTGCAAAGCCCTGTTAGGGCTTGGGTGGGGAGAGCTTGTCCTGTACTCATGTGATCTCCTGAGGGCCCCAGATGTCCCCCAAGGAGGGTCTCAGCTTTGTCCCCACTGTTGAGCTCCATCAGTCTTCCAGGGACAGGTACAAGGAGGTTTGAAAATCAGAGTGCCATCCCAGGTGCTGCCTCCAAGACCCTGCCATGGCCCTGTGAAATGGGGAAGAAGATTGTTCCCAGGGGTGCTCCAGTGCTTGTCTCTCCTCTCTGAAGGTGTCTCCTTCCAGTGCTGTTGAGTAACCCAGCTCCATCTTCCCTTGCCTTCCCTTCCCTCTGTCTGTGTGTGCTGATGGGGAAACATCACCAGGAAAACGAAATGCTGCGAAACCAAGCCCTGAAGAAAGCCAGCAAAGATAGAGAGGAGAGTATAAAAAAAGAGAAGGAGCTTCTGAGAGCTAAGAGGGAACTGGAAGCCCTCATAAAACAGCATCAGAAACTCTGCCAAAAACTGCCAAAATACTCTATGTTCAAGAGGTACCTGGAGGATGTGGTGGAGATCTCACAGGTGAGGTTGGACCTGAGAGAGGCAGATCCTGGGCCTGGGGAGGGCCTTATCTGGGTGTTAAAATAGAAGAGATAAGGCAAGTCTAGGGAAATTAAAACACTTGGTCAAACCCAGAGACCTCAAGTGGGATGGGAAGGAGTTCCCTACAACCAAGGTGAGCCACAGGGAGCAGAGTCAGGGGAGGAGAATCAGAACAGGAGGTGAAGGCTTGAGAAAACCAAGAAAAACCATGAGAAGGGGTGAAAACTCAGGGCTGAGGGGAGGGAGGGCCCTTTGGTGTCACCATTTCAGGTCATATTGGTGGTTTGGGAGAGGTAAAGAGCTGCCTGGGAATGAGACCCAGGCAGTGGTTGTGTTTATCAGAGCACTGCTCACCTGGGGAAGAGCTGTAATATCTCCCCTTGCCTGTGGCAGTGAGAGCTCCAGGCCTGGCACAGTGGGATGTCATCACACAGGGAATGTGGTGCTGCTCAGGAGCCAACAGGGACAGTAGTCTTGTGGAGAAGGGAAGATCTTTCATCTGGGGGAGGTGTTGGCCCTTCTCAGGGCAGGGTGCCAAAGGACATGAGATCTGCAGGTGGTGAGGGAAGGCACTAACACCAGGGATCCTGTGCTGCAGTTTCGGGACATCGAGGACATCATTTCGTTCTACAAGTCACTGATGAGGTCACGCAGGGAGCTGCTGCAGTCACAGCAGTGGCACAAGGCAATGACTAAGCAAGCCAGGGTGCTCCTGGACCAGTACAGGGCAGAGAAAGGAGCTGAGATGCTTCAGTGCAAGAATGAGCTGGCACAGCTAAAACAATATTTAGACCAGGCTCAAAGCGACACCCCTGTCTGGGTAAGGAACTGTGGGATGGGCAGGGCAAGATCTCCAAGGCCTGGCCGAGTCAGGACTGGCTGATGGCTTATCCTTCAGCCATGGGCTCATGGCAAGGCCCAGTAGCAGCCTTTGTGATTGGAGGAGATGCCTAATTTCTTCCCTCCATGGGGTTGCAGAAGGAAGAATGAAAGCCCTCCCTGGTCTGGGAGGGGGGTCAGTGGCACATGCTGCTGCAGGGGATCAACTTCCCTGCTGTGGGGAGGGCGGATGGGGCTGTTCCTGGGCCTGCTTCCACCACACTGAGCTGAACCACTTCCAGCACAGCCCTGGGCAAGGCTTCCTAAGCAAGCAGATGAATGTGGAAGTTGGGGTCTCTGAGCCAGGATCTCCTGTGCTGAAGCAGCACCTTCAGCTGGGCCATGTCCCCCTGCTCCACATCTCCTCTTCTCCCAGGAGGCTCAGTGGATCGACATCCAGAACAGGGCTGCCAAGAAGGCCACGATGCTGAAGGCCATCAGGAGGACCATCCACAGCCTCTTCCACACTGCCAGCACACGGCTGGACGCCAAGTGGAATGTGGCAGCACATGACAGCCACAGACAGCTGGACATGGTAAAGCCAGGCCAGAGCCCTTCTCCCTTCCCAGAAAGAGGAGCAGGAATGACTCTCAGCTGCCCAAAGGGAGGGGAGAGCCCACAGGCCCAACAGACACCTTCCTTTTCACATGGGCGCTCTCGGGCACGGGGAAGGGGCTGGGGACTCCAGGCAAGTCTGTCTCTTCTGAGGAGGGTCCTTGTGGGGCAGAAGTGTGAGCCAGGCAGGCTGGGACAGGGGATGCAGATCAAGGTTTGGTTTCATTCACCCACTTGCCCACAAAAGCCCATTCTGGTGGTGCAGATCCAGCAAGGCAAATGCCTTGTTTGTCCTGCTGCTCAGAGTAGTTGGGGATATTTGCCTCCAAAAGGGACAACAAGCTCCCCTCTGCCCCCTGTTCCCATCCCTGCACTGAGCTCTGCCTTCTCTCTTTCCCACCCTAGATCCAGCAGTTTATTGAAGACCTCAGGGACATCTCTAGAGAGGACATGAAGAAGTACAAGTGAGAACCTATGCAGGGACCTGCCCTGCCAGCAGGGTGGAAAGGGAAAGGAGAGGAGAAGAGAACCCAAGAGATACTGCAGAATAATAATAAAAAAAAACCAAACAAAATGTTTTAAGGTGTCTCTTCATTTCCTGGGAGGATTGGACACCTCAGAGCTCCATCCCACAGATGCCACTGGGATGCCTTCTCTGGCAGATGGGATTCTGGGTGCAGGAGACGGTGTCCCAGCAAGGTGGTGAGAGCAGGCTGGGACAGCAGAGTCTCAAACAGGGATCAGTGCTCACATTTGGACATCCCACTCAGCCTAACCTCAGCTCTTTGAGAGGGATGTTACAACATGGTAGGGAGAATTGGGGAGAGCTTCAGAGAGTTTCCACCACCCCACCCAGCATGTCACCTCCTCCCAGACAGCAGCTCTGTGTGCCAGGGCTGGATCTGAGCCCTTCATCCCACAGGCATCAGCATCCTCAGATGCTCCCCTTTCCTGCTCTTCTGTGAGACCAAGCACACAGCAGCAGAAGAGAGAAACAAAACCAAGTAGGAGAAAATGAACTTTGTTGTGGCCCTCAGGGGTGTCCCAGAGATTGGTAAATGTCTTGCACTGGTGATGATAACCAGGAGCAGTAGCTCTTGGAAAAGTCAACTTGTGACTCATCCAAGAGCAGGGAGGATGATGTGCATTTGTGCCCTTGCATCTCAGCTGTGACATATCCAGAGGCACCAGGATCATTTACACCCCTCCTGAGAGGTGACTCATCTGTCCCCTCTCCTTCCACCCACAGCCACCCCCTCACCTGCTTTGTTGCCTCTCGCTGGTGGCAGCTGATGGGAGTTAAAGCACAAGGAGCAGCTCTGGCCCCTAAGGAAGGCGGGGGCTGCAGTGCCTGCCACTCCTGAGTGATGGTCTGAGGGCACTGCTGGCTCCAGGGGCTTAAGGAGAAGACAGAGTGATGGGCCAGGTTACCTGAAGTCCTTTGGATACCGAGTGCTGGGCAGTTTGGAGGTGTTAGGCTGCACCTCAAGTGCTGCGTCAAGTTCTAGGCCACTCAGTTTAGGAGGGATATTGAGGGGCTGGAGCAGGTCCAGAGAAGGGCAACGAGGCTGGGGAAGGGTCTGGAGCACAAGTGCTGTGAGGAGCAGCTGAGGGAGCTGGGGGGGCTCAGCCTGGAGAGGAGGAGGCTCAGGGGAGACCTTCTCACTCTCTGCAACTCCCTGACAGGAGGGGGCAGCCGGGGGGGGTCGGGCTCTGCTCCCAGGAACCAGCAGTAGGACAAGAGGGCACAGCCTTGAGCTGCCCCAGGGCAGGTTTAGGTTGGACATTGGGAAGAAGTTCTTCCCAGAGAGAGGGATCAGCCCTTGGAATGGGCTGCCCAGGGAGGGGGTGCAGTCACCATCCCTGGAGGTGTTTGAGCAGAGCCTGGATGTGGCATCAGTGCCATGGTCTGGGTGACAAGGTGGGGTTGGGTCACGGGTTGGACTGGATGATCTCAGAGGTCTTTTCCAACCTGGCTCATTCTGTGATTCTGTGATTCTGTCTCTTACCCAGATGCCTGAGCTCAGCTCCTCTGATGAACCCTCAGCACAGGACAACAGAATCAATGAGGTTGAAAAAGACCTCCAAGGCTGTGTGAGTCGACACAGCTGGTCGGCCTGAACAACCATAAAACCACTGAAATGCAAAGGCTAAATTTATTTAATTCCCTTGCTAACTGGAGGATCCTAAAGCAACACCAGGGTGGAGACACACAAGCGGGAACGCTGGCACCACTGAGCTCAGGTGATGGGTGGCAGGGCTGCTGTTGGCACCAATTTGTCAAGGGCCCTTTCTCTGGGGAGCTGGACAGGAGGGAAACCCTCTCATCTCAGCTAAGGCAAAGCAGCCAAGGCATCCCTAGACCAGCAGAAAGACAAGCTCTGCTCTCGCCACTTGTGAGATGCCAGAAGATGCAGAGTTGGAGCTGTGCTGGTCCTGCTCCACACAGGGGGCTCTCAGGGTTGCCAGGCTTTCCTGGGCCACCTGCCATCCTTCTCCTGCCTGCTGGAGTCATCCTGCTGGCTCAGGGTGCTCAGTCCCAGCAGAGGAGGTGGCAGGACCCACTGCCCAAGCACAGTGTGCTGGGCATCACTACAGTACAGTTCCTTCCAGCTCTATTCCTGTCCTGGGCAAGGCCAAACCAGTGTGACTCATGGTGCCATGGGATATGGGGGCAAAGACTAAAATTACCTGATCAGGTATCAGGGTTTCAGTTCTGAGGATGATAAATAAGTTGTTTGTGTTTACAGCCTGCCATCTGCTCAGGGAATTGCAGGGGTTGGGTTTGTTTGCGTGGTGGTTTCAGGGTTTGGGTGGGTTTTTCCTAAGATTTCTTTCTCTTGGCACAGAGAGGAGATGACTAAAGTACTGGCTAAATCTGCAGTGTTTTGCCTCTTTTTGATGGAAAATCCCCAACACACTGAGATGTTGTTATTGGTTTAGTCTGGACTCTGCCAACATTTCCTCTGGAGCAGCTGGCTATTCCACCAGTGTGGGAAGGGGTTAGCAGTGCCAGCACTCTGCTCTGCAGGGCAGCTCTGCCCTGGCACCAGTGGTGGCATTTCCCAGAGCCACCAGATGCAGAGTGAGTGACAGGGACACGCTCTGGCACAGAACATGACTGCACAGAAAGGCACTGTCAGCTGCAGATCCCTTGGGATGCTCTCACCTGGAGACCTGCAACCTCCCCTCCCAGGCACTGTGCCACGAGGACAACCCAGTGCCAGCACTGACCAGTGTGCAGTGGTGACCTGCTGGTTTGTTAACCCCAGGATTAGCACCTGGCAGGCCGAGCACCCCTGGGTGTCATTAAACCCAAATTAGAGCATTGTTTGTGCACATCCAGTTTCCAGCCACCTGATCCAAGAGAAGATGCCAAGAGCTTCCTGGTCCCCTTTCTCAGCTCCTGGCACAGAAGCAGGTCACATCCATGAGTGACTGGAAGCTCCTCTGGTCCTACACAACTGATGAGGCCCAGCACAGCCCAGATTCCATACTGCCTTTCTGCTCCTACTCAGCCCATCTCCCACCTCCTTGTGCTCTCCTGCATGTCCACCACGAGGTGCTTCTCATCTGTTCTTTAATCACCCTTCCCAAGCCCAGGAAAAACCAAAAACCACAAGACCCTACAGCCTGCAGGCCCTGCAAGTCCAGCTCCTCCTCCTGGGAGAACTGGGGGGTGGGATACAGGAGGGGGAGAGGTGGGGTCCAAGGGAGGATGTGGTGCACCCAGACCTCCTGCCAAGTGCCAAGTGCCACACAGAGAAGATATTTGGTGTTCCACAACCCCCCTGTAAACGGTGCCATTGAGGCTTGGTGAGGACAGAAGGCTCCTCTTTTGTTACCACTGAACAAAGATGTCTAAAGAGTTCAGGGCCCTGAGCAGGAAGGGGTATTAACCCAGGGAGGCAGTTTCTTGCCTTTCCAAAGATTTTCAGCCTGGCCCAAAAGTGAAATGTTAAGAGCCAGAAATGGCAGGGTTGGGTACAGGAGCTGCTCTGTTCTCCTGCAACACCAGGGAAGTCCAAAGTCCAGCCTGACTTTTTAGGATCTGGTTTCTGTTCCACCCTGCTGTGACACAGCCCGAGCCATCTCTCTAAAAAAGGTCCCAGGTGGGGAAATACCTATGAACCAAGCTTCCAACAGACATTTATTGGTTTGGGTTGAAATCAATGCACATGAAACAGCATCTCTCCCGTGTGCTGGGCACCTTTGCCATCACTTATAACAGAGGCCAGCACGCCCAGGCCAGCAGCCTGTCCCCTTCCCCATGAGCAGCCACTCAAACACAGCCCATAAACAAAGAGCAGAACAGGCCAGGACCTTTCCCATCCTCCCTGCCTGCCCAGCACTGCTCCACAGCCAAAGTCTGGGTCTGGGGGCCCTGCGGGGTGCAGGTAAGGATGAAGTAGGGGGGCAAGTTCTCAATCAAGGGCTCTTCCTTGCGTCTGGCTCCCTCTCAGCCCAGCCAAACACACTGGCTGAGTTACTCATCCAGCCCAGTAAGACCCTGGGAAGGCAAGGACAGTGAGAGGAGCCTTCTGGGTCTTGAGCCTTTGGTCTGTGTGGATCAAAGCAAACTCACATATCGTGACTGCAGAGTGACCAAGCAAAGCACCCACTGGACAGTTTCTGGAAGGGCAGGGAGGGAGTGGCCCAACCTGTCCCATCAGCTCCTGTATTGGGTGCTACAGATGATGGACAGCTCTGACAACAGCCCCAGGGGTGAACTGCACCTCACTCCACTGCACAGGGTGGGCAGAGCAGAGGGGAGCTCTCTGTGACTTAATTTGCCCCTGTGATCTACAGGTGCTCCCACCAGTCCACACTGAAGCCTCCCCCAAGCAAGGGGAGCACCAGAAGGTGGCAGGTGATGGTTGTAGGGGGCTGTAGGGCATTACCAACAAGCAGTACAAAGTAGGCAAGCTTCAAACAGAGAGAACTGAGGTAAACTCAGAGGTGACATGAACCAAAGCAGGGTCAAGTTTGCTGGATTCACGTTTGCAGGTGTCATGTTGGCCCATTTGGGCCTTGCACCCTGGTCTGTGAGTGGGCAGAGGGACTGGTTTAGTTTGTGGACTTCTCTGGCTGCTGGTAGGATCCATGTCTTGGGATGGAGGAGGTTGCTCAGGAAGGATAAGGGAGTGGAAACCCCTTTGCAAAGGTTAGAGAACAGATTTCACATACTGGGTTCTCTGGCAGTGCTGATGTATGAGGGAAGACTGAGAGAACTGGGTTGTTCAGCCTGGAAAAGAGAAGGTTTCAGGATGACCTAATTGTGGCCTTCCAGGACCTGAAAGAGCTAAAAGAAAGATGGAGAGACACTATTTATAAAAGCATGGAGTGACAGGGCAAGGGGCAATGGGTTCAAACTGACAGAGAATAGGGTTGGATTAGATATTAGGAAGAAATTCTTGGCTGTGAGGGTGGGGAGGCCCTGGCACAGGTTGCCCAGAGAAGCTGTGGCTGCCCCCATCCCTGGAAGTGTCCAAGGCCAGGTTGGATAGGGCTTGGAGCAACCTGGGCTGGTGGAAGATGTCCCTGCTCATGGCAGGGGGTGGAAAGAGATAACCTTTAAGGTCCCTTCCAACCCAAACCAGTCTGTGACTCAATGAGGAACTTGGACCTGCTTATGGCACTGCACTAGGAAGGATCCCACCTGCATTGTGCTTTGTAAGGGTGAATGTGCTGTCAGGTGCTATGGGAAAAGCCACAGGGTTGTGACCAACTCCCTGGCATGGTGACCAGTGACCCAGGCAGGAACACCATCTCATGACCCTGCAGCAAACTGAGCAGGGCTGAGCTGGGGGAGTCAGCATTTTGGCTGGAGGACAAGGCAGCAAGAGCTCCTGGGCAGCCACCCAAAGGGAAGGCCACCCCAGGCCACCCAGTGAAGCCACAGCAGCTACAGGGCAGAAGGGCAGGGTGGGAGGGGTGAGAGGCCTGCACACCAGGGAGAAGGAAAGCTCCTGTCCTACTGCCATGGGCACCAGCAGCTCTGGCTGTGCCACCTCAGCACAGGTGGATGCTCAGAAGGGACAAGGGGCTGAGCACTGGGTGACATCAGGGTGCCCTGAGTCTTTTGCACAGGACTGTGTCCAGCTCATGGTGCCAAGCCCAGAGGCACTGGCTGGGGCACTGGAGGGCAGGACTGAACACCCTCCTGGCACTGAGAGCATCTCACCTGCTGTCTCCACCTTCCCCTGCCATGCCTCCAGTCTCCTGCTGGGTTTTCCTTTCCTTCTGCATGTTGCCCTGTTCTGAATTTTGCTCCTGTTGTTCTCAGCTCCTCCTTTTTCTTGGAGCTGAGCACTGAATCCAGTGAGGTGAGGTGGGGAAAGCAACTCATCTGCCCGTAGTTGCACACGCCCGGTCTGTGCTCTGGTGGTAACTCCACGGGGAGCATCCCTGCACTCTGAAGGCTCCAGGAACTGCCCTGCACCTTTGCTTGGTTCTACCCAAAGCCACAGAGAACCTTGCAACAAAACCAAGGCAAACACAATGAAACCCAAACCAGAGACATTCCCCACCAAGAGTCCTCAGGAATCATCCCACAGACACTCAAAGGTTGTACAAGGCTAAGGATGAGACAATCATCTGTGGGCACAGCATGTCTTGGATGGTGGAGCACAGTGTTCTCCAAACATGTGCTTTTTTTAACCCTGTGTCCAGGGGAAGGACTGCACCGGTCCCTTGGTCGTGGCCTCTGCTGCTGCCGCCGCTGCACACGCCTTCCAAGCTGAGCTCGGGTGGGATGTGGTGTTTGTTGATGCCATGGAGACGTGGTACCACTGATGTGGTCACTAAACTTGCACCAGCCTGCTTGGGAAGCCCCTCTGGTGGTGGTGCTGCCATGGGAAGCATGGACAATGACAGGAGATGGAATCTCTTGGAGGAGAGCAGGTCGTGGACTCTGGCTGGAGACCTGGGGAGGAAAGGCAAGAGATGGGAAACCATGAGTTGCAACCATGGGATTCCCTTGGTGCCTCCCTTCTGCAATGGCCAGAGAGCCAACCCTGCCTTATAGAGCCCCTAATGCCAGCGAGAGGAACTGTTGGCTCTCAAGCCAGTGGCCACAGTGGAAGTCTCCAGTGATATTCAGGATGAGATGTATCCTCCCACAGAGGCTACAACCCACTGGACCTCCATTACCATCATCTTCCTCTCACACAGTCCCACGTGGGGTCAGTCTCAGTGCTCAGCTCTGGCCCTGTTCACACCCTCTGGGTGCAGCCCAGGTGTGGAGGAAGGTGGGAGCTCAGTGGGTGGATGGTTTCACCTCCTTGCCAGCTGCCCCGTGCTGAGCTGTAAGGTCTGCACTCAGATTTGTGGTGCTGGAGCACAGGATTTCACTTCTGCTGGAGTAAAGCACATCCTTACAGACATAACTTCATCTCAGCAGTGACTTGGTCGCCTGTGTCCTCAGCACACTCTGGCCGGAGTGAGCTCAGCTCATCAGGTCACCTGAGCTCCCCACCAAGCTGTTCAGGCCTTGCTTGACTTGTCTGCACCCCACAAACACCAATTTTGGCAGCACGTGCTGTGGAGCAGAGTCACACACAGGCATCAGAGCAGGGAGAAAGCTCAAGCCGGGCAGGGCTGGGGATCCAACCTGGCCACTTCAGCCTCCTCTGGGATGAGCTGGGAAGTCCATGCCAGGCTGCACTGGTAAGGAGCACCTCTCTATGAGTCTGCCACTCCCTGAGACTTCTACAGAGTGACCACTTTTAGAATGAGTTATGTCCTGAACCTCTGGCAAATGCACAGGGGCTGCCTGGTTGCCCCTCGCCAGCCAGAGGACAGTCCTGTGTCACGGGCACAGCCTGGCCCTGGGTGATCCCTGTTTCCAAAACACTGGCACATCTCTGTGCAGCTGAGCCAGGAAGGCCCAGCACAAGGAAGCCCCTCTTGCCCAGCCCAGCTTCCAGGATGTGCACACTCACCATGGTCATGTCCTGTGCCCAGGAGCTGGGACTGGCTACATGATGGAGCAGGTGAAGCCACAGCACTCCTTGAGCAGGGTGAGGCCTGTCTTGGTCATGTACGGTGCCGAGGTTTGCTGTCCCCTGGAAGTCATCTTCTTCTCTTTGACAGGAGCTGTGGAAAGAGGAATTGGGCCCTGCCTGGTGACCAGGGCACAGGCCCATGGCTGATTCTTAGAGCTCCTCTCAAGGCTCAGTTGTTGACCCTCCTCAGACCCAGCTGGGCACGAGCTCCTGCACCCAGGAGGCACAGTGCCATGTGTGCTTCCTGCGTGTCCACAGGGGTCCTGGGCTGGAAATGCCTCCCACTGCACTGGGAAGGTGATGGAGGCACAGGGAAAAGGGCGACCTGCCCTCAGAGGCTGTGGTGTCCATCCAGGATGTGACCTTAGGTAGTGGTGAGATGGGATGTAAAGAGCTGGTTGGAAAGGGTCAGATGAAGCCCATCAGCTATGAAAGGACACCTACCCATCCCCATTCTCACAGGACATGGTGGCTGGGAAATGCCAGGAGGGAAATGGAAGCACAACATCTGTACCAATTTGGTCTCCAGGTAAGCCAGCCCCAGGCTGAGCAATGAAATCTTGGATACAGGGTGCTTAGGAGAGGGGAGAAACTTCCAGGGAGGTTCAATTCAAGGAATGAAACTCATCAACCACCTACTTGCTTTCTGGAGGTAGCTTTTGGAGAGCTTACTTTGCAGGAACTCTGCCATTTCCTTGTCTTCTTCCCTTTCCCTGTGACAAAGAACTTGGTTACCATTCAGGAAAGGAACAGGAGCATCTGGGAAGGCAGGATGCAGATCAGAGGACAGACTGCACTGTCCCCGGTGCAAGGAATAAGTTGCACTGAGCTACCTGAGCCTCTCAAATTCCACGTCATCCACCAAGAAATCCCGTGTTTCCACCAGCTTGTGTATCTGCTGGACCAGCTCCTCTTCCCTCTGCTTCTCCTCGTTGGACTTCTCATTCTCTGCAGCACAGAGAACACATTTAACACACCAACAGGGCCCATCCCACCCCTGTCAACTCAGGAGCAGGTATGAGAGTGGGGGTAAAAGCCAAGGCAAAGGAAGCAGCTGGATCCAGGCACAGGCTGCTAAATAAGCAACAACCTCATCCCAAGCCACCCTGGCTGGAAGGAGACACGTCTGCTGTCATCAAACTTCTAAGTTTTAGCTTCTCCCCAAAACTTTCACAGGGCTGAGCACTGCAAGATGCATCTCTGAGCTCTGCAGAGCAGAGACAGGGCCCCTCAGGACGTGTTTAACGCCCATTTCCCAAGCCAGCACATCCAACCAGCCCCAGCTTGGCCCTGAGCTGGGCACAGGTCCAGAGATCTCAGAGTCAGGTCCTTCATGTGGCTGAGAAACCTGCTGGGGATTCAGGTGTGCAGGGAATTATCAGCACTGGGCAGATGCCCCGGGAACACTTCACACCTCCATTTATGTCACACACAGAGACATGAAAAACAATTCACCGGCTTTGTGGCCTTACTCCCTTGTTGAACATGCTCCTGGTGATCTCATCCTCTACATCTAACCTTCCAAAACACTGTCAGTGCCATTCCCACCCCAGCAACAATGATGGCCCCAAGTTTCTGCCAGGCTATTTTGAATCCATTGGCTTTGGTTGTCACCTGAACCCCCCAAAAGACCCACCTTGGGTGGGACCTACTCGTGCCACAGATCTTTGGGCAGAGAGTTAGTGAAGGCCTGGAAAACTCTCACATCACTATGAAATCCTGCCCTATTTGAATTTACAGAATCACAGAACAGTTAGGGTTGGAAGGGACCTCTGGAGGTCATCTAGTCCAACCCCTTATTTAGTTTGTAGCTGCATTTTAAAAGCCCAGCACGATGTTTCCGACTCATCAGAAGCTGCAATTGCTGTAAGCATCCCCAGTGAACAGAACCACACCTGACATGGATCTGGCCTTACATTTTCACTTGCTATAGGAGAGATGGATTGAACGAACAGGTTTAGCTCCCTATTGGTACACAGTGGTCAGTGGGATATGTGAGGATTGGAGCCATAGGGATAAGGAGTGGGAAATATCAATGGAGAGATCCCCAGCTGGGAACTCTGACTGTTTGTGCTGCAGCTATTTAATACCAAGCCTGAATTCAGCAGCCCAGCCCAGAATGGATCAATCTCCAGTCTTCCTTCAGCTAAATAAAAATACAGAGAAATTCACAGTATGGAGCGAGCCCTGTTGGCTGGGTCTCAGCAGTGACCTAAACAGAGCATTGATTAGTGGTTTGAAGTCTGCTGTGGATCAGTGGAGGTGCTGCTGCAGGGCTCTGGGAAGGAGGAACCCCTCAGAAACATCCCCAGCAAACAAAGGGTTTTCCTGTCACTGTGCTTTTGTGCACGGAATGAGCTTCCCAGCAGAGAAAGCTTCTCTGGGCTGGGGGCTGGGCCACCCCTGCTGGTCTTCCACCAGGAAGAGTTAATGCACAGTCACCTGGCCCTGGGCACTGTCTCTGTGCAGCTCCCACCTGCCTGGTGGGAACAGGAACACTTCCAAGTGGGTGCCACACAAATGGGAAACATCAGGCTGTGCACAGCATCTGGAGTTAATCAACAACCTGCAATCCCGAGGTGGGGCATGTCAGAGTTAACCTCCCACTGCACAAACACTGCACCTTTCTTCCAAACTTGCTGATGTCAGAGCCCACCATGACCACCACCCTCTCTGAATTACTGAAGGCACCTTGGCCTGGCGAGATTTCAAGCCCCAGGTCTGAATTCAACAGCCCAGCCCAGAATGGATCCAGTTTTCCTTCAGCTAAATAAAAATACAGAGACATTCACAGTATGGAGTGAGCCCTGTTGGCCTGGTGAGATTTCAAGCCCCAGGTCTGGCTGGGCTCTGAGTAAGCTCTGACGTGTGCAAATCTTTATCGGAACCGAGGACTGCTGTGACGCTCTCTCCAGAGCAGTGATGTGCAGGATTTTTCCAGCACGGTCTGATCTGAGTCAAGTAAGAAAGAAGACAAAAAGAGCATCCCTGATGCGAGCAGAATTTCTGCTTTCAGCTGAATCTGGGAGTGCTAAAAAGACATGAAATGAAAGACCGAAGCAGATGAAGGAAAGTCAGACACATTTCTCCAGCATCAGAAAAGGCCAATTTATCTCTGGTCCTGAGCCATGGTTTAGGTAAAGTCTTAGTTTAGGTGTTTGAATTAAAAGTCTACATGAGATTTGGGTCTGTTTTGCAAGCAGGTCCCATTTTTATGGCAGGATGCTCCCTTTCCTGTCTGAACTCCCTCTGGGTACAGGCAGGTTGTATTAAACTAATCAGGACCCGCATATTAAGCAGCATTTGGGCTCCAACTACGTGCTGAAGATTCACAAGCACACACAGCACAGCCCCACTGTGGCTTCAGACAGAGCCAGGATTTGCTGCCACTCTTGGCTTTGAGGTGACCTCGGGTACAGAACTGATGAGCTGAGGTGGTGCTTGGGGAAACAGGTCCAAATCCTCATGCTTGGGTGGGTACAAATAAGCAGGGATATGTCTCCCATCTGCCTCTGACAGCAGTCCTTGCTGAGGGCTGAGTGTGTCCCAGGAGGAGGCAGAGCCTTATGAGCAGGGATGGACACGGCCTGTGGGGAAGCCTTTCCTGCTCAGTCTCATTCCAACCTGGAGCTGTTTGGTGAGTGCTTTGATTTGAATACTGAGAGAGATCCTTTAGAGAAATGAGGTTTGGCCTCTCCTGGGCTGTGAAGGGACAAGGGTGGCTGTAGCTGTGACAGGACATGGAGGGTCACTGGTCATGGTAAGGGAGGTGACAAAGCAGCACTTCCTCCCAGCTGAAGTTTTCACACATATTGTCCTGGCCTGTTTGCCTCTTTTCAACATCCTGAGTGGTGAATCCACCTAAATCAGGGACATCACCAAGTCCCTTTGGCATGGCATCCCCCTAGCACCCATCCCACCCTGGCTGCAAGCAGGAACCCTTCCCTGGCAGCTGCTGCCCTCTGCCCCACCACTGACACACGTTCTGACATGGCCACAGCAAGAATTCACTCCTTTTCACACACTTAAGGCCTTTGAAGGCATCTCTCCTTCTTTTAACTCCAAAGGGGTCCCCCCATGGTGTGGTCAGACAATGTCCCCTGCTTGTCCTCTTGACTCATTTGGGATCCTCCCTGGTGCACTGTGTTGGGATTCACTCCCTCAGCTCCCCTTCTCCTCTACCAGACCTCAAATGACTTATTTCTCTGCTTTTCAGTTTTCTCTGCCCTTTATCCCAAGCCTGGACAAGGACTCCCTGGAAGTACTCCCACGGAGAATCTCAGGAGACACTCAGGGAGCCCCATTTGTGGATGCAGCAGCGTCTCTGGGAGCATCCTGGGGTGGGAGCTCCCAAAGAGCTTCTTGTATTTCATGGAACCTTTCTGCTGACTTCAGCAGGGTGCAGTTCTCTGAAGCTCCACAAAACCTTACCTGGCAGGGCTATGAGTTTTTGAAGCTCCTTTTTCAGCCGGCTGATTTCTTTACAAAGCTGAATGTCATCCATCCTGCAGGGACACAAATGAAACCACTCAGGGGAGAAGACTGGGAAAGGAAAGGTTCAAAACCCCCAGAGCAACACCCAACCAATGCTGGAAGGCAATGCATTCAGTGCCCGTGGTGGGGAGCATGGATTTACCAGCCTTCCCATGGGAAATGGGAGCCCACTTCACCCCAGAGCCACATGGGTTGGGTTGCTGGTTGTTGGCAAAGCAAAAGTTTCACTGCCCTAACGACAGTGAAGCCTTATTAAAACCTGGCACACCCACCAGGCAATAGCAGCTGTGTCTCTCCTTCTTCCAAAAAAATAATCCCCAAAAGGTAGAATCCAATAAAAAAATGGATGCCATATAAGAGGATCTGACCTTTTCATCCTGCCTTCCTGCAGAATTAAAAGAAGTTCAAAATATAACAGAGGGGGGAAATGTGCAAACTTTGCAGGTGTCTGCTGAGAAACAAGGTCATTTCAACAGGAGAAAAGGAGCCTGCTGAAGCCAAAGGCAATGGAAACATCTCTGGCTCAAACCCCACGACAGCAGCAAGGTGCTGATCAGGGTGGGCCCAACTCAAACATCAGCTGCTGGAGCCAAGCAGGGACACGTGGCCCTGCCTGAGCTGAGGCAGTTTGGATGTCTCAGGAGCACCACAGACACTCAGCCCCTTCCATGAGAACCAGCTCAAGTGCTGCTTGTGGCTTACTGGGGCTGGCAGAGGAACAAACTGATTTATTTTCAAAACTCTCATGCCTGTGCCCTTGGTAAAGCCAAGTGTCTCTGGGAAACCTGTGCCAGGGCCTCACAGCCCTCACAGGGAAAAATTCCTTCCTAACATCCCATCTAACCCTGACCTCTGACAGTTTGAAGCTGTTCCCCCTTGTCCTGTCACTCCAGGACCTCGGAAATAGTCTCTCTCCATCTTTCCTGTTGCTCCTTCAGGTCCTGGAAGGCCACAATCAGGTCACCCCAAAGCTTCTCCTCTCCAGGCTGAACAATCCCAACTCTCCCAGCCTTTCCTCCCAGCAGAGCTGCCCCATCCCTCTGATCCTCTTGGTGCCTCCTCTGGACTCTCTCCAGCAGCTCCATGTCCTCCCTGTGCTGTTCCCCAGAGCAGGATCTGTGTCTGCAGATAATCCATGACTGATGAGCTGGTGCCCCCCTGCCCAGCTGTGCCGCCGGTTCCTTTGGAAGTGGGAGTTCCTAAAAGCCTTGTCTGCATCTCCAACAGTCCTGCTGGTCCTTCCACTGAGTCACACTGTCCACCCTTCTGGGATGAGTCATATTTACCAGAGCTGCCTGAAGATGCAGCTTTGTCAGCTGAGCTGAGGACACCAAAAAATGGAAGGGAAAATAAACAATCTCACAGAGAGGAACCCTGTGAGATGTTGCTGTGGGAGGGGATCAGCTCAGGTGAAGGAGAGGGCTCCCTCTTGGCTCTGTCACACTTTTGCTCCAGCTGACAGAGTTTTCCCTGGTCTGCATTCCACACTGAACGGGTCCAGCAGTGCCAGTGCTCGGGAGCTGCACGTGGAGAGCAGGGAGGGCTGTTTGTCCTCTCCTCGGGTCCTGTGGTGGCTGAGCCCTGAACTTGGACAAAGAGAACCAGCTCTGCATGGGACACAGGGATAGCAGGCTGATTGCTGGTGATAGGCTTATTGAAACGAAAAATTAAAATGAAATTAAACAGTCAAATGAGAGCTGAAATATTATTACGTTTAAATTGGAAATTAATTCTGGGAAAACCGATAGTGAGAATAATAAATGGGCAATAATAAAAACTCTCATTTCAGTAAAACTTGGGAGGGATTGCAGGGAGAAGCACCCAGAAAGCTGCTGCTAGAGCTGGGATTGCTTCTACCAACAGTTTTCACACCTATTGCAGCACCAGCCAGAGCCAGGGTACCCCTGCCTGGTCCCAGGGAGCAGGTCAGGGCACTGAGGAGGGTGGGTGCAGAGCTGAATCTCCCACAGGCATTTCAGACCTTTCCTTTTGCCCTATAAAAGGAGAAATTTTGGGAGCTTCTTTGTTTTCCAGAGCACAGACACCTCAGAAGTGCTGGAACATTTTAGTTTGACATTTCCAACAAGGAGAAAACACTGATTGCTATCGACTGACCTGTTTGGCAGCACACCCTGGGAAATGTCCACCTCCCCAGGGCCTACAGTCCAACCACCCTGAACATCACACTTTTTCCCCACTGGGGAAGAAAAGAAGCCCTTGCAGCCCCAGTTCCCCATCCTTTTAAACCTTGTCCTGCAGAACACAGGGGTCTGGGATCTCCCTTCTCCAGCCCTCAGCCTTCCCTGCCCCACAGATCCACACTCCTCCTCACTCCTGCACCTCACAGAGCTGATGCTCGAGTTCCCACAGCACTCCCAAAACACCCAGACACACAATCCCAGCACTTCCAAACTCCCAAGGGATCACTTTTGCAGCCATGCCCACCCCAGCATGTGGTTTCTGCAGGTGATCTCCCTTCGTTTTCCAAGTGCAAGGCAAAGAGCAAAACAAACAAAGGGACAAGAAAGAACAAGATCTGTGAGCTTTGACAGCACCGGAGAGAATCAGGCACCAGTTGCCATGGGAGGCATTGAAAAACTACACTCTTTATGAATTCCAAAAATCCTTTTCAACGTGTTCAGGGGGAACTGTGCCTCAAAGAGGCCACTGTTCCAAATCAGCCACAGTCCAGCTCACAGCTTCCCCACACACTGGATTTACACAGGCATTTCCAGGCTTTGGTGACCCCTGCAGTGCAGGTACCACTGAGGAACCAGACACATCAAAAAAACCCCAGCACATCAAGTGCTATAGCCCAGGAAATATGATCTTTGCCATTACCAGTACAAAAATTCCAGGTTTCTATTGGCCTGGCAGCATGGGATCTGAAGACTGGGCTGACTACAGCAATTCAGTGGTATTAAAAAGCTTAATCAACACAAACTTGATAGTTTTGATGAGTCCTTTTCCTTTCAAACCATAAAATCCCCTGGTATACCCAGGAAAAATGTTCTTTAACTCTCCTGTACCTTTATGTTGCAGTTGGTTTAGTGCTGCTGCAACACAGTGGGTATTTGATTGCCTTAAATCTGAAAGGCCTAGAGATTTTTTTACCCACAAACTGCTTTGATTATTGAAGTGAACCATGGAGAAAACCCTTCCCTCCTCACTGGGCTGCAAAGGCTGTGCTGAGAGTGGAGATGCAGGATGCAGGGTGGAGATGCAGGATCCAGGGTGGCACCAGGCACTGATGCTGGTCCAATCCTGGTGTGTCCCAGTGATCCCAGGGGCCAGGGGATGGAGGAGGAAAGGGGAAGTTGGGAGGATGTGCAATCCTTCAGTGTGGAAAGATAAACTGTGTTCATGTGGCTGTTCAGCAGCTGCAGATCTTCATGCTGAGGCAAAGTCACATCTCCAAAGAGCAGCAACAAACCACCAGCCTCAGGTCCCTTCCCAATCCCAGCCCAAGAGCCTCACACTGAGGAAGAGTATGGACCCACTGGGAACATGGGGTGCTGGTGGTTGAGTATGGAAACATTTGTGTGGCTAAATCCAAGTGATACACTCTGTTTGCACAGAGTCAGGCTGTATCAGACCTTCACAGCATCAGTGGCAGCTTTATAACCCATTAAAGCCCCTCCTGAGGGCGAGGCCAGAGCAGTGGGAGAGGCTGAGCTTCCCGGTGGAAAACAAGGTGGAAAGCAACCTGAGCTCTGCCCACCCCTGGGGATGATCTGCTTGACTGGGCAGGAGAAGATGCTGGGATTCCCCTGGGAATGGGGCACAGTGCCAGGGCAGGGCAGGTACTCACATGTACCGCAGCTCCGACTCCCTCCTCACCAGGATCTCCCTGATCCTCTCGATTTTGAAGAGCTCTCCTTCGATGTCGTCGATGGTGGTGGTGGAGTCGGCCATGGAAACGATCTCATCCTCTGCCAATGGAACAGGAGCCGTGTCAGTCAGCAGGAGATGCCAGGTGGGTGCTGAGGCCAACAGGGACCACGGGGGGTTGGAGCCTCCGAAACCAGCATCACCTCACCTGCTTCGTGCTGGCCTTGCACACCCCGCTCACACCAGTGCTGTGCCCGGCTCTGTGCTGCTGAGAGACCCCCACATTTCCAGAGTTTCCCCCTCTCTGGACAGCAGGAGGCCAAGGGAGGTAAAAACTGCTGGAAGGAAGGACAGGAATGCCTCTTTTTCCAGAACCATGTGAGCTTCACCCACCTCAGCACAGAGCCATGAGCCTGTGTGTGCACCCTTCTCCAGCGTGTGTCAGGAACAAATTCTGGACTCACACAGCACAGAGCTAAGGAATCATGGACATGAAAGTCCTTCAGCTGCTCCCCCTCCATCACAGGCTGGTTGAAGTCCCCCCATGCTCCCCAGTTCACCAGGGGAAGAGCCCTCATGGCACCCAGCAGGCCAGTTCAGCTTCCTCGACCTCTGGAGTGCTGAGCCATCACCTCTGTAACCCACTTGGGGAAACTGAGGCAGGGAAAGGGGATGTCCCTTCCTGAGGGCAAGAGGTAAGAATTCACAGCAAAATGCAGACAAGAAGGGGCTGTAACTTGTGTTTTAGAAGGATGGACAGGATGAAAGCCCAGCAACCCCCATCCATGGCCCTGACCACCAGCTCTGCCTCTCCCTGCCAATGACTTACACCCAGATGTTCCACTGTTTGCACAAGGTTGTCCCCCAGGCTTACACGTGGATGCTGTGTGGATTCACACAGTGCCTGTGGATCCCACAGTGACTCCCAGACCATTTCATGGGAATGTCTCCCAGGCCAGCTGCCACCTCCCAGCCTGGTCTGGCTCTCAGAGACACGACACTGAGCTTGTTATCAGTGACAGGCAGCAGCACATTCATCACACACAGGTTAATCTGGCTCTCCTGGGATGTGCTACAGCAAAGCCAGACTGTGAGAAAACATCCAAAATAACTCATGTATCTTTCTTTGAATCTTCACAGGGTCTTCCTGCAGCCCTGGGACTTTCCCCATGCAGGGAAAGGGGAAAGCACAGCCATGAAGCACCAGCTCTGGGAACAGCATTTTCCAGGCAGGTGATGTTTGGTGTGGTCTGGGCATTCCAAACAGGACCCAGGCCAGTGCTAAGGGTTATAGGGTAGCCAGGGACCAGCATTAAGGCACAAAACCAAACACTTCAGTCACTGGTCCTCTACCCATCATGTAAAACTACTTGGGAAATTACTCCCATAGTGAGGCATATTTCCAAGGCTGCCAGCAGGGAAGGTTTACTGGGAAAATATGACTGTTTTGGGTCAGTGTGACTGGTTTGTAGAACAATTTTCTCCTGTTTCTGTCTTAAAAACTCATGAGGATTTCTTGGAGATTATGTCCCTTTTCCCCTAGACACAAAGGTCATGTTCAGCTTATGTCAGTGTGGGAATCCTCCATCACTCCCTGTCCTAAACCATCAGGACACTCTCAGGAGCCAGCACTTGCTCAGGACAGAAGGATGAATCCCTGGGCTGGACAGAGTGTGGGATTGGATGCACTGCTCTCCATCAGCTCTTGCTCAAAGGCTCTGCTACAAATGAGCACAAACCCCCTCCCTTTGCCTTGTTTCCATGGGCCTGATGTGGGTTGCTAAGGGACCGGCCTGTGGTTGCTACAGGATCAGGATGTGGTTGCTAGGGGACCAGAGTGCGGTTGCCAGGGGACCAGGATGCAGAAGTCCCTCGTCCCAAGCATCCTGATGCTCTGCCACCCCAGAGCTCCTCTCACCTGGGATATTTGGCTGCACCTGCCCCCGGCACTGCACCAGGGACAGGTGACAGATGCTGGCAGGTGACCCACGCGAAGGTGCAGATGGCACAGCTGCCACGTGCCTGTAGGCAGCCACTCCCTGGGCTTGTACTCCAGCCCAGCTCTAGACCTGTCACAGAAAAGCTGCATTTCTCTGTGTCACTTCTGTGACCAGGCTGAGATGACAGGGCTGCTGGTTGTACAGATGTGCCAGTAAACACAGGTATGAGCTCACTGCAGCCTCCACTAGCCAAGGACAAAGCCAACCAGCCCCAGGAGCATGGGGATGGCTCTGGGGGAGAGAGGACTGTCACTTCTGGCCTGTCTGGGTGGGTGAATAACCCAGAACATCTTTGATCACTGCTGGCAGAATCATTGGGCTGAGATTATCAGCCAGCTGTTCCCCAGGGGGTGAGTGAGGGTTTGAAACAGCTGTCAGCATCTCTTCTTCTCCCTTCTCATCCCAGAATCTCATTAGCAGAACCATCCCAGACCTGGAAAGGTGAATCCTTGCCTGTGGACGTGAAGGGAGGAGGTGACCTGGCTGGGATGGGGGAGGTGGCAGTGCTGGGTACAAAGGAGATGGCAGTGCTGGGTTGGAAGGAGGTGCTGGACAAGGAGGAGGTGGCAGGGCTGGGATGGCAGGAGGTGGCAGGGCTGGGATGGCAGGAGGTGGCAGGGCTGGGATGGCAGGAGGTGGCAGTGCCGAATTGGCAGGAGGTGGCAGTGCTGGGTTGGCAGGAGGTGGCAGTGCTGGGTTGGAAGGAGGTGCTGGACAAGGAGGAGGTGGCAGGGCTGGGATGGCAGGAGGTGGCAAGGCTGGGATGGCAGGAGGTGGCAGGGCTGGGTTGGCAGGAGGTGGCAGGCTGGGTTGGCTGGGTTGGTAGGAGGTGGCAGGGCTGGGTTGCTTTCCCCTGTCCGCAGCAGGAGCCTGGGATGTAATTCCAGTCCATAGGCACTGCCCACAAGAGCAAAAAAGCTCCTCACTCTGCTCTGGGTGGTTTTCCCATCAGAGCCAGGGAACATGGTGTGGCTGGGACCACCCTGCTCTCACACACTCCCCCAAAGTCCCCTTTCTGTTGGACACTTCCCAGCAGCCTCCTGTTGCAGGCCCAGAGTGTCCTGTGCAATGGGGGCAGTGGGCAGGTTGGCACAGCACAGCAGAGCAGGGGCTGCAGGACTCGAGCTGGAAGCTCTCAGCCCTCAGCTGTGCCTTCAGGTGCTGTGGTTGGGTCATGGCACTCTGCATCCCTCAGGCATTCCAGGGAACTGCTCACCAAAGCAGTAAGTCTTGGATGAGAAGTCCTGGGACTACTGTCATGTGCCTGGAGTTGCTCAATCCAGGGCAGAAGCAGAGGGAGGGCAGTGCCAGGAGAACGTTCCTGCAAAATGAAGCCCACGAACCCAGGGAGGGAGCACCTGGACAAGGGGACACGGAGCTACACCTCTACACCTCTGCATCATAACCACCCACCAAAACCATCCATGAGAAAACAGTAAATCCATACAGGTGACTGACAGGCAGCTGACAGGATGGGAAGATAAATCTGTTGGTGTAGATTCCTTCCATCTGCCCAGGACCACAGGTCATCATGCCAAGATCTGAATATCTGAGAGAGGACAGAGGATGGAGCACAGAACAGAGGGGGAGAGGCTGAGAGAGGAAGGCTGAGGGCTGTTCAGACACTGGAAAAGGGATCAGAGAGGTTGTGGCATTTCCATCTTTGGTCCAAGATAACTCCTGGACAAGGCTATGAGCAACGTGATCTACCAAGTCTGCTCTGAGCAACAGGTTGAACTCAGTATCTCCAGAGGTCTCCTCCAATCCAATTTCCTCTGATTCCATGTAATGAGATTGATGACAATTGATTTTTGATGGACATGATTGGAATATGCATGAATCTTCCCTGCTGGCTCAGGACATGTTTTCTCCAGGCAGACAAGGAGTGATGGTGAGTTCCTGAACCTCAGCACTGCAGGCTGGAAGGTCACAGCTGTTCTGACAAAGGGCCCTGTGTCCCCACAGACCTGTGCAAAGGCAGCAACACATCCAGCAGTTGCAAAGGTACAGACCCTGGGAGCTCCTGTGGGATTAAATTCCAGGCAGCTGGTGAAAAGATCTCACTGGAGATGGTTTTGCCAAACCTGGGAATGGGTTTCTTACACCAGGTTTCTTCTCCTGCCCAAGGTAGGATGTTTATTAAAGCTGTGATCAAGCTCACAGTCCGAGTCTCCCTTTGGGGATGGCCCCATGTGTGGCCCAGGGGTCCCTTTGGTCCCACAGCTGCACACACAGTAGCACAGCCACACACAGAAATCAACCCCACACTGCCCGAGCTGAAAGACTCCCCAGCTGGCACTATTTCAACCTGGCAAGCCAAGGAGGGGGAAAAAGCTTTGATTGAAACTCAGAGATGCTCTAATCATCACACACGGCCGGGGGGGTGGCTCCATTAATGAGCAGTATAATAGCCAGAGACTTCCACTCCATATGGCTTTGGTGAAAACATTTAGACAGGCAGCAGCGAGCCTGAGATGAGTCACAGCAACAACCAGCGCAGGGTTGAGTTTCAAGCAATCTGCTTCATGATTAAAGTTGGATGATGGATTGACAGTCCCCTGTAGAGGGGTCAGAGCTCTTCACAGGGGCTCCATCCCCAGAACTCTGTAACTCAGCCCTGTGATTTCCTCTGCTCCTGAAAGCAGCATGGGCAGGGGGCATTCAGCCTCTCAAAATCAGCCCTTACTGCACAAACCTGACAATGGGAGTGATGATGACGCAGGGCCCAGCTCTGGGCAGCCTTGTCAGAGGGGGTGCTCTGCCCACCACCACCCTGCCTGCCAGGATGGACATGAGCCTCCAGGTCTGCCAATGTATGGCCCAGCACACCAGTCCTGAGGACAAGACCATGCTCAGATAGGAGAGGCCACAGCTGCTGGCAGCCTGCAAACCATTGCACTGCTTCCCTGCCAGCATTCCCTCTAGTAAACCAGGGAGAAATGTGCTGCCCCGGCCCATTGCAGCCGGGGGGGGGGGTTGTCTGGCTGTGTTTGTGCAGCCCCTGGCACAGCCAGCACCAGTGGGGCCATGTTAGACATAAAAAGGACCAGAATTCACAGGTGAGGTACCTTGTGAGGACTTATGGGGGTATCACTAAGGTGTAGCCCCTGTGCAACACCCCACTGCTGTAGGTAACTCTCCAGGGTCACCTCCCAAGCACAAGCAGGGCAAGAGGCTGTTTGTGCTCAGGGTTTCACAGGTTTGGCCTGATGTTTCCTGGTTGGGAGCAAACAGCAGGGCAGCATTCAAACAGCAGACACTGACTGTTGCCATGTTCTCACCCATCACAAGGGTCCCTGGGAGCTGGGAGTTCACAGAACTGCACTGAACCAGCAAATACTGCAGCCACCACAGCCCTGCTTACAGGCACCCGAGGAGGGGGGTGCCCGGGCCATACCCAGCACCCTGAGTCCAGCACCACCAGTCCCAGGACCACCCTGATGGCACCCAGCTGCTGGGAGCAGAGGATCCAAGTGATGGAAGTGCTCCTATTCCCCAAGGATCTATGTTTCTAATAGACTGTGAAGGTTTGGGGAGGATACTGTGCTGAAAAGCAAAAAGGAGAAGGACTAAAACTTCAAACAGACCACCGAGGAGCTGAGCAGCTTCACAGGCACCACACACACACCCCTGCCAAGCAGTACCGAGCAGGAATTTGCTCCATCCCTCCTTCCCTGCCTTTCCAGCTGCCTGTCTCCGGCCCTTTGGGTACAAGGGGCTAAGGAGTAGCAGAAAGGAATAGGGAAGGGGAGAGGTCGCAGAGACGTCATAGCAGAGGGATTGCAGGCGCATCTCCTCCTCGCAGCCCAGCACTTCGACCCTTCCTGCCACCGCAAGGTCGGGGACTCTGCACAGGGCAATCCCCTTGGTTGGCATCCCCCCTCTTCTCACCCCGTGTCGTACTGGAGGAACAGGTCAGAGAGGGGGGAAAGCGGTGAAGGACAGGGCGGGCACCCCAGTCTCCCTGTCACAGCGTTCCCAGCACAGCGGCTCAGTGTCTGCCCGGGCAGCAGCAGCGGGATGGCGGGATGCGACCCTCCTCCTCCGCCCGGTGCGTGCCCTCCAGCCACCCCTCCACCCAGTCCCTTCTCTCCGTCCTTTCTCTCCCCTAGACACCCCTTCCCTCCCTCCATTCCCGCTTCCGTCCATCTCTCCCATTCATCCATTCATCCATCCATTCATCCATCCATCCCTCCCTCCCTCTCTTCCGTCCATCCTTCTCCTCCCGCCCCACTCCCGAGGTGCCGGGAGCGGTCTGGGGAGCACCTGCGGGGCTCCTTTTGGTGGGTGAAGCCGCCGGTTCCCCGCCAGCTCTCAGGGCTCGGGTGTCGGGAGGGTCCCGGAGCCGCCGGGGGATTTGTGGGGGGGAAGTTCGGCTCTGGCCGTGCCCTGCCCGTCCCGGTCCCGCCGCGCTCACCTGGCCCCGCGGGCGGCCACCGGGTGGACTCCATGGATCCGTACCGGGGAGGGGTCCGGCTCCCCTCCATCCGCAGCCCAGCCCGCTGTGCCTCCTTCGGGGCGGGGGCTCCGGCCGCTCCCCCCGCTCCGCTCCGGCCGCTCCCACCGCTCCGCTCCCGCTGATCCCACCGCTCCGCTCCAGCCGCTCCCACCGCTCCGCTCCCGCTGATCCCACCGCTCCGCTCCCGCTGATCCCACCGCTCCCCTCCGCCGGGGCGGGGGCTCCCCCCGCTCCCACCGCTCCGCTCCCCCCGATCCCACCGCTCCCCTCCGCCGAGGCGGGGGCTCCCCCCGATCCCACCGCTCCGCTCCCCCGATCCCACCGCTCCCCTCCGCCGGGGCGGGGGCTCCCCCCGATCCCACCGCTCCGCTCCCCCCGATCCCACCGCTCCGCTCCGCCGGGGCGGGGGCTCCGCTCTCTGCCGGCAGCCCCCGCGCCCCCGCCCGCTCCCCGCAGCCTCACCCGGGAGATCCCCCGGGGCTCGTCCCCACCCCAAACCCAGACCCACCCAAAAACCGCAGCATGAGCAGCACGGGCAGTACCAGCGGCCCCGCGGGTGGGGGCCCGGGGGGCGGCCGGGGGCACTCCCCTCGTCCCGGGCACTGAAGGTGATCAGGCTCTGCAGAGCAGTGTGGGACTCGGGGGTGCTGAGGATGAGGCTTTTCCTATGGAAAAGCCCAACGGCAAGTGTTTGAAGAACGTTCCAAGGTACGTGTTGGTCTGGAATCCTAAGGCTGGCTGGGAGCACGCTGACAACACCCACCTCAGCGAGGGTCTTGGTGATCTTCTCTCTCCAGCCGGGATCTCCTGTGGGACACAGCAGTGCCCAGTCCCGCTGGCCTGAAGGCTCATCCCTGCAAACTGGTGCAGAGAAGGTGGGGATGGGGAGTGGATGTAAACCCTTCTGCTCGCAGGGTTTTGTGATCAGCAGAAGCCCTTCCTGTGCTGAGGATTCACACCCATGGACACAAACCTCACCACCACTTTCCCCAAAATACACAGCCCTCTGCTAGGACACGTTTCTCTGCTAGGATGTGCCTGTAGGTGACACTGATGTCCCCATGGTGCAGGAGCAGAGGTCTTGCATGGCTTGGTCAAGAGCACAGGTCCAAGGCAAGGGGGAGGCTGGGCTCAGGGACACCCCACCCTGGGGAGGGGGCACAGGGTCAGTTTGGGAAGTGCCACACAAAGTCACGGGGCTGGAGAGCAGCAGTGGAAGCAGCAGTGGAGAGGTGAGGGCCAGGGGAGCAGCTGTGGGGTTCTGTCCTCTCACTCTGTCCCCTGCTCAGCTGGCAGCCAAACTGCTGCAAGTCCATAGTTAATGCAATAAAATAAGCCATGGGTGAGCAAAACAGGCACAGCAACACAAGGGAGGGGTCTGGGGGAGCAGCCCCTGCACAGAACACCAGCAGCATCCTCACCTCCAACTGCTCCCTCCCCACTGAAATGGGCTGCTGAGCTCACCCGTATGAAATGTCCCTATGGAATGGGCATAAATCCGAGCAAAATCTTGGAATTCCCATCTCCAAAAGCCAGACAGGAGCTCCTGACTTTTGATCCAGTTCAGTGGTTTAAACCAGAATGTGTGCAAGAGACATGGTGCCTTATTCTTTAACTGTGGCATACAAACAGAACAAGAATTAAGTCTGTGTGTAAAAACAGGGGAAAATACACAGGATATGGGAGCTGCTGCTCTGAGTTACAAATACAGCAGCAGCCAGTGAACTGTGGGCAGCCACAGGAGTACCTTGCTCCAGAAATCCTTTGAAAACACAGGATCACCTCGTGGACAGGAACAGCACAAAGCCACAAGGCCACCAAGGTGGGCTGTGACAGACCCCAGAGCTGAAATGGTGATCCTTGAAAAACAGAGTTTCTGTATTCAAATGAATTGTTTTGCAATGCCCTGAGTTTGCAAGGCAGCTGCACTGTGATTTCAGCTCCCGGGCTCCCAGCTGGACACGAAAGGCCAGCTGAGGGACACAGCCACTCTGGGATTGATTGGTTTGGTTGTTTTAATGTGAAGTGTAAGGATAGTCATAAAGTGGCTGTTCCTCAGCTGATTAAGTGATGAGCATCCTCCATCACTAGAACTTCGAACTCGGGTCTGAAGTGACTCACCTCGTTTTGGTTGCTCCCCAGAGCACAGAAAATGAACCTGTAAATATTTTAATCGGTTCTTCAGTTGCATATTCTGCAGGATGACTTTCACCATGAGCAGCCAGATCTGCCGTGGGCTCAACTTGAATTGGACACATTGGATACAGTCACTCATATTCTCAATAAAAGCACGGGCGTAACTCAAACAGTCCAGAGTCACACACAGAGTTATGATCCAATTAACACATGCCAGTTCTTCTGCTGCATGGAATGGAACCATGATGTGCAAATCCATTTGGCAGAGGTAAGTGCAAATCAGGTGCAACCACACGGTCCAGGAGCCGTCTGCTCCTCACCAACTGGGGTTCCTCCTTCACCCAGGCACGCTCTGTGTCCTTCAGTTCTGAGGCTCAGAAGTTTTAATGGGCCTTGAGGTGACTCACATTTGTGCAAATATTCCCTGTGTACAGTCCCTTCCGCAGAAATGAAGCCCCTACATGACAGAAAGCACACATATGTTATGGGGTTACAGAGCACCAGCCTGTATCAAGCAACAGTAACACAATCCCCCAGGCACTTGAAAGGGGCTGACAAACACACAGAGAATTAAAATGCACCTTGGAGAGCATTAGGATGGACACAGGCATTTGAAGTTCTCAACAGCAAGCAGCAGATACCACTCAGAACAAATTCTGAGTCTTCAAAAACAGTTCCAAGGTGACACTCATGGGTCCTTCGCTGCCAACTCAGGTGCATCTTGGTGACAGATTCCCTGAGAAAGCACTGTGGTCCCAAGGACCTGAATGTCTCTTCTTATGGAGGGATGTACAAGTCAGAATAACTAGTCCAGAGTATTTACTAACTTCATTTTCCTTGGCATTTGGCAAAAAATCAGGTTTGTGTTTCTTAATTCATGCTTTGAATTAAAGTTATTTCAGCACATGATTATGTTCCCTGGCTAAAAAACCCTTTTACTAACAACAAAACCCTGTGTTGACACAAACCTTCTGCTTTCAGTGTTGTAACTACCCCCATAGGTCTGACCTTCCAACCTGACTGGAGGCAGAAATGCTCTCAAATTTTCAGAACTAAAGTCATGTTACCAGCAACTTCCCTGTCTGCTGTACTGGGGAGGGTCACAAAAATTGTTCCTTGATTTCTTCAGGCAAGACTTCTCAATATACCAAAGGTGAAGCAAAGGTTAATTATAAAGGTGCCTCATACCCACCTCTACATTTGGGGTCACAATTTTATGGTCTCAACTGAAGGTAAAAAATGCCCTTGGCCAGAAAAGTCATTTACATGGCAGCAAAACCAGACAGAAACCACACAGAGCAAAATTTATCTGTTCCCTGAGAAATGTACAGTGTAAATTAGCAGAGACTCTCTTACATTGGCTCCCTCCTGATAAATAGAATCATAGAATCAGAGAATGGTTTGGGTTGGAAGGGACCTTAAAGCTCACCCTGTCCCACCTCCTGCCATGGGCAGGGACACCTTCCACCAGCCCAGGTTGCTCCAAGCCCCGTCCAACCTGGCCTTGGACACTCCCAGGGATGGGGCAGCCACAGCTTCTCTGGGCAACCTGTGCCAGGGCCTCCCCACCCTCACAGGGAAGAATCTCTTCCCAATATCCCATCTAACCCTGCTCTCTGTGAGTTTGAAGCCATTCCCCCTTGCCCAGTCACTCCAGGCCCCTGTAAATAGTCTCTCTCCATCTTTCTTGTAGCTCCTTCAGGTATTGGAAGGCCACAATTAGGTCACCCCAAAGCTTCTCTTCTCCAGGCTGAACAATCTCAATTCTCTCCCCTTTCCTCCCAGCAGAGCTGCTCCAGCCCTCTGATCCTCTTGGTGCCTCCTCTGGACTCGTTTCAGCAGCTCCATGTCCCTCCTGTGCTGGGACCCCAACTCTCAAAAACATCACTCTTCTTCTTTTGAAACTACAGCTAAATAGATTTACCTTACATGGACCACACCTACAATTTTGAGAAACAATTCATTACAAAGACACAAAAACCTCCCTGTGAACACATCTGGGCAGGTTTCACTACAGTCCACAAAGAACCACGCTGTGGTTGCTGGCTGAATCCCAGAAATCTTTGGAGAGCCCTGGAAAGGATCTTACCATGCTGATCAGATCCACTAGAAAAATTAACATTTATAGAGTTTTCCCTAATTTCCCATTCTGGGAGTACCACACTATTGCAGTCAATCACAGATGTGAGATGCACACAGAGAGGAGCTGAAGGAAACATTTGTAATATTCCATCATAAAATAAAGACAGAGTCTGTAATTTTAGTTCCCTTATAATTTGGGAACGAGTTGTTACAAAGCAGGATAAAGATTCAAGGAGTTCCTCAGCTCCTGGGTCCGTTGTATCCTGAAACCACCTGCACAGTAGGTGCAAGTTGTTTCAAGAGGTCTTGGTTATTTTTTGGGAGGTGGTGTCTCATCTAATAAAACTGATTTACTCAGCTCCTCTGAAACCTCTCACAAAGGACACATACACCGAGCTATGTCAAATTTAAAATCTAAGAGCTACAAAGACCATCATTGCATGGAACTCGTTCCTCAACACTAACTCCTCTTTGCTTCCTGAGCTCAGTTACATCTAATTGTGTTCAGAGAAGGACACAGCTCCACTTAGACCCTGGACAGACACCGAGGGGGGAAAAATTAGTATTTCTACAGATAAGCCTTTAAAATTTGCTCAAAGTAGGCAAAGAGTAAAGTCTTACATGATCTTATAATCCCTTTTATCTTTACATCTGCTGCTTAAGAATAAAAGCTTGAAATAGAAGTTTTTACATTAATTTTTTTTGCAAATAGTTGCAAAGTAATGCAAAAATAATCCCTGATGTGGTTGGAAACACATCAAGAGAACCTATTTTCCCTAAAAGCAGTTCGGTTCTCCTCCATTAAAATTTTACTCCCAACAGCATTTAATGCCTTGGCACATTCTTACTTCTGCAAGAACAATAAAGCCACGCTCAGAGCTCACACAGAATAATTTAAGTCCACCTCCTTCCTTACCCTTTTGGCTTGGAGGGTCTGTGACCATCAGAGAGGAAGAAATTGAGTCCTCAGTGCTGCAGAGCTCACACACAGAACTGGTTTATATAAACCTCAGTGGAAAATGATTTAATCAAACTGGTGGTTAAAGCAATTTCTTCAGTGAATGAGCCTCTGCCACATTCATTCCACAGTGGTTTGTAATTCAGGATGCATTTCAAACTGCATAAATATGATTCTCCCCTGAATCAGCATCAAATGTGTTTACTGGATCGATAATTTAAAAAAATAATCTTATTATCCAGTATTATTACACTGAAGTTCAGCCTTGGACCATACCTTAAATCCTGCCTGTTCACAGCAGCAGTGGTTGAGCACACCTACCCAAAAATGAGGTAAAATCCCAGGGGAGATTTTACTGCCAGGCAGCCACCACCCCTCTCCACAGGTGGATTGCACCAGCATCTGCCATTCCAAGGCTTCTCTTTGCAAAGCTGCAATTACAGCAGCGGATGTTGTGCTGAAGCAGACAAAAGGAGCACAGATCGCCCAGGTAATTGGCTTCAAACGAGGGCAGGCACTTCCAGTTAAAGAAGCAACTGCATTTTAAACCATTCCAGCTATTTCTGTTCCTCTCACAGAAGCATCGATGGCTCTGGGCTGTGCTGCTTGCAGGGATGTATCTGACTGCAGTCAGATGCTCTATTAACAACTTTTGTTCCTGAGGTATTATATGATAATAAGGCCAGGATAAATTCTTGACACTAAAATTGCTCTCAACTTGTGTTTGAATTCCTGGGAGAAGATAATATCTTAATAAAAAGTTCCAGCTGTTCTTGGCACGAGGACAATTCTATCTATAGAGCCATTCCAGCAGAGCATTCTGCATGGCACTGAGGATTTGTGCCAGGAAAAGAGAGAGATAATTACCCTGAAAGCATCTGATGTACAGATAATGTGGAATCGATGCATACAGAGAAAGAGATTATCTCCAAGGCGTGTCTTTTCCTTGTCTCCAACCCCTTCCTGCCGAGCCCAGAACACAGCAGGGTGACAGATTGCAAGGCCATTTGCATATGACATATTAAATACGCATTTAAATAAATATTCTGCCTTTTGCAGCTGCCTTGTCTCAGGGCTTGTAAACCACTTAGGCAGATGTTATTAAAATCTATCCCTCTGCAAAGGAATGATGCAACTCCCTGCCCAAGGAAGCACTTCATAAACTGACAGCAGCTTTTGAAGGGACTCTAAGGCTCATTTGAAGTCTGACACAGATCTTTTAATGAGATCAGACTGCTGATTTTTCATTTGTAAGGAAACCTTACCTCCTTAAGAGGTGCTGCAATCTGTGTGCCTTTGAAGGAAAGGCAAGGCAGGTAAGGCAGTGTTGGGAAGAATGGGTTAAAAGAGTTAGACTGGGAGGAGGACTGTAAACAAGTGACTTTGCAGCTGGGAATAACCCTTGGCAAGCCTGTGATCCTCTGGCATGGACTGAGTGCCTGTTCTCTGCCCTGCACCTGTGCCCAGGTGTTGCTTCAGGGATCCCCCACTTAGCAAGGGAACAGAAATAAATTCATCTCTGTGTGTTTCTCCTGTGGGTTTGTGGCTGTCCAAAGTGACTCCCTGCCTGTGCTGACCCACAGGTGCAGCTTGAGGATCCCTCTGGACGTGGCAGGGATAAAGGTGCTGCTCCCAGGAAGGATCACCAGCTTCCACCAGTGCCAAGGCTGAATGGATATTGCCTTCAGTTCATTCCCAGCCCACAGAAGTGACACAAGTCACAAGGGCTGGCTGCTTCCTGGTCACCTGGAATGCTGGGTGCCACACCTTCCATAAATCCACACAAAGAACCTCTGCACATGGAGGTTTTTTCCAACAGATTCCAAGCAGACGCACACTTAACCACATACTTAAACCATGAAACAGGAGAAGGCAAATAGTCTGCAGCAAACCCTTATTTTACAAATCAAAGCAGAGCAGATGAATCATTTTTTATTCACATCCCTTATAAAGTACAAAGAGTTCACAGACAGAGCACCTTGAGAGAGTTTCATGTACTGGCAGCATGACAATATTTTCCATTTGACTGTGTCACAGAACAGGTCACAGCTTTCACTGACAGCTCTGGGAGCAACAATTCAATTTAAGTTTGCTTTTGGACTAGAAACTTAGCTACATTCATTCCAGCAAATGTATACCTGAAATACTTTATTAGGGATTTTGAAGCAAAATCACTATGTTAAAAAGGAAAAATTACTACAAAACACTATATATTAAGAAAATAAGGTTTATAATTTTTTTCAAAATAAAAATCTCTCCTGTCAGATATAGACTGTATATATTCAGCACTTTAGAATTATCAGTAATTTCTGGGCATCACCATCATACCACATTACCACCCCACAGATTCAAGTACAACTTAGTTGATCCCATGCTACTGTATCCAATTCCTCAGGAGATCCTGTGAACTCTTGCTGTGCATTGCAGGTACACTTATGCAGAAAGTGGATACCTCCAGTCATCTTGAATGAATCAGAAAAGTAACTTAGTAGAAGTAATGATGACTGACAAAGTCTAGCAATAATACCATATTTAGCATCAGAATAGAGAAGGTTTTACACTGTATTAAAAAGGAATGCTGTCCTTGGAGAAAGTGAGGCAGTGGGAAGGGAGAAGTGATGCACTCAAAACTGCAGGGAGAGTTGGACTTGAGGAGGTGTGACTTGTGTGCCCAGCTCCTACCTGTTCCTCTAGACCATGTCGTCCTCCCCTGGCAGTGGACCAGTCAGTCAGTCCTGGAGGCACCACGTTCGATGTAATTCTGACTGGGAGCACGGCCCAGGGAGCGCGGAGCAGGGAGTGGCACAGCAGCTGTGCCGCCAGCAGGCCCACACCGATGACCGCGGCCACGTCGACAGAGCCCTCAGCAGCCTCCCCTTGAAGGGCCAGAGCAGCAGCTCAGCCAGCAGCCCGACGGACACGGAGAGCCCCACGAGGAGCTCGCTGCTGCCTCGGTCCTGCATCTGCCAGAAGAGGAAGTTGTGCCCGGCAGAGCTGGCGGTGCCGGCGAGGAACACGGTGCCAGCGCACAGCAGCGCCCGGCCGTCGCTCCACAGCAGCGCCAGGGCTTTGGGAAAACCACGGTCGGCTTTCCTGGGAAGGTGGACGGGAAAAAAGGCGCTGACGAGCAGTGAGAGCGTCACCAGGACGGCGTAGCCGTAGAAGTGGACGGCGAGGTGGGAGATGGAACCGCTGAGGAAGCAATTCAGCTGATCCATCAGGACAGCAATGCCACAGGCACCGGCAGCCGCGCCCAGGGAACTCCACATCCACAGCCTGCTGTACCTGTCAGTGGCATCCACAAAGTCCAGGTATTCATAGACACCTTCATCCACTGTCCTTTCCAGAGAAGTGCCCAACAGCTCCCAAAGCACGACAGCACCCAGGACCATGAGAAAAAGCTGATGCTCTCTGTCCTGCAAGATGCTTTGTGCTGCCTCAAAGTTGACATCTTGAGTGCCTGAGAGGTTTTCAAACATGTACTTAACTGCAACAGTGGGAAGAGTTGTTTTAATCAAAGAAGGTCCATTACTTGCAGCAGCAGAAAGGCTTTCTTCAACAAGATCAGCTGCAGCAGAACCCACACTGTTCGTTTCCTCCTTGAGTCCAGGGAAGGGACGTCTGTAGGAAGCCAGCTTTTCTGCTTCTTGTGTCTCCCTATTAATGTCTTCCACAGCAGTTCTCCAGCCAGATGGTCCATCCAAGTAGCCACTTGCCTTTGTACCACCTTCACCAACCCCTCCGCTGTTTTCCTCAAGCGCATCCCTCGTGCCAAATAACCGCTCGGTGCTGGCATCCTGCTCGCTGCCAACACACCACCAGCAGTTGTTCTCACCGTTTCCTTTGACACAGCTCTCGCATTTGCCACGGCGCTGGTGCTTAGCGCTCCGTAGGTGCTTGTCCCGGGGCTGGGCGCCGTGGCTGGTACCACGATGGGCACCGTGAAGGGCAGCGGGCCGGGTTCCGCGAAGGGCACCGCGGCGAGCACCCCGTGCCGGCTGTGGGTACAGCCCGCGGCCCCCGCGGCCCCGCCGGCGGGCGGGATGAGGGTGAGCCCCAGGCTGGCCCCCGCCGAGCCCACCAGCGAGCCCACCAGCACCAGCCGCCGCTCCCTCGGGCAGCCCGGGGGAACGGCCCCGAGAGCCGCCGCCGGGCCCCGCGCCCCGGCCACGGCGCCCACGGGCGGGACCGGCGGCCCCAGCAGCCGCAGGAACAGCGGCGGGAACGGGACAGCGCGACCACGGCCAGGGCTCGGCCCAAGGGCCACTGCTCGCCCATGGCCCCGCCGCAGGCCCGGCCCGGCCCGGCGGGTCCCCCCGTGCCCGCACCCCCGGCGGGTCCCCCCTGCCCGTCCCTGCGGCTCCCGCCCTGCGGGTCTGCCGGCCCGGGGGGGAACGGCGGCGAGTGGGCCCTTCCCGCGGGATGCGGGATCCCAGAGCGGGCCAGGATTTTGGAAAGGGCCGCCGCGTTTCACTGGTCTTGTTGGGAATGATGGAACTTTCCTAAAATTTCAAGCAACGGCAGCAGTCAGCTGCGTTCTTTTTCTTACAGACTCTCGTCGATTTGAGGACATGGAGGGGCTGGAGCAGGTTCAGAGAAGGGCAACAAGGCTGGGGAAGGGACTGGAGCACAAGTGCTGTGAGGAGCAGCTGAGGGAGCTGGGGGGGCTCAGCCTGGAGAGGAGGAGGCTCAGGGGAGACCTTCTCACTCTCTGCAACTCCCTGACAGGAGGGGGCAGCCGGGGGGGGGTCGGGCTCTGCTCCCAGGAACCAGCAGTAGGACAAGAGGGCACAGCCTTGAGCTGCACCAGGGCAGGTTTAGGTTGGACATTGGGAAGAAGTTCTTCCCAGAGAGAGGGATCAGCCCTTGGAATGGGCTGCCCAGGGAGGGGGTGCAGTCCCCGTCCCTGGAGGTGTTTGAGCAGAGCCTGGATGTGGCATCAGTGCCATGGTGGGGGGGACAAGGTGGGGTTGGGTCATGGGTTGGACTGGATGATCTCAGAGGTCTTTTCCAACCTGGTTGATTCTGTGATCTTTAAACCACCAAAGCTTTGAGTTTTCTGGACTAGCTCTGGTTAGCTTCAATAAACAAAGCTTGAGGGAGTTGAGGATTGAACATCTGGGATCTTAAATTTATGGTCCTTCAAAGACATGTTGAAGTAACCATAAGATACAGAGGAGAATAACAAAGACATTACAGCCTGAAAATGAGAACCTGAATGCGGACCAAAATAGAAAGCAAATTTACATCCTAATCCCGCAGCAAGCACAAAACCCTTTTTGCATCACTCCTGGCTTTCAGCTTCTCTGGAGTGTTCCCAAGGGAGCTTCAAAGGCCCAGGATCACCTGAGTTTTGGGTGGCCATGGAGGGCTCAGTGAGTTCAGGCAAGGGGAGGGAAGAGCTGCCTGAGCAGGGAGCTACTGAACTCACCCTGACGGGATATGAAATATGGATGGGCCTGAGAACACTGCTGTTAGAGCTGATTTATTCCTGGCATCTTGCAGTGGTGCTGCTGGGGAGGTTGTATTACAGACTCATTGATCCCCCATTAATGATGGATTAATGTTTAACGTTGTCCTCCCCCTCCATCAGTTTGTAGCTTTTCACGTGGAGCTGGTGGGAGATGAATTTTCATTGTATGTAAAACTGATCTATACTAGGATTTCTTACCACTGGCTTCATTCTGCCTCTCTAATTCCAGTAGAGTCCCCTGGAAAACTGGTGATTCATATTAAATTTTTCACAAAGTGTTTAATATTTACGGCTTTGGGTGTTTTCAGGTTGTCCAAGGCACTGTCTCAGGAGAGGTCATGGGAGAAGGAGGTTGTCCAGAATGCAGAGTTCCCAAGCAGCTGGCTGGGGATCACCTGAACTCCCTGCAAGTGCCAAGGTGCTGTTTGCTGCCTGGGCTGGGCTGGGTTTGTGCAGGAGGAGGAGTTGGCACTGACTCATCCTGGGAACCGGGCTTGGCATGACACAGCTGGGACTGTGGGGTGACACAGCAAAACACCACACAGGGACACACATGGACTCTGACCAAGCCAGTTTGGCATCAGCAGCAGATGGAAAGGCCACCAAGACGATCAGAGGGCTGGAGCAGCTCTGCTATGAGGAAAGTCTGAGAGAATTGGGATTGTTCAGCCTGGAGAAGAGAAGGGTTTGGGGTGACCTAATTGTGGCCTTCCAGGACCTGAAGGAGCCAACAGGAAAGATGGAGAGAGATTATTTATAAGAGCCTGGAAAGACAGGACAAAGGGGAATGGCTTCAAACTCACAGAGAGCAGGGTTAGATGGGATATTGGGAAGAGATTCTTCCCTGTGTGGGTGGGGAGGCCCTGGCACAGGTTGCCCAGAGAAGCTGTGGCTGCCCCATCCCTGGAAGTGTCCAAGGCCAGGTTGGACGGGGCTTGGAGCAACCTGGGCTGGTGGAAGGTGTCCCTGCCCCTGGTAGGGGGAGTTGGAACAAGATGATATTTAAGGTCCTTTCCAACCCAAACCATTTATGATAACGATGTAAATAAAGGTATTTAGCAGGGACTTTGAAGGGCTGGAAGGCTCCAATGAGGTGAGGAATCCTGCCAGGTAAAACCCCTCACACAGCTGTGCCAGCAGGGTTTGTCTGCAAGCCCTGCTCCAGGCTCTGCTGTTTATGAATGCACCCTGCACTCAGATTTCTGTCCTCTCCCAGTCTCCAGGCAACCGTGTCCACCCTCATCCCTTGAGATCCACCTGCCATGTTCCTCCAGGCTTTTGACCTGGTGCAGAAGATGGAGTTGCTCCAAAGTCAGCAACTTTTGGGTAGAGGGTACACCTGAACACTGTCCCTGTGCTATGGCTGCTCTGGGATCTGCATTTGCTGCCTGCAGTTTCCAGGAGTAAATGAAATAACCTATGAAATTCTTCTCACAACTGTGCTAATTCATTAGCACAAGTTTGTGAGCTGTTTCTGCTCAACTGATGAGCAGTTCCTGTGGTCAGTAAGGTTAGTGGGATTTAGGGGATCCTTGCAGAAAGCCAGTGGTTCACTCATTTCCAGTGGTTCACCCCTTTCCCACCCTCAGGTGACAAGCCCAACTAAGGGAATGGGTTGCTTTGAAGTGGCAGACTGTGAGGGGAACAGGCTGTGGAGACAGAGTGTTTCAGCACAGAGGGGGGTCCAGGGGTAGCCAATATGGGGGTTATAAAGCCACAGAGCACTGCTTCCAAATTTCTGCAATTCAGCCATTTTTGCCCATCCCTTCACAAATGACCTCTTTGGCCATGAAGTCTCTCTCTGTGTAACACAACCTGGAGCCCCAAGGTGGGGAGGAGACACTGGCCAAGAGGGCCAAAGGACACTGGTGACTTTCTGGTCCTGCCAGCTCATTCCCCACCCACCCCAGGCACAGGGAAACATAAAACCACAACCAAATGGATAGTTTCTGATGTTTTTTTTTACCTAATTTCTTTTAACTGGCATTAAAAGGATTTCACCTTCTGATACAGATCATTCATATATATACAAATAATTTATACTCCATCTACATCATTTACAAATGTACAGAGTAAACTCTGGATGCCACAGACCACACTCCAACCCAGCTCACAGTCTCGTGGCTTTTTAAGCATTTCCCTTGTGTGCTGGGGTGTACAAACCCCCCAGTGAAGCCCCAAAGATGTGTGCAGAGCCACTGGTCACTCCTTAAACCCCATATTATCCCAGCTCACACAGGAGAACAGCTGGTGCAAGCAGGCTGTTCCTGACTTGTTTGTGAGCCTCCTGTCTACTTTCAGCTTCCTTCAGGACCAGAATGTTTCCTGCCTAAGACTGGCACAGGTGAGCCTCAACAATTTTGGATTTATGAGGTGAAAAACAGTACTGAAGGACCAGATGCTGTGGCTGAGACCTTGCAGCCTTGTCACTCCTGTGGGGGACATTAAGGCTTGAGGACTGTGCTTGGCTCTGCCAGGAGCAAGGGGCTACATCTGCCAGCATTCCAAGGTATCTTCCTTTGGAAATGGTCATGCTGCTGCTGCCCAGTATGATCTTCCAACTGTGCAGGTTCAGGATTAAATATTTCTTGGGCCCTGGTGGCTTTTTACACTGCTAAATAACCTGTCACCTGCTGAGAGCTCTGGAGCTGCTGAGCCCCCAGGAGTGTGTTTCAGCAATTGTTTTGGGTGGCGTGACATACTCAAAGTGAGAGCAAATCAACCTTTAGCTTGGGAACAGGAAGGGGCAATGCCTGCTGTGCCAGGCGACAGGAGAGGGAACACAGCTGCCCTGTGCTTGCTGGCACAGAGAGGGACCAGGGAGGTTGAACCCCTAAACCCTGATGCATGTGGTAAGAAATAGAGGTAAGATTTCCATGAGACCTAACCAGCCAAGACAACCCACAAGCTGAGAGCAGTTCTGCTGAAGGGAAACTCCTCTCCAGTCCCCCAGACTGGGATATCTGGAGGTGGGCTCCTTGTTCCAGGTGTGGGTGGTTAAGCAGAAGTGACTTTCCAGAGGTGCAGCTCCCCAGGGCTGGGCAGACCTGGCACAGACAGGCCAGAGGGGTGGATTTCTCCCATTTGTTGGGGCTAAATAAGGATTTGCCAGTGTCACTGCAGCTGGTTGGCATTACCCTGGAGCACAGAGCTGGCTCCAGGGATTCCCCAGCAGTGTCAGCCAGAGATGACTGGGGAGAGCTGCTATGTACACCTACAAAGCTAAAGGACACTTTCTTTGGGCTGGTGATCCAAGCAAGCACCCCTGAGTGAAGGCAGCCCAGGTAATGACTTTTTGGGAGCCAAGAGAACAAAGAAATGATAGTGTCATAGAAGGAATGCCCTGAAATTCCTCCAGTGTGAATTTATGGGGGACTCCCTGGACTCCAGAAACCACAGATCACATTCAGAAAGTCAATAACAACACATGGTATTTCATCCATTATTTCCCTCAGCCAAAAACTGGAATGAAGACAAGGTCCTCCTCCAGGATCATCCTGAACACTGGGTCACTCTGACTCCTGGTCACTCTGACTCACTCCACAAGGAAGCAGGAGCTGTGCTGTCACTGCTCAGCCCAGCCCAGCTGAAAACCAGGGGAGGGTTTCTACACCATGGGAGCAGCAGGAGAAAGGAACAAAGAAGTCTTTCAGGCATCCTGCCCATCCATCAATCCCAGGAGCACTCCTCTGCACAACACAGCAGGCACAGACCAAACCAGGACTGCAAGGCAGGCTGGGACACTGAGACATTGCTGGTTGACCTCATGGGAGAGGTCCAGTCCTGCTGGGACCGTAGGAGGTTGTTCCCAGGATGTACAACTGGAGGAATGCACTCAGCACTCATGAGGTTCCAGACAAGATGCAGAAAGGGTGTACAGTGAAACCACAGAGAAATCCCAGGTGGACTCCAAGGTGCAGCTCAGATGTCCAAGAGCTGCTGTGCAGCCTCCATATCTGCTCAGCGAAGGTCTCTGCTTCCAGCAGAGCCAAGCATATCCCACAGCACTTCCTGGGCAGCACAAGCAGTTCTTGACTTGTTCCTCACTGTCAAATATTGCACCAGATTTCCATGTCCCTGTTTCACGCCATTCATTGTTATCCCATGTAGCCCTTTGAAACAACAGCAAGTTTTCCACTGACTTCCAGAGAAGCCTCATTGAACACACACTGTGGCCAGGCTTTCCTAAATCAGGCAGGGGAGTAATTGCTGGTTTGCCCAAATACATCACCCTGTGCCAGAATGAAGGGTTTGCTGTGCAGAACCCGGCAGTTGGGCCCCGATCCCGAGCTGGGCTGTGAGACATCACCACAATAAATATTACTGCCAGCAACTGCCCTGGGATGCACAGCACAGCGAGCACCAACACCACAGCCAGGTTTTCCACCCAGTCTTCCTGAAATGAAGAAGCTCAGAGGTTTCCCCTGACTTGTGCAAAAGGTTAAAACTCAGTTCTGCAGCAAGACTCTGCCCCTTGGCAGGGGGCTGTTATTTGTGGTCACACTGTCACCCAGCAGGGCATGGCTGTCACCCCGAGCCCTATCCACCCCTGCTCTCGCAGCTTTTCACACCATTACCATTGTAAAATCGCCATTGGTGCCTTTTAGTGTGTTTTCTTTTTCCATGTCCTCTGTGATGACCCAATGTCACATCTCCCACACCAGCTTTCTCTCTTTTTCTTCACTGTGTGACGCCTGCAAACGTGTTGATAGGCAGGAGCAGAGACTTGGGCATGTATTTCACAAGCCCCACATCTTCTGTTTCGTGAAGGCTGAATTTCATGGTCCTTGTCTTCTGCAAGCAGTAGCTGGGCTCTAGGCAAGGAGACACTTCCAGGCTGCAAGAACACAAGAACACATTTGCTGCATGTACAGATCTGCCCTTGAGGGCCAGAGCCTCGTCTCAGACCAAACACCAGGTCTCTGCACTGACTGCTGAGGGAGGATGGTCACACTGAAATGTGCAGCTGCTTTTATGCTTTTTTGCAACTGTGTTTGGCTGGAAAGATGAGCTGATGTGTGTCAGTTTGACCACACCACCAGTGTCCATTGCCTGGCCCAGCCTGATTCTCAGGAATTCAGTTTATGAGTGTTACATGAGGCCCACAGACCCTGAACTACCTGCTTGTTTCCAACACATCATATGTCACTTCTACAGGCACATTAATCCCTGCTACTTTCACAGGGCTGGATTCTCTACCCCTCTACTCCCTGGTGAGAGGTACAGTCAGTGGAGAGAGCATCAGCCTCAGGAGATAATTCAGGAGATCCAGGATCTGTTTGCCCCTGGAAGTACCTATTCTTCTACTGTCTTAATGACAGCACCTTATGTACAATGAAAAACCATTTTGTTTCTCACACCACTACCCAAAAACACAAAGCACCCCTCTGCCCTGCATTCCCTGCATTCTTTTGTCCTGCATGAGGATGAGGACTAGGACTCCCTGGGAAACAGCCCTTCCAGGGAGATGGGCAGAGCCTGGCACATGTGGCACTCTCACCTGATCACGTTCCTGTAGGTTCTTCTGCTGTCCTTGTCCAGACGCACCGTGAAGGGTCTCTGCTCTGTGCTCCTGACTGTGATATTTCGTGTTTTCAACCTGTTTGCCACAGCCTGGATGGAGAGAGGAGGAGGAGCCCAGTGAGTGTGTCCCTCCCCTCCCTTGGCTGTGTGGTGGTGGGTGGTGTGTGTGTGTGCTGGGTGTGAAAGGGACAGATGAGGACATTCCTCTGTTTTTTATTTTTTAACCTCAGATGTGACACAAGGCAAATCCTTCTCCTGTAATCACAACCTGGTCAAGTTTTGTAAGGGCAGGCTTTCCAAACTGGCAATGCTTGCACAGGCTACAAGGTTTGGGATGTCTGGTGTGGGGCATGGCCTGTTCTCCACGGCTGTGGGGTATCTTTGTGGGCAGTGTGGGTTGCAGCACCTTGGTGTTCCCAAAAGCCAGGTGAAAATAAGCAAAACTGTGCTGGCTACTTAAAAACACCAACTGAGAGACTGGAGACTCCAGGGCCTGAATGACCAAGGAACACCAACACTTAATGCCACCAAACTGCAGGGACAGGTTCCCGTGAGGCAGCGTGGCCTCTGGAGCCTACCTGAACTCTCATGCAAAACAAAAAGGACAGAAGCCAAAGATTTCAGTCCCTTCTCTTACCTCTCCACCTTTCTGAGCTGATAAATAGATTAACTGAATTTCCTTCTTCACGTTTGTGCTTTGTTAAATTATTTTTTGGGATTTCTGCGGGGAATAACATGCAGGGTCTGCAGCTGAAGGTGTGGAGTAAATGGAGTTGGTAGCAAAACTACAGACCCTCTCCTGCACCCAAGTGGAGCCACGAGGACCGGGGCTAAGCTTTATTTCTCTGCTTTGTCCTGTGGACACAGCTCAGTTATTCAGGGTCTCCTGTGACAGGATTCCACGTTGCATTGACCAGCAGGGGCTTTGGCCCTTTCACTGCTGTTGCAAGGGATTTCCAGGCAGTGACCAAGCCCTCCAGGGCCGTGAGGATCCCACAGGTACTTACTGAGAACGACCGTCCTGACAAGTTGCTGGTCCTGATGATTTCAGTGATGGTCACGTTCAGACACATCAGGTCTGCAACAGAAGCAGCATGTTAATCTCAGGCCATGGCAGGATCTCAGCTCAGCTTGCAGTAGGGCTGGTGCCATACCCCACATTTGGGTGCACTGCCTGTGGGATACATAGGACAGCAGAAAAGGAGGACTCTGGCAAGCTCCATGGGCTAGGGATTCATGTAGGATCATGCTCAGGGTGGGAAGCTCACAGGGCAAGGTGAAAGAGGAAGGCTGGAGCAAAAGGAAGATGCCGCCAAGCTTAGATCATGTCTGAGCCTCAGACGCATCATTCATGAGAAAACACACCACCAGACTGTGGTGACACCAATATATGCCCATCACTGATTCAACCCCACAGCCCAGGCACAACTGGCACTAAGGATTGTGCTCAGATTTACTCTGTTGAGCACTTGAAAACTCAGCAAACCCTCCTCACGTGGTTCCAAGCAGGAAGAACCCACCTTCAGCCTCCTGAGAAGGGATGGCTTTCATCACCAGACCTGTGGAGCGCAGGGACATGTCCAGCTCCTTCTCCCGGTCACTCACCACAAACTGCAGGCAAAGCTCTGTTAGTTCCTCCTGGTAGGGAGGTTGGACATGGAGAGGTCTGGGGCAGGTTTTCACAAACACAGGGTTAGCTACCAGGCTTTTAAAGCTCACCACAACCTCTCTGTCCTCTCCTGAAGAGCAATTCCAGAGGAAAGAAGGAGGGCCAGAGTCCTCCTTTTAGGAGATCTGTGCCATGTTGGGTATCCCTGTGAGCAGAGACATTTTGGGCTGCTGAGAGCTCTGCTTACCTTTCTGTATGTTACTGTGAGATCTATGCCAGGGCCATCCAGGGTTGTTTTCTTCTTGGTCATGCTTAACTCTGCAAGAAGGGAACCGAGTGGGATTGAGGTTTCACTCATGCCACCTGTCTGTGGTGAGCAGAGGGGAGTCCTCCCATGGGATGAGCCACCCCCTCCATCACAGAGTGGTCTGGCACATCAGGCTTTCTCTCCTTGCCTGTGGGGGCTGAGGTTCTGTGTACTCAGCACCTCCAGTGAGATGGGCTCACTCGAGGGTCTGTGCCCAACCTCAGTGACAAACATCCATTGGACTGGACACCACAGTGCACTGATGGAAGGGCTGGATGTGCCTTCTGTAATGGCCCAGCCTTCAAGCACTCTTGTTCCATAACTGGCACCTCGAGGAAGCTGGATTTCTAACAGGGAAAACACCTGGCAAAGGGGATGGCTGTAAAGCCCAGCTTATTTCCTCAACAAAACTAGGGTGCTGATCCAACTCCACAGGGTCCTGGAGCCAACCAAGGCACAGTCTACAAAAGCTGGTTGAGACCAGGAGCCAAGTGACCACAAGGTCTCTCATTTAGCCTGAGAGGGAGATGGAGGTGTTTAGGGAAGCCTCCTGCTTGTCCCATAACATGGCTTTGGCTGCTGTGGGCTGAGGGACGGGGTGAGTGGGGTCTGGGGATGGCAGGACCCCTGCCCGGGGTGGCAGCCCCTGCTGCAGGGCTCGGCTTGGTGGGACACACACACACCTCTGTGGGAGATGCTGTCCTGCCCCTGGGTGCACAGCTCGGTGAGGAACACGTCCTCAGCCGGCTCCTGTGCCGGGTCGTTGAAGAAAATCTGAAAGAGAGGAAAATCTCTTAAGAACGTCTCCTCGGTCACCTGTGGCCTCACCATGGCAGCCAGGGCACCTATGGGATGGGGAGAACTGCTTTGGCTCTGCTTTCTGAAGCCCAGGAGCATGGCAGACCTTGGTCCTGGTCAGCAGAGCCACGGGCAGTGTCCCCTGCCACTGGATGTCACCGTGCACTCATGATGAGTCAGCTCCCAGCCATCCACCCCCTGCTCACAGGGAGCAGCTTCCCAGGCCTGACTGAGATGTTGGCTGAGCTTCAAGGTACCTAATTTCTATCTGATACACTTAAATCATCAGGTCACTCCAGCCCTATGAATTATTTTCTTTTCGTGGTCTTGTACTGAGTGAAATGTGAGGAGAAGGTCCTGGAGAACCTCTCCTAGCCCTACATCCAGCTCCTGTGGGACTTGAGTCACACTGCTAGGAAGCTTTCAGCAGCCAAAGGGGAACAGTGTGCTCTTAACCAAAAAGGCAAAACAGGGTCAAGTGTTTCCAGATGAAGCAATATCACACCCTGTATGGCAAGAGATTAGTTTAGGTGTGTCTATCTGAAAACCACATCTGGAATCAGTTCCTCTTCCCCTGCTTGAATCACCCACTCTCTCAGTTGCTGTTGGTTTTTGTCTTGGGAGGAGAAATGAGTGGAGTAAAAATTCACCAAAAAATCAAAATCCCCAGCCACACAAGCTGAGGACCAGGTGCTCCAAGTCTTTACAGGATACATGTTATTAGTTCAAGTCCTGGTGATGCTACACCAGGAATTACCAAAGCTCTTCCAGCTCTTTGCATGTGCCAATTTGCTCATCCAAAGGCTGTTCCTGTGCTGTTGCCACAGTGGCTACAAGTAGATTAAAAGGAGATCTGTGCATCAGTGCCAGTCTAAGCTTTGAAGGGGGGAACTGCCAGAGGAGCAGAGCAGGGGATTGATGTTATGTGCCCAAAGACAGTTTGTCTTGGCTCTCAGATCTGGCATATCAGGTGCCAGGTCTCACTCTGACACCTTTTCAGAGAAAAGCTGAGAGGAAATAAATAAAATGGTGTTTCAGGAAACCCTGCAAAGCCCCTGTGAGGTACAGAAAGGTTTTGGTAAAGCTGCTCAGAAAAGTCCTGTTTGCTTACAGAACAAGCAGCAGGAGGTATCAGGGTTCCTGAGCAACCCCAAATCCAGTAGAGCAGGTAATCTGTGTCCCTTCAAGGCTCACTTTTCTGACCTGTGTGATCCTGAAATAGCCTTTCCAGGATCACTGACTCCAGCTGAGCTGTGCTACACAGAGTCACTGAATCTGGGAGCCTGGCAAGGAGGGGACAGACTGGGGGACACAGGGATCCAGGCTCAGATCTGCTGGAAGTCCCCAGGCCCTGCTGACTCTGCACAGCTCCACAAGCCCATGCAGGGCCACGTGAAGGCTCAGGAGATGTGACACCCACCTTCACAGCATAGACCTGGAAGCAGACGGGCTGCAGGCCCATGCGGACGTAGTAAGCGATGACGTCTGTGATGAACAGATCGGTCACGAGGTGTTTGCTCGGCGAGGGAGGCTGGGCAGGGGGGCAAATCACATCATGGGTCAGTCCACAGTCACTTCTCAGAAACCCTGCCACAAACCCTCCCACCTTCCCAGACAAACAGTGAGTGATGAGCTGTGGCTCTGCCCTCACTGGTCAAAGCAAATGGGAGAAGCCAAGGCTGTGCCCACCCGACAGCCTTTTTCTGTAGGCTGTCAATGATGGCTCAAACTGCTGGGAAATGAGAGCCAGGGGTATTTCAGCAAACACCTCATCTACCTTTTCTTTCTTGAAATCTGCCATTTCCTGTCCCTTGGCCAAAAAACCCCACCACAGCAAACGGGCCTTGTGGGCTGGGGCAGTGTCAGCCACAGACACCTTCCAGCTGCCGGGCCCAGGGGAGGGTTTGCAGGAGAAAAGCTCTGTCTGGGGCACAGAGGAGCCCTGCAGGGGCACAAACTCATCCTCAGGTGTCTTTGGGAAATGGGCCAGGCTGGGGAGGTGGGAAGGTTCTCCTCGTACCATGGTGGCCAGCTTGGGAATCACGTGGCACAGGGTGTTGATGTTGCTCTCGTACCACGGGTCGGCTCTGCCCAGGTACCCGGCCACCTCACAGAGCTCCTCGTGGCCACTGGAAGGGTGGTCCTGTGGGAGAAACACAGCTCAGAGGATATACCAGGAGCCACAGAGAAGCCAGAGGGAGTTGTGCCCTTCCCTGTTTGGTCCAGAGAAGATGGCAAACTCACTTAGGGGGTGCTCTAGGGCAAAAACTAAGTGAACAATGAAAAGAAGAAATAATCATTTTTATAAGAGCATGTTTGTCAGGGTTCACAGCCAGCTCTGGGCCAGCTTAACATATTATGAGAAGTGCAAGTGTTTATTTGTCACTGTCTTGAGGCTGTGAGAAGGGAAGAGACGTGTCCAAGATAAACTGCAAGGTAGTGACTTACAGATCTAGAACTGGGGTTGTTGACCAAGGAGGCAAAAGCCCTCAGTGAGCAGCAACTGCTTCCCTAAGCATTTAGGAGGTGGGAAAAGCACAAGTCCTTTGCTAAACCTCATCAGTCCTCCTATAGGTGGGTCATAGAAGCAGGACTGAATGAGTTGCCACCCATCAGGGAGGCTGGAGCAACCTGAAGCTCTGTGGAGCTGATGGGTTCCCAAAACCAGTCTGCAAACAGAGCCCAACCACCCTGACTTGGCTCCCACTCTCCTTGTTCTAGGAACAGGGCATGAACGGATGGGAATTCCTGTATCCCCCCTGCTCTCCCTCCAAAAACACCATCATCACTTGCTGGCAGCAGCACTCGGAGGTGCCGTGCTCAGACTCACCACAACAGCCGAGGTGTTTGGCTGCCCTGCCACCACCGGGATGTAGTAGAACTGCAGGTTCAGCCTGGGAGTCAGGAAAACCCGCCGTGTTTCCCGTTTCCTTGAAATGGAAAAAGAAACAGTCGTGTCCCAAGGGGAAGAGGGAAGAACATGGTTCGTGGCCAAGGCTGGGCAGTGCCAGGAGATTGCAGCTGCTCTGCAACAGGAGCATGTGCCCTCCTCGTGTGCCTCCCTTTGCTCTGTGTGACAGGATGGCAGTAATGGCCCTGGGTTCCCAAACTGAGCATGGGGAGATGATGGGGAACCAGAGACAGAATTTTTTTCTTGGGCTGGTGGTCCCTCTGCACCCAGCTCTGCCCCCCAGGCTGCTGCCTGCACCACAGTCTAGACCCACCCCATGCTGCTCTCCTGGCCCAGGTGAACCAGCTGGGAAGAGCCAGCTGGAAAACAGCTTTTCTTTAGAATTTTTCCCTTTTCCATAGGAAAACATCTTGCCTCGATTATTCTTTATTAACCCACTCCATGGACAGAGAGAAGAACTCGCTGTGTGCATCGCTTGGGCCAACAGAGCCAAACGCTGCCATGCAGCCGGTGAAGTCTGGGGAGTGCCAAACACCTGTTCCACCCTGTTCCAGGTAACGCTGGAGCCCAACCCCATCCCCAGCCATCCTGGCTGCTTCCAAAGGCTGAGGAGCACAGCCCTCACTCTGTCCTGCCCTTCCCCAAGCCCCCAGAGCCCAGGAGGCTGCGGCCACCAGTTACCTCAGAGAGTGGTAGGCCTGGGCCAGGCGCCCCAGGATCCGGTCGTCCCCCAGCAGCACGATGCGGGCAGTGTGCAGCTTCTGGACAGGGGTTGCAGCATCCTGGGGGACTCCTGATCTCTTCTGCAGCTTCACTGGGGGCTTCAGCCCGGGACTGCAGCAGCCAGCCTGCAGGAAGGCCACGCTCTCCAGCGGTGACGGCTTTTTTTTAATGCCGCCCCTCCTGTGCAGCCGGGATTGCTCCGTTTCGGCTCCGCACGGGGCCAAGGGCTCCTCCACGGCCACGGGCAGGTCTCGTTCAATCCCACTGTCGGTGGAGAGGACAGAGAAGCGGGTCTGCTCACAGCATTCACAGTCTGAGACGATGTCCTGGATCTCGAAGGTGTCCAGGTCCTGGCCGAGGCAGTCGGGCTCGCAGCTCTGTGACAGCGGGCGGATGAACAGCACCAATTCCTTCCCTGCGGGCAGAGAGGGGCTTGAGGAGGGAAATCCAACCAACTCCAGGCTGAGCCCTTGCCTGCCTCGGCTTCCCTCTTCTCAGGCAATCTGTAAAGCAAATATCTCCACCAGTGGGACCAAGGGGAGTCTGTCTTTCAGTCCCATTTCACATTGCACTGTGAAGAGAGCTCAGTATCACTCAAATCATAGAATTACAGGCTCACAGAATCGTTTGGGTTGGAAGGGACCTTGAAGATCATCTCATTCCCTGCCATAGGCAGGGACACCTTCCACTAGACCAGGTTGCTCAGAGCTCCATCCAACCTGGCCCTTAACATTTCCAGGGATGGGGCAGCCACAACAAAATGAGGTACTCTGGACACATCCTGCTGCAGCCTGTTCCTCTCCTCACTCCTTCAGCCCATTGCACCCCTAATCCCCTGATCTGCGACCAGCAGCCCACAAGAAGGAAGGCTGCTGCATTCAGCACAAAACTCCACGAGCTTGGCCCTTGGCTGATGGTTACAAGACTCACTGCTCAGGAGCCAGGGCTAAATGACAAGTTTCGCACAGGATCCCCACCCTCAGGCACCACCCCAGTTCCCCACAGCCCCCCTGGGGCACTCACAGAGCTGGTTGTCTTCTGTCCAGAGGTGAAAGCTGATGGTGGGGTTGGGCAGAGGTGTGTCCTGCAGCCCTCCCAGGGGAGCATTGCCTGGGGGAAACAAGGTTGCTTGTAACACACAGGAGCATTTTCCCCACACAGGTTCATGAACCCCTCCAGTGCTGAGCACCAGGCGCTGGCTGAGAGACCCTCTGCTGAGTCCCAGGGGCTCTCCCACCCTGGTTGCTTCTGGTCAATGTGAGGCTGTAATTGCAGGGCCTCTGCTCTCACAAATCAGCTGTAAGAAGATGCCTACACCATGAGTGGAAGGGAGGAATGAAAATGGGGAGGCTGAAACACGGACCTTGCTTTGCAGAGAGCAGAGGGGTTGCAGAATAAATCAAACATTCTTCACAAGGGAGACCTCTGGTCCCACCATCACCATCTCTTTTTAACCCACTATGGCTCTGGGAAAAGCAGTGACAAACTTTAATAGCTCACTGCCTCCAAAGGGTGGAGATGGTCCCACTCCTGTCCCTGCACCACTGGCTGCTCTTCCTCATATCTTGCACTGGGACAGTCTCCAGCTATTTTTGGGGAGGGGATTGGGATTCAAGGAGTAACCAGGAGAGGAACCATGACCTCCATTTCCCTCTGGCCTATCTCAGATTTGTGTGAGGAGCTGTAATGACTGGAGACCTTTTTTATAATCTGTGGAGCCACAGTGGCACCAGGTTGGAAAAGAGCACTGCCAGGGATGGGAGGAGATGGCAGGGCCACAGTCCACCATGTCATAGGTGGTTTGGGTTGGAAGGGACCTTAAAGACCATCCAGTCCCACCCCCTGTCATGGGCAGGGACACCTTCCACTAGCCCAGGTTGCTCCAAGCCCCATCCAACCTGGCCTTGAACACTTCCAGGGATGGGGCAGCCACAGCTTCTCTGGAAAACTTTGTACATCACATTTCAGGAAAGGGTGAACAGTGTCCCCCCTGTCCAGGCCATGGCAGGATGTTCCTTGCACCAGCAAGGTGCTCCTCAGAGCCTGTCCAATCTCCCCCAGCTGCCATCTCCGACACCCTTTGCAAACAACAGAGACAGCTGAAGCAGGAGCAGAGATTGCCACAGTCCCTTTCCTCAGGTGACAAATCTGCCTTCCACTGCCAGTTTTCCATCCTGGCCATCAGGTCACTGCAGGGACCTGATCCCAGTCCTGCTGCTAAAGCAGAGGCAGAGGGAAGGTGGGGATGGGCACCTGTGGGAGGACATGGCAGAGACACAGCAGAGAGGCAAGGGCCTGCCAGCTGCTCCTCTATCCCACTGGGAATGGCTGGCTGGAGCTCACCTGCTTGTGAGGAGCTGAGGAGGGCCCGGTAGATCTCCTCCAGCCTGGCTGTGTGCTGGCCACGGGCTGTGCTCCCCTCGCTTCCTGCACACTCCACTGCCACCACCACCTGCTGGAACCAGTGCTCCACCTCGCTCGTGGGCATATCCTGCCGTGGGAAGCAGCTGTTAACACCCAGAGGTGTGAAAAGAGGGGGCAGAGCGATGGGAGGGGGCAGAAAGAGGGTAAATGAGTCCTGCAAAAACTGTTTCATAGCAGAGGACACAAAGGTCCTCCTGTCCCCAGGGAAGGCTGGCTGTGCTGTCTGCTTAAAGGTTTTTTCTGGCAGGTTTGCAGCTGATGGGCACTGTGTCCCCTGGGGAGTCAGCAGCAGTGCTGGCACTTCAAATGACTGAGGAAATGGGGACAGCAGGCACATAAAGGCGTCCTTGGAGTGGAAATTGCTGAGAGCCCCTCCAAAGGTGCCTTTCTGAACCAGGCATCTGTGTTCCTGTGGCCCCACAGCTCCTTCAAGGAGGTTTTGGAGAAAACTCACTGAAACTGTTCCACTGAGATGTTTCTGCAATGCCCAGGGGCTCACAGGGGAGCTGTGTTTCAGTGGCAGAGCCCTGCTCTGCTGGGCAAAACTGACAACTCAAACTCAAGATTCAAAACCTCTGGCTATTTATAAAACCTGTTTTATATTTGAAGACTGTATTAGTTTTACACCAGCTCTGCGAGTAACTCTGGGGCTGCCAGGGATGGAGACCAGCAGTGAGGGGCTGGGTGGGGGTGATCTCTCCACTTGACAAAACACCTTTTTCTTCTTCAAGATGTCCCAACGAGAGCAGGACGACTGGAAAGCCATCGGGGGTGCTGCAGGGGTGCTGCTGTTACCTGGAGTCTGCCCTTCAGGGCGCCGAGGTCGCAGCCCTCGCCCAGGGCCGCCTGCATGGCATGGGTGATCACGCAGCACATGCACGCCCGGGGGCTCTGGGACACCTGAGCTGCCTCTGTGTCGGTGAGCAGAGCGTTGCAGATGGCTTCAGAGAGCAGCTCGGGGTCAGCAAAGATGAAAATCCTGTGTAGGGCAGGAGGGTGGAGAAAAGAGAAGAGTATTCCCTGTTACTGACATCACAGAATCCCAGGATATGCTGAGTTGGAAGGGACATACAGGGATCATCAAGTCCAACTCCTGGCCCTGCACAGGCCCATCCCCAGGAGTCATCCCCTGTGCCCCAGAGGATCAGCCAAACCCTCCTGGAGCTCTGGCAGCCTTGGGGCTGTGCCCACTGCCCTGGGGAGCCTGGGCAGTGCCCAACCAGCCTCTGGGGGAAGAACCTTTGCCTGAGGTCCAACCTGAGCCTGCCCTGACACAGCTCCAGCCATTCCCTGGCTGCTGTCCCTGGTCCCCCCAGAGCAGAGCTCAGTCCCTGCCCCTCCTCTGCCCCTCCCAAGGGAGTTATAGACTGAGCAGCTCACATTTCCCTTATTCCATGTAGAGAAAAAGTGTTGCTGTTGATATTCCCCTTCTCCACCCTGTCTCCCCACCAAGGAAAGCTCCCTGCCTCCCAGGACCACAGAAGTAAATTGGGACACACAAGAGGAATATGCTCCTCCCAAAGCAAAGCTCATTTTAACAAGGTACTGGATGCCACCAAATTGTGTCCCCCAAGACCACAGACTGCCACGGGGTTGAGGTCCAGATTGTCTGTTCCATCCAAGATTAATTTAGAGCACTGGAAAAGGACAGATTTCACTAAGAGACTGCAAAATAAAAGTATCAACACATTCAAGGAGGCACTACTCACTTTTCCTGGTAAGGGTATGGGTCGCTTTTGAGGTTTTGTTCAGAAATGACCATTCTTTGGTACAAGGTACCTGGCAAGTGCAGGGAGAAAAACACGTGGGAGTCAGAGCACGAGAAATAACACAACTCCTTGGAGCAGCTCAGTGCTACTCCCAGTTGTAAAGGCTGGTGGTGGCTCTGCCAAGTCCCATTGCTGGGGAGATGATGTAAAGGAGCCAAGAATCAGGCCCAGAGTTAAAAATACTCAAAGGTAAAGATAGGTCATGCTACATAAAAAGAAAACCCCTTCTATTCAGGGATGATTTCCTGTGTTTCCCTTCCTTTGTTTAGTGGATTATGAGCTCGGGAGGAAGCAGGAGGAAGAGCCCTGCTCCTGGCCTCCCTCCCCAGGGCCACACGGGGGGAGAGTGTCTGGGGGGATATGAAGAGCACGACGGGCTTCTGAATCAGGAGAGATGTATTTTACCCTCACCCAGCTCTCGGGAGAGGAAGATACACCCATCTGGCACTGCTCAGGTACAATCATCTTGGGAACCTTGTGGTGCTTTGAGGGAAGCCCCACTGGAGATCCCCATCTCTCCCCGCTGAATCATTCCTTTACCAGAAATCAGGTGAGATAAAGGTGGACCTTGGAGCTCCAGACAAAGCAGTGCTGGGGAAGGGTGATGGGGGTGAGCTGAGAATACCTAAAATGGCATTTTTTAATTTCCCACCATGTTTCTCATGTTCTACCTCCCCCTCACAGGGTGTCTCCACCCTGCACTGTTCTAAAGGATTACTTTTAAAGACTCCTATTAAAGAAAACTGTAAAAAGAAGAACTTTAAAAAGCAACGTGGAGAAAAAGGGAAACAAAGTTGTCCCTTAGCTTGCTTTTTGGAAGGGACAGTTCTCTGCAGTCACTACTAACACTAGTGTCTACAACCTGATGCACAGGCACTGGAGGGACAGCCCATGCTGGGCAGCTGCAACTCAGTCTCAGACAGAAAATTCACTTTGCAAAAAGGAGACCTCCACAAAACACATTGAGATGCCCAGACTGGGAGCAGAAACAACCTGTTTCCCATATAGAATCATAGAAAATGCTGAGTTGGAAGGGACCCACAAGGATCATCCAGTCCAACCCTCAGCCCTGCACAGGCCCATCCCCAGGAGTCACCCCCTGTGCCCCAGAGGATCAGCCAAACCCTCCTGGAGCTCTGGCAGCCTTGGGGCTGTGCCCACTGCCCTGGGGAGCCTGGGCAGTGCCCAACCAGCCTCTGGGGGAAGAACCTTTGGCTGAGATCCAACCTGAGCCTGCCCTGACACAGCTCCAGCCATTCCCTGGCTGCTGTCCCTGGTCCCCCCAGAGCAGAGCTCAGTCCCTGCCCCTCCTCTGCCCCTGCCCAGGAAGGTGGAACTGCACTGAGGTCTCCCCTCAGTCTCCTCTTCTCCAGCTGAACACACCAAGTGACTTCAGCCACTCCTCCTAATGCAGAGGGTGTGTATCTATATCTATATCTCTATATCTCTATCTATCTATCTATCTATCTATCTATATTTTTATATATATAGCTAGCCTTAGATGGGCTGCCCTGGACTCTGGTGTGCCTGCACTGATGGCAGGATGACCCCAAAGTTTTCTGCTAGTTACTGAGGCTCAGCAGCCTGAGGTCTGGAGAGGGGAACCCTCCCACCCAAATGCATGCCCAGGACCCCCAAGCATTTGGCCATCTCCCTGCCATGGCTCACTGCACTGGGCAAAGGCCAGCTCAGGCATGGAAATCCCCCAGAGCCCCCATGAGCTGGTTTTGGCTGGGGTAGAGTTGATTTTCTTCATGACACCCCAGTCCTGTTGCCTCGAGGGCCCAGCCATGCCCGGTGCCATGCAGGAACAGAGCAGGGCACCATCATACCTGGTGCTGTCCTCTCCACCTTCAGCCTGGTGGCATAGTCCAGCCCAATGGTGCAGAAAGGCTTGGGCAGGGTCAGCAGCTTCTTGCAGAAGTCGTAGACTCTGCCACAGAGCTCCTCAGAGATGCAGGGAGCCTGGAGAGAGATAAGGAGATGCCACGGGCAGGGATCCCTAATGCTGCTCTCCCCACAGACCCCAGAACTACACCAAATTCTATATGGATTTAAATGCAAAATGAAGCAGAATGTTTGGAAACCTCCAGCAGTAACCACTGAAGGATGTGGGCGCTTTTTTTACCAGGTTGTGGCTTCCTGCACCACCAGGCACCTGAACACCTCCAGCCAAGTAGGTCAGCTGGAAGGACCTGTCACTCTTGTGCGTGTCACAGGTGACAGAGCCTCAGCCACCAAACAGCACCCTGGGAAATACCCAACTGAGTCCACCCATGGCAGTCCCAGGGCTTTGCTGGCAGGGCTATTCCAGCACAGGTCCTGAGTGACTTCAAGTGGCCCCTCCTGTGGCTTCTGATTTCCCTGGCTCTTGCCCCAGCAAGGCCCACGGTAGGTTACCTTGATCAAGGTGTACATCAGGGTGTGCAGCAAGGGGATGATGTAATGCCTGAAGTCACCCCGCTCTGCCTGTGGAAGCAGAAGGAACAATTGGTGCCCGCAGGATCCCGGGCTGGGCACCAGCACTGGGAATGAGCCCCCAGAGCCCCCAGGATGTGCTGGGTTCTGTCTCTCAGCAGCTCAGGTGCCCAAGGTATTCATCCTGGCTTAGGGGATATGATGCCTGGCTCAAGGTGGGGTTTGGGATTCCCTCACAGGCTTTTAGGGTGGGCAGGATGTCTCTGGAGGGTGCATGGACCACACAGCCACGGTGGGAGAGGGAGAGCAAAGGTTTCTAACAGACCTCCTCCTTTCTGTTGCAGAAGCTCATATGGAAAACCAAAACCTCTGGGAAAAGTCTGTCTTACATTTGGTGGGTGTGGGACCAGAGTGAACAGGGAGGAGAGCTGTTCTTGCATCCCTATCCTGGCCTGTGGGAAACCAGATGGATGCTCCAGATGACAGAGCTCCGGCCCCTCCCTGCAGCCTGGTCTGGCTCTAACAACAGCTCCAGCAGCAGGAATGCCCAGGGATAAACGTGGGAAAGGTATTTCCGCTCCAAAGATATTTCTAGCACCTTTCTTCAGGGCTGATGGATCTGAGTTAAATGGAACTGATGGCAGCAAAGCTTTAGAAATGATCAATGAAATGAATAACACTGAATTGCTGAGCCCAGTTGATATTTGCCCCGGAGAAACTCAAGCATGAAATTGCTAAATTATCATCTCTGGTTGGTACTGGTGGCTCAGAGCTGCTGCAGCGCCAGAGGAGTGAAAAAATAATAAAACCCAAACGAGTGACACAGATTTCCAGGAAGAGCTTCAGGGAGATGAAGGGAATTACAAACCAGGAGCACTGACACCCCTTCTGGGCAAGGAGAGATAAGAGCTGCAGAGTGATGGTAGGTATGAGGAGGACTGACATGGCTTTAGCAGAGGAAAGCAGCCCTCAAGTCCCGGGGGGAAATCCCTGTATCCACAGCCAAAGGGGATGTGGGTGTTCCTGTCTATCTGGATTTGCAAAAGCTGCTGGATAAAATCCCTTCCCAGGGCACTGAAGGAAGCTGAACTGCCATAGCATGAGACAGACAGCCTGCAAGTAGCCTCAGAGCTGCTACAGGGCAGAAATCTGGACTTGGGAATAACTGCTGGATGTGTGCACAGGGATCTGCACTGAGCTGGCGTGGCCCATGTGTGTGGCACGTGTTGAGGGAGGGAGGTGGCAGCCTTGGCAGGGCTGCTCCATCCTCCCAGATCAGATGAGAAATGAGTAAAAATGCAGAGAAAACAGTGCAGGGAGGTTTGTGCACACAGGATGAGGAGTGTGGGCTCATCAATGGGGTGAGGAGGAGGAGGAGGAGGAGGAGGAGGAGGAGGAGGAGAAGGAGGAGGAGGAGGAGGAGGGGGGGGGAACAGGGGCTGATCCTCCCTGCACCGGAATGAGGGCACTGGGTAAAATGAGGCAGGCTCATAAGAGAGAAAAAGTGCTTCTTCTACACATGACACCTCAGCAAACCACAAACCAGGTCAAGCCAGGATGCTGAGGGTGCTAAAGGTTTATACAAGACCAGAAAATGACAAAGTAAATCAATGAAACCAAAAAGCCATCACAGGTTTCCACCTGTGCTCCCGGGGCAGGATGCTGGGCAAGGTGTTTCATCACAATGGCTGATGTGGAGGAGTATTTTCCACTCTACCTCTGACCACAGCTGGTGGGGTGGGATGAGGGAGATTTGGGGTGGTTGGAGGTGTTTGCCACTATTTGCAGACTGTGAAGGCTTGGCTGCTGTGACATTGAGGAGCCTGGGGAGGTTCCTGGCTCTGCCCACGGCTCATCGTCACTTTTGGGACAAACCCTGGCCCCTGCAGACATCAGCTGGGGACAAGCTACAGCTCTGCCCTGGTGTCCCACAGGGTTTTCCACTCTGTGCTAAGCCACAGTCCCCAGCCAGGCTCAGGGCCCCTGAAAACTCCTGTTTGAGATGGAGTTGAGTCCCCATCCCTCTGCCCACCCAGCAGGGCACGTGCCACAGAGGGGCCAAGCCTGGCACTCAGGGGACATCTCTGAGGTGGCACTTACCCTTTCCAGCTCCTTCACCAGGATCCTGACCAGGACAGAGCTGTTACTGGGATTCTGGTCGATTTTTTTATGCAGGGTCCATCGCAGCATCCCTGAGAAGTGAAAGCCAGGAAAGGTCAGGTTGCCAAGCAGAGCAGTGAGGGATCAGGGTGTTCCACAGAGGAACCAGGAGACATGGGCACTGTTGGTGCAAAAAACACCCACTGGGATGCTGTACTGATATCTCTATCAGAGCTAAACCAGATTTGTCTTCCCTCTGCTTCAATCATTGTCCCTCTGCAAGGGACAAGCCAGGCTGCTGCCCTGATTCTGGATGCAGCACTGAAGTGTTGTATCTCTAGTACTGGCAAACCTTTGGAAAAAGGTCCCCAGGACTGTGGGGGCTGGAGAACAGCAAGGCAGGGCAATGGACATGAAGTTTGTTTCCTGTTGCCTCTGTTGCTCTGTGCATCACTGCCTGTTTTCACAGCCTGCCCCAAGGAATTTGGGTTCCTGCTGGTCCCCAGCACACTGAACACTGCCTGCCAACAGCACTCAGAGCAAGGACCGCAAAGCAACTCAGTCCTGAGGATGTCAAGGCTCCTTCCAGACAAAATTCGACTTAATTAACTGTAAAATATTCTGCATGCTTGAAGAAAAATCAATTTTTCAAAATTAATTAGGTTTCCTAAGGCTGTGACAGTCCAGTGGCTGGCTCAGGTAGAGTCTCATTCTCCAAATCCGTCACACAGAGAAATCAAGTGACTCTTCAGTGCTGAGCAGTGTGTGGCAAAACAGTATCCCCATGGAGAGAGGCAGGGAGACTCCAGCTCAGGGGTGCTGAGTGAGTTGGACAGGGGTGTGCCAGGAGTCACTGTCAGATCTGGGAGCTCTGCATTTATGTCCCAGCTTAATGCTGGACCCCCTGGGCGAGTGTGGGGTGGGAAGGATGTAAAAGCCTTGCAGAGGATGATGAAAAGGGCTGGGGCTGGTGCATGGCAGTCACAGAACAACAGTATCAGAGGATATTCCGAGTTGGAAAGGACCCACAAGGGTCACTGAGTCCAACTTTGGAGTGAATGGCCCGTGAGGGGATCAAACCCACAACCTTGGTGATTTAGCACCATGCTCTGAGCAGCTCAGCTGATCTCAGGGTCACCAGCAGCAGAGATTTGGCACCTCCAAGAGCAGCTTAGGGAGGGCAGAGCAGCACTGGGGGGGGGGAAGCCACCGTGTCCCCCCACCCTGGCACTGCCTGACAGAGGGGAGCAGGGGGTGTTGGGGCCAAGCAAGCCCCAGCAAGGCGGGCACTGACCCCGGGGGCGGTGCCAGGGCTGTGTCTCACCTCGGTCACACTGGCAGGCCGGGTGGTGCCCGTCCAGCTCCCGCAGCAGGGTCCGGACCCGGCGCAGGATGTCCGACTCCACCTCTGCGGGGACAAAGAGGACGTGAGCAGCCAGGCCAGCACCCCTGGGAGACTGGGACAACCCCGGGGGAGGGGACACTGGTTTGGGTGAGCACAGGGACTGCACCCTCCCCGCAACCCTCAGGGTGGCTGTCCCAGCAGGTTTTAATCCTGAATGAACCTCTATGAAAACAGAGCAGAGCTGCTGGAGCCGGGTGGGAATGCCAGCCCATGGACTGGAGCCATACTGGAGAGCAGAGTGCTCCTGCAGGGACATGGTGGTAGAGAGGCTTTGCAGAGGAATGCTCATACATGAGCTCTGCAGAGCCTTCCTCTCCCCCTGTTCGATAAAAAAATCACACATTAAATATAGAACTAACAAAATTAAACCACAACTTGGCACCAGGAACGAGCAGAAACACCTCTGCATTTTGGCACTGCACGGATTCAGCCTCAACCTCACACCCCTTGCAAGGAGCACTCTTACAAGAAGGTCTGCTGCCCACACCAGCAGCTCACCCCTCATGGGAAACACATGCAGAGCCACCAGGATGGCACGTCCCCTCCTGCCTTCACCTGTGACCCCTCACAGCCTCTCCCTGGCGTGCAACCACCCACCCCTGGGCCTGGAGCACCTTCTGCTTCCCCAGGGAGGGACTCTGGGTCAGTGCTTCTGCCTGGTAACCACCACATGCACGTTGTACTCGTCAAAACCAAACTGCATCCTGCTCTTGGCCAGAAATAAGTTCTACAACCTCAGCCCCAGCTTGGGGCATGACTCACAGTGGGCTGAGGGCTCATGAGCATGAGCTCACTGAGTGGCAGCTGACTGGCCACACACAAAAATCAGCCCTGAAAGCACGTGAGTGAAGGACAGGAAGGCTGCAAGGTCCCTGTACCCCACCACGGTCCTGCCTTTGTGTCCCTCCTTACTCTGGGCTGCTCTTTCCCTATCAGCAAAACGATTCTTGCTCCTTTGTAATGAAAAAAAAGCATTATATAAAGTTGGATATTATCAGGTGATGTTCTCCTGATGTAGGAAATTTCAGGCTGGAGCAGCCAGAACAGGGCCTGGTCCAGGGGAGATCACAGAATCCTTGGGCTGGAAGGGACCTTAAAGATCATCTCGTTCCACCCCCTGCCATGGGCAGGGACACCTTCCACTAGATCAGGTTGCTCAGAGCCTCGTCCAGTCTGGGCTTAGACACTTCCACAGACCTCAGATGTTTGTGGCAACTGTGTCCCAGGGCCCTTTCCTGGGGCAGGTTCCTGTCTCCATGTTCACTGCTGGGATCTCAATCATTGCCAGCAGTGACCAAGTGGGTCTTGCCTGCTTGGCAAGGATGCAAGGAGCCATTTATCCAGTTCTTAAGGGAACTCCAGACAAATACTGCCTGGTCAGAGTTGTCTCATCCACCCTGGGATTGCCTTTTGGGATGGGTGGCATTACCACCACGTTTCCTGCCCAGTTTTGCTGCTGTATTTTCTCATTCCCTCCACACCCTCTTCTGCCACATTTCCTTTTTTCCCTGACATCAGAGCAAGAGCAGAAGGGCACTCAGTTCACTGCAGGATCCAGAGCTGTACTCAAGGAGCACAGCCTCCAAACCTCCTCCCTTGGCTCCTGAAGAAGAGGGTTGAGTTGGTGGAACAGGCTTTGGGCTTTATGAGGAACAGTGACTGGGGAGGTGTGTTGGCAGCTATGGGAAGGAAACCAGGAAAATACTGGGGGGATTTTACAGCTCAGCTGAAGGTTCAGACTAGCAGGGGCATCTTCCAGGCTTCCCAGGGCAGTGGTCACAGCCCCAAAGCTGACAGAGGTCAAGGAGCATTTGGACAACGCTCTCAGGGACAGGGTGGGATTGTTGGGGTGTCTGTGCAGGGCCAGGGGTTGGACTTTGATGATCCTTGTGGATCCCTTCCAGCTCAGGATATTCTGTGATTCTGTGGTTCTGTGATCTCCACTGAGTGCTCCTGTGGGCAGAGGACCATCCAGACCTCATCACACAGGCAATGGGGCAGCTCTGAGTATCCGGCCCCTCGTCCCACGCACCATCTCGGGGGGGGTTGAAGCAAAAACTAGATTTTTTTTGCCCTTCTACTGTGTCTTTTAGTGGTGGCTGAGGGTCATCAGGCAGGAGAGAGGATGTGGCACCCGACCATTCCCACTGGCAATGTCCACCAGGGAACAGGAGCACTTTGCCCCTCACAGCATCTCTGGTGCTGCCTCGTGCCCAGCTCTCAGGGGAGCATCACAGCCAGTGATGAGCCACTCTTTCCCTCTCCAAGCCCAAGCCTGCAGTGCCAAAGGTCCAAAGAGATGGTGATCAGGGAATAGGGGCAGCAGACATGAGCTCTGCATAAAATACAACTGGGAAATGCAAAATTTAAAATATTTGAGATGGCCTATTCCTGAGTACACCCCAACAGCCAAAACAGTTCTCCTATTTAGTGACCCCAGGGGAGTGCATCCCTTAAGGATGCTTGTAGGGAGGATTCATTCAATCCAGGCTTCTGCAGAGGAGCATTTATTGCTGGGGCTTCAGTCAAGGCTGTGTCAGGAAACTTGTCAGGGTCACAGTCATTCACACATGCTGATGAAGCTCTGTGTGGGCACAAGGGGAGCACAGTTCATGTCATGGTGCCCACACAGGGAGAAACTACAGTGCAAAAACGTCCTTTGAAACAGTATTTTCCTCATTTTGGAAGTGTCATTTGGGGAAATGTCTTGGAAACTTGTATTTTCCTTCCTTTTTGTTTTGTCTCCGGTGATTTTGTGACGCTCCTCAGTTTCACTATTCTGTTTATTGGTTTTGCACTCAGGGATTATGCAATAATGGACTATTTGAAATTTCCTGTTCTTTTCATTTGTATATGTTTGTAATTACCAGGGGAAGCTTTTCCTGGGCATTGATATAAATACTGTCCTCTCCTCCTAAATCAAAGCAACCTCAGCCGAGATACGCTGAGGTTTCTTCAGGGGGAGCAGAGAGTCAAAGAGATTGTTCCAACACAAACAAGAGGAGCTTTGATCTAAAAACAGGCTCAACCTCCCAGCAACAAACAGTAGTGGCTCAGAAATGAGATAAAATGTTTCAGCAGTAACATCCTGACCTCGGGGTGCCAGGAGATCAGCACCATCTTGTCAAACAGCATGAAAACAAAATATGGGGGGGGAAATGGACACCAAAAAATATAACAAAACATAAAACTGCTTTAAAACTCAAATGAGAAGGGTTGCCAGTCCTGAGGCTTTCAAAGTGCCCCACTACAGAAATCTTTTGGCTACCCCTCCACTGCTTCGTGCCTCATTCCCACCCGTCCAGCAGCATCTGCCGACCCCTTGCAAAGAGCGAGGTCTGCCCAGTTTAGGGATCCCTGTGTTTTACTGGAGGGTGACTGAGGCAGAAGAAGGTGGCTGAGGGTTCATTCACGGGGATCCCCCCACCCCAGCCCCCCGGGGGGCTCAGCATCACCCACCTGTGCTGTCCATGGCCGAGCTGGGGCTGGGGTCGGGGGCCGTGGGGCGTCAGCGCGGGGGGGGATGCACAGCTGCTCCTCACTCCACTCGGGCATGGCCTTGGGCCCGGGGGCTTGCCTGCAAAACATTAGGGCACACGTGGCTCAGGCTGGTTTTGGAGACCAGGCTCAGCCTGAAACTCGGGAGGGAGCACAAAGTCATCAGGACACTGTGGGTGTGGGACCCCGGCGTGGAGGGTGTCCAGGAGGGAGGCCTGGAGTGAGCACAGGCTTTGCTGGAGAAACCTTCAGCTCAAAGCTGAACCCATCTGAATATTTGGCCCCCAAAGCCTCCAACAGCAAGGAGATCCCCAGGGATGAGCATCAGCATCACTGAGAAGGGCAGGATCAGGAACCTCACCCTCCCCAAGATTCAAGGAGAGATGTTCAATTCAAGTCAAACTGAGTCTGAAATGCAAAGTCCAACTAAAAAAAAAAAAGAAGAAGAAAAGAAACAATCAAAAAAAAGCCTAAATTTCCATGAGTTTTTTATGCTTGATGCTGATCCACTGCCATCCTGATCCAGCATCCCAGAGAAAGAACCCCTGAAGAAAGCTCAGGGGACAGTTAGACTGCAGAGGGAAGCCAGCCTGGAGCCAGACAGCTTCCCTTGCCCTCCAGTATTGTTCTCTCCTAAGAAAGGAAAAAAAAATAAGCCTAAGAGCTGAGGAGGAAGGAAGGGAGATTTGCCTGTGACACAGCTACAGCCAGGCTGTGGAGCCAGCATGGGGCAGCCACAAGGGAGCAGAGGAGACATCAGTGTCTTCTGTGCAAAATATCTCCTCAGAGATGCTCAGCTGCAGCCATGCACAGCCATGTACCCCCAGCTGGGTCCTCCTGGCACCTCGTGGTCCTGCCCCCCTTGTGCCCACTGCAAAGCAGCATCTCCCCTAGTGCATGTCCCTCTCCCATCTCCCCATCCAAGGGCACAGCAACACCCTCAGGACTGTGGTGCCTGTATTTGCAGCCAGGTGAGCTGCAACACGGCTTCCAGCATCTCTAGATTGAGCCTCTTCCAGCCTGCAGGTTTTATCTTCTCTTCTTGCCTTTAGGAGTGAAAAAAACAAAACAAAACAAAAAAAACCCAAACCAAACCAAAAACAACAACAACAAAAACCAACAAAAAACCCCCACAAAAAACAACAACAACCAAAAACAAACAAACAAACAAAAAAATAAACCACAACCAAGCTATAGGTCTGAATTCTGTGATTTCCCTGACATGCCCACATTTATGGCTGGTAACAGGGAGCCCACCTCCATCATGCCCCAAAGCAGCACAGGCATCAACAACAGTGCAGTGCCATCAGCCCTCAGAATCCCTCCAAGCACAGGCAGTCCATCAGCCCACACTTGTCTTTGCTCCATTTAGGATCTGCTCTATTTGATTTGTAGGTTTAAAACCTAACTCTGCCCAGGTAGTTCCTAAATCTGCAAATATCCATGACCAAATCCAACAGCTCTGCAGCTGCAGGAGGAGGTGGATGGGTACATGAAGGAGTGCCACGGCCAAGTGCTCTTGGGCCCCGAGAGCATCCTGCTCACAGCAGCTTCCAGAAGCCCTTTAAAGGTTTCCTGCAGCACGTGAAGTCTTCTGAACTCATCCCAGCCCCTTGTGGCCTCTGTTCCTGACCCCGGGGCTGGATAAAGGGTCTGGCACTGAGCCACTCCAGAGGATTTCCACTGCCTGCCAAGCAGCACCATGGGGGCAACTCCTGGCCACGGCTGACAGCAAGGACAGGGGTCCATCTGCAGGCCAGGGGCTTGTTATAACCACCTCCCTGCCTCTACCTGCACAGCTGACAGGCAGCTTGGTCCAGGGCTGGGAGCAGATTTAAGTCTCCTCCAGCTCAGCTTTATGCCTTATACCTCGGAATTGCATCTCTGGGTACTGCTGCAGTGATGGATGTGCCCTTTCCCCCAAGGTGACCATGCTGGGGGGCAGCAGAGATGCAGAGCAGGGCAGAGGGTATCTGTTAAAGTCAGGAAACCATTTCTCCCTCTGCACCCCATGCTGATGCTGCCCACAGGCTGTTCCTGTCTGTGACACAGTCACCTGCCTTCCCCTGGCACCCACACTGCCCAGCTCAGGCACCAGCTGGTTTCCTGGAGGTGCTGAGCAGAGCAGTGAGCACGGGAAGGATGCCCTCACACCCCGGCCACCACTGACCACAGCACTGACAGCCACGTGTCTGGGGCAAATGGGGCTCTGCTTCTGCAGGCAGAACTGGGATGTGCCCCCTGGTATGCCAGGATCTGGGTCGGAGGAGAAGAACATCAATTAATCCTCCTCATTTCAAAACCTTCAGATCCCCCCCGAATCACTGGCTACAGAAGGAAAGGGAATGGTTGTCCTGATCCCTTGCCTGCACAAGAGCACCAAATGCCACACAGCAGCATCACACAGAGGACGTGCTGGTTGGCACTGCCATCCTCAACATTAAATTTCCTGCGGGGGAAAGCACTGGCTCCCCGAAGCCTCTGAGCCGAGTGGTGGAGCCGGTGCCGCGCTCCGGGCTCCTCTGCCCCCTGCCTGCCGCAGGAAACAGCCCGTGCTAAATGTGTCCGTGGTTTTCCACATCCGCATCCTACCTGCCTGAGCGTGGGAGGGGAGCTGCTGGCCAAGCATGAGACCTCCGTGACAACACTCGGTTTCTAAATTTAGCAAAGGGCTCAATGGGACCGGATCAACGTGAGCTCCTCCTGCCTGAGAAACTTTGGTTCTCTCTTCACCTGTCTGCTTAAAAAGTGCTCATTTTCCTCACTCTCAGCAAAGAGCAGCTGAGACTGAATCCACAGTCCACATGCTCACTCTGAGTGCTTGGGTCTCCTAAGAAAATTCAACATAAAATGACAAAAACTGGTCCTGGGCATGTTCAGAGTCCAGTCACACTGTCGTGGGAGAATGGGTAAGTGTCATATGAGGCATGAAAAGACATACATAGAAACAGGCTGGTGAGGAAGACTGGGGTCAGTCTGGTTCCTGCCAGGTTCCAGCCACTGGTTGTCTCTTGGCCTGGCACAGGAACCTAAATGAGCAGAAAATCACCCCTTTTCACTGGGGTTGTTTTCTGCCTGCTTTGCTCCCAAGGGTGAGGGTACCAGGGCTACCAAAGGAGGAGGAGGGATGAGGATGGGAAGGCTTGGACCACATCAGCCCCAGTTTGGAGCAGTTTGGACAGCAGGGCCACATTTGCCCTCTCTGGCCACAACAGACAGGGCTGCCTGCCCTGCCCTCCTGGGCTTCATCAGGACTCTCCTGACAGCCACTGGCCCTGCAGTCACCCCAACAACAAATTCAACCCCAGTCACATGGAGGGGGAGAATTTGAAGCCTGTTGTTTAGCCAAGGACTAAATTCTGCCTTTATGCAGAGCACAGACAGTTGCCTCCTGTGGACATGGAGGCTGCTCCCCAGTCAAGGTGCCTGGGGAGGTTTTGGGTGACATTAATGAAGCCAGGCTGGTGTATGTCCAATGACCTGATCTTGGCAGCTCTTGTGCTGAGCAGGGAGTGTCAGGGAGCAAAGACCCAACCTAGGCCCCTCTGGGAAGGCTGACCATGGGGGATGAAGCCCATCACCTGGCAGGGAGCATTCCTTGAACGTGACCTAGGAGCCACGTGCCACTGCAGGGACACAATGACCCTCTGGAGCTCCAAAGACACACTTGGGTGAAAATCCATTTTAGCAGAGGACGTGTGGAACTACAGGCACAGTTCCACATGGAGACCACAGTGCTGGTGTGAGATCCCTGGGAGATGTCACCCACTGACACCCAGAAACCTGGGGTGTGGCAGGATCCCTGTCACTGCACCAGGAGGTTTCTTGGCTTGCTGAGACAGGATCAATCCCCACTCCCACCGTGTGCCTGCCTGCCCCACTGTTCCCAGGACACAGCTGCCATAAATCCCCTGGGAGACCAGACATGGCACACTGGGATGTGGTGCTGTGATGCTTTGACAACTCATTCCCTGGAGAAGATGGAGAGAGATGTCCCTTCATCCTCTGCTTTCAGGGACAAGTCCCTTCCTGATGGATCCTTTGCTGTTGCCACCCCTTCTGGTGGCACAGGGCTAAAGACCTGGCGCCTGGCTAAAGACCACAGGGCTAAAGACCTGATTACAGACACCTCTGTGCTTTGTGCCCCTAAGCCCTGACCCCCCACGTGCCAGACAAGCCCCCCATGCTCAGGGCTTGCCCAGGAGCTCTGGGGGATGGATGGCAGGTACAGAGAAGTGTCTGAGCTGCACTGCAGCCCCCCTGCTGCATCCACGGATCCAGGCAAGCCAGGTCCCCCTCTCTCAGGTTTGAATTGCTGCCCTGGGGTCTCATGCACGGACACTTATCCAAGGGGACTTCACTGAGTCCCTGGACCAGACTTTCAGCATTAACTGTGCCTGGTCCTGAGATCCCAGTGCAGCAGACAGGACTTGCTGCCGACCCAGAGGAAGGGGAGCACCAAATATCGAAACCCCCCTCTACAGACAGCCCTCTCTGCCTTCCACACCTCTCCCAAAATGACTGATCCCTGTCAAAAGTAAGGAGAATTGTCCCCATTTCTGGGGATGGAATCTCCGCTGGTCCTTGTGGACTAACTCAGACCTTTCACCTGCCCAGAAGGTTGGAGTGGGACCCCCCCAGCCTGGCCCTGGAACCAAAGGAGGGACCTTGTCCCAAAGCAGTTTGGATCCGCGCTGCACTCACCTTCCCTTGTGACCTTCCAGCTCCCAGGAACACCGCTCCTTTTAGGGCACAGGACCTTCCCGGCAGGCACATTGGGAGGAGGAGGAGGAGGGAGGAGGCAGCGGCAGGTCAGGCCCAGCTGAGTGCAGCAGGTGAGATCTGGACGCAGCGCTTCCTACTGATCCCTACAGCAGACCCCTACAGCAGACCCCTACAGCAGACCCCTACAGCAGACCCCTACAGCAGATCCCTACAGCAGATCCCTGCGGCATCCGCGCCGGAGCCCGCACACGATGCTGCCGAACTCGGGGCTCGCTCCTGCTCCTCGTGCCTGTGCCTGAGCTGAGCAAGGAGCACAGCTTGGTACCCCCAGGAAAGCTCCCGGTCCCAGCCCTCACATGCCCGCGGGGCGGTGGTACATGAGCTGAGGGAAATAGGGCGGTGCAGGGTGTAAAACAAAGCCGGCAAGAGGCAGCAGCCTCTCAGTTCCCCGATCACACCCGTGGGGGTTTCTCTGCTTTCTGTCCCCCTCCTCCCCACTTGGATCTCTTCCCTTCCCTGCAGCAGACACATTTCATCCCATAACTGGTTATTTTGCTGTCTGCCAGCTCAGCAAGACCAGAGACTTCTCTGCATTCATCCCACTACTTTGCAGAGCTGCAAATCTCCACTTCCTCTGTGCAATTCTTAAAATACCCATGGCATCAGCTGGATTTTATTCCATTTGCAGGGAAAAAAATTTAAAAGGGAAGGGAGAAAAGTCACATTTCTCCCTTCAGGTTTCAATAACTACGAGATTTATAGTGAAAAAAACCTTATTGACTCAAAAGCCACCTTCCCCAAGAGTTTGGGGCAGTTATGAGAACCATCTGGTTATATTCTTAGAAATAAAGAGCTTTGCACTGAAATTACCCTGGAAACTGGCTGATAAACCCATGGATTGAAGGGCTTTGCAGCCTCATCCTCCTTTTCCAAACTACCAGGGGGCTGGAGACAGCATGAGCAGGACCTGGCTGAGCACCAATCCCTCCTCAGACCCCTCCTCTGCAGGGCAGCAGTCGTGGGGACCCAGAGGTGGGGAGCCCCTGTTTTTTGAATCAGGGTGGTTTTTTTTATTTTAATAGAGCAGTTTTCTGCTCTATTTGATCTGAGATGATACAAGATGAAGTGCTGTCCCCTTTCAGGGTCATGTCACTGGGGCCGGGATCTTCCAGCATCTGCCTCCCTCCTCACCTCTCCATCCTTCCCCTGCTCATCCCACTGAACCTCCTTCCTCCTGAGCAGAGGGTCTCCATTTGCTCTGGCCCAGGTGTGCACAAAGAAACAGTCACCTTCCTCCAGGGCTGTCCTCTCCCCTGTCCTCACAGCCAGGGATGGTGGGGACACCACACTAATGCCCTCTCCTTTCTCTGTCATTGGCAGGACAGACCTAAAGACCCTGTTGTGAGGTGGGTCTCAGCAGATCACACATTAACCTCTTTGCTTTTTGGATGTGTCTGGAGGGTCCTGTCTATGGCTGGGTGGGCACCACCAGGTTGTACAGACAGCAGATCACTGGCCCCTGTAGGATCATCAGTCCCTACTGCACAAAGAACCGAGCTGGGCTTCTTGACCTCCCTGAAGGAGGAGCCATGTTCACTCAGCCCTTGTTAGATTGCTCTAAATATATCATGGGCTGGCACCCTTACTGGAGTCAGACTCCATCCCCTGCAGTCCCAAAGGTCCCTGGATCAGGCTCAGGACTATGTGGCCCCATGTCCTGCCCCAGGGAGGGCTCACCTGACCACGTGCCTCCCAGCACCCTGAGCAGCTGCAGCCCAGGCAGAGACAGCCAGAACCAGGTATGGCACAGCCACAGCCTCCCCACCCACGGGGATGGGGGATTTTTGGAAGAGCTGCCAACACACTGCCAGCAAACACCCAAAAGCCTTCACAGGTTGCAGGCGAATCCAGCCTGACCAGCACCAGAGCTGAGACCTAGGAGGCCACCTGGGCCATGTCCCAGCCCTCCAGCAGCCCACCTCCCCCTCCTGTTCCATTCTGCTGACATTACAACAAGCACAGCCAGGCACAGCCATGGGGTTGCCTCCTCTGCAGGAACAATCCATCTCTGCAGGAAAGCACATCCCCATCCCAAGAAAAGGGTGTTTCCCCCTTAGCTCCATGGCAGGAGTTGAAGCTCAGCCCTTTGTGAGGCCACTGGGGTGAGACTGAGAGTCCAACACAGAGGAACAGAGACATGTCCATCCAGGTGAGTCACTTCAACCCATCGTACTCAGTGGAGGGAAGTGACTCAGCTGTCCCCTGCAGGCAGTCAACGAGGGGATGCACAGCCCCTCAAGAAGACGTGCTGCTCTGTCTCATGGGCCTTAAAAAGCTGTGGAAATCACCAAAAACCAAGCCCCCTAGACTAAGTGAAACACATGAGACACAGACTCAGCGATTCAGAAATATCTGAAGCCGTGAAAGAAAACCTAAAGCCAAACCTCTTGGCAGTGCAAGCAGGGTTAGCAGCAAACAACAGGCTCCCTTGGGAAGCTTGGCTGCACTATCCTGCCCCGTTCTCCAACGTGTCCAGGCGTCCTCTGCTGCCTGGCACACCCTGCCTTGGATCCTCGGTGCCACTACCTGGAGCTGTGCTGACCACAGCCAGCCCTGGGGGATGTCCCCTCTCCCACCTTTGCCCAAGGGCAGCAGTGACACAGCAGGGCAGTCCCAGCCCGTGGAGCACACGTTTGTTTTCTTTGAGTTATATTTAGTCCCACTCTGAAGCCAGGCTCTCCACGCCTCCTGCAGCCCTGTGTTTAGTTACAAATTCACTACACGGGCACATCTAAGGTTTCCTGTGGTTGTTTATCAGCTCCACTACAAGCGCTCGAAGAGAAAAGCCGGTGCCTTGCACAGGCACAGAGCGTGCAAAGCTGCTCCCCTGGCCGTGCTCTCCCCTCTCCCCCATCCCACCACCAGTAATGCCCCGATCCCAACTCTTCCCATCCCGAAGCAGACAGCCTGGCTGGCTCCCGGTGCAAGGAAGGATCGTACCAATACCATTGTCAGCGAGGAGCGAGCTGTTCAGTGCTGGAGCGTCCTGAAGGGAGCCGCGGTGAGTGCTCAGCCGCAGGGCACACACACGAGCACAGCGTTTCGTCACGGGGTGACAGATGTCCCGTGGAGCAGCCCAGAATTCACCACCCCCTCGTGCCTGCCCTCCCCCTGCATTGCCTTTGGGTGAGACTGGTTAGAAAGCAGCACATCAGAGGCTCTGTCTAACGTTACACAGCTCGGCAGTGGCCGCCCAGCCTGTGCTTCCTTCTGGATCCGGCAGCGCTGGCTGGAGCACAGGTTTCAGCTGGGAGCCAGAGGGGGATGTGTGGGCTCAAGGGCTGCTTCTCCCAAGTGAACCTGAGGGTCTGGCAGTGCATCCTCTGGGCTGCTCGGAACTGCAGCTGGCAGCTCCCAGAACGCTGAGCAGCTGCTCCTGTGGAGCCAGAATCATCCCTGGCAGCAGGACAGGCTGATGCTGCAGGGGAGCCCATCAGAGGTAGGTCTGACATCCTGTTTGCACCCTCCTCTTAAACCATGTCCATCTGCCAGTGGAGCAAATGCTATTTCTGGCCCTGATCCCTACCTCCAGCCCAGCTGCACAGCTCAGGTAGGAAAGCAAGACAAATGCAGCTTTCCAGCTTCCAGCCCTCCTTATTGTCCAGCAACAGCAGCTCCAGGCTCCCCTGAGGACCTGAGCCTTGGCCAAGGATAAACACCAAGGGCAAGGATGCTCCACCTCCCCTTCCATCAGCCACCGAGAGCGAGGGGGTTCAGTTCAAATGAAAACTGAGCAAAACTTTGGTTCTGAAACTCAAACCCCACAGAAAGATCACCTGTCTCCCTTCTGTCCCCATTCAGACACACTGCACGAGCGGAGGGGACCTGCAGAAGAGGTGGAGGGACCACGGGTGCTGTGGCCCAGCCCAGAGCCCCCCTTCTGGTCTGATTTTCAGATTTAGCTCAAAACCTGGCAGGGCCTGCTGTTTCAGACAGCTCTGACATGAAACCAGATGCTCTCCCTCGGGCTCTTACTGCCAAGGAAAAGCATCTTGAGCTCAGACTCTGCTTTCCAGCATCTCTTTGCGGCGCCGCTTTCCTGCTGGTTGCTCTGGCAAGACATGGCCCTGCTAGGAGACCCGTGCCCATGGAGGGACAAATAAAGGATGCATCTTGGAGCCATTTCACTAATGAAACACCTTTCCAGCTCCTACTGCAGAGGACTGTTCATCAGCCCATCAGGACTGAATGAGCCCCAGAGCCCTTTGCTAAAGCTGGCGTGGAAGTCGAGCAGCTTCCTGGACACTAACGGCCCTTTGGAGACTTCCTTGCCAACGTCACATTTCATTCTTTCTAAGGAAAGAAACGAGTTTTCCGGAAACATCAGCTTTTTAGATTTAGCATCTCTTTCCATTCCCAGAGACGGCTTTGGAAAAAACAATCAGAGGGAAAAAATACGTGTGATTTGAAAACCAGTGCCAGGTTTGTGCGCGCAAACAGCCCAGAGCTGCCCAGCTGAGGGGGAAATAAAAGCAGGCAGAGCTCAGGCTCCCAAACGTGGCCAGCCTGGGAGAGGCCAGGCAGGGAGCTGGCTGCTTTCCTGGGGTGGAAGAGGCTGTAGGATGGCAGAGCCATTCCCTGCCTCCATTCCCTGAGCAATACCTCCCTCGTACAGTACCTTCACCAGCAGAGCCACTGGTGGTACAGTCTCTGCAGCCTTAGACATACTCTGTGTCACCAGCTGGGAGAGAAGAGTTCTGAGTAACAGCAAATCCTTATAGAACCATGGAATGGTTTGGGTTGGAAGGGGCCTTAAAGCTCATCTCCTTCCACCCCCTGCCATGGGCAGGACACCTTCCACCAGCCCAGGTTGCTCCAAGCCCCATCCAAGCTGGCCTTGGACACTTCCAGGGATGGGGCAGCCACAGCTTCTCCATGCAACCTCTGCTAGGGCCTCACAGCTCTCACAGTAAGGAATTTTTTCCTAATATCCAATCTAAACCTACTCTCATTCAATTGGAAGCCAATCCCCCTTGTTCTGTCATTCCGGATCCTTGGAAATAGTGTCTCTCCATCTTTCTTGTTGGCTCCCTTTAGGTACTAAAAGGCTGCAATTAGGTCACCCTGAACCCTTCTCTTCTCCAGGCTGAACAAACCCAGTTCCCTCAGATGCCCCATCCCTCTGATCATCTTAGTTTACCCCTCACAAAGAAATTTGGGGTTCAGAAACATCAGTTTCAGGGTGTGCTCAGGATTGTTTGCTGCAGAGCCAGCAGTTCCCTCCTGGCTGCAGGAGACCCTGAGCAGGGCAGGGCTGGTACTGCAGCACTGGGGGGCTGTTCCCAGCAAACTCTGGGAGCGTGGCCACTGGTAACACACAGGTACCAAGCTGCTTCACCTGACCACCGGTCCAACCTGGCCACCAGACCATAAGAGACCTCCATAGGGGCACCTGTATTCAGAAGCCTCAGTGGTGAATCCAGTGCTTTTTATGATTTAAGCCCTTTGTCCCCAGATGATGTGATGGTGTCTCAGTGCCCAGCTCTGTGCAGGGACACAGGATTGTTCTCTCCACAGTGGAGGAGCTTCACCCAACCTCTGCTGGAAGCTGCACTGAGGTGGCCACACCTGCCTGACAGTGGAGTGGAGGTCACTGGGACTCAGGGAGGGTACAAGGTGATTGCCCATGGACTTGGGGGGTCATATAAGGAGGGTGACCAGAGTCAGAGTGACCAAAGCAAGCTGTGTGTGGCACCTACCCCTGCTGTCAGCAGATAAGCAGGCTGGTGGTGCTCTCTTGGCACTGCTCTGGCAGTGGGGATAGAATGATGTGACAGCTGCTGACAGGGCTAACACAGAGCACAGAGAAGATTAGCAAGGAAGGGATGGGTATATGGTGTTGTACCAGGAAGACAAGGTCAATAATGAGATTTGATTACATGGTACAGGCAACAACAGAAACCTCAGCTTTCAGTAGGACCACAAGCACCCCTGTAACTCCAGTCTGGTTTGGAGAACCACAGCAGAGATTCACTCACAAGCAAAACCCATCCCAGCACAGATCACTCATGACAGCAGCTCCCTTGGAGAGCTCCTGCCCAAATCACATCTGATGAACAGGGCTGTTTTCAAGGCATGTCACACCTCAAAACAGAAAGACGTGACTCAGCCAACACAGCATCTGCCTTCAGAACAGCCATTAACACCAGCAAAGCTCACCAAAGCAAGAAAGAAACTGGGAAAGCAGCTCCTGAGAGCTGAGTAGGAGATGTGTCAGCATTAGGAAGGCTGGGCACAACTACAGTGAGAGTTCTCTTGGGTCAGCACTCTCCCAAGCACTTGGAGCAGAGGAGCTCCAAGTGAAAACAAGAGTTTGGGTGCTGGGGAGTGGTGCTGCTCCTACCCACATCCCAACAGGCAGCTGCCACTGATAAAGGGTGGTTATGGCCTGTCATAACTGCAGCTGTGCCCAGCCCACGTATCACAAGGTGATGGGGAGGGGGCAGTTCTGAAGGCACCGGTGAGATGGTGCACAGGGCAACCCCTGCCAAAGGGGCCACACACAGGTTGTACATCAAGATTCTTGTCACCTGTGGAGTGAGTCCAAGCAGGACAGCTCTGAGACAGCTCACAGGATCCCCGGGGGAAACCATCTGAATCAAAAGAGAGAACGTGGAAGCTGCTCCAGTGGGGATGTTCAGGTTGGTGCCTGGCAATGGGGAACAGTGGCCAGTCTCCTTCCCCACAGCTCCTCCACGAGCAGAGATTATCTTATTTTTGAGACAAAAAGGAAAGCATTGTTCGTGTCACAGAACAACCTGAACACTTGGTCCAGGACACTCCTGTAAAACCACTGGTAATTGCCCTGATCCATCTCACTCAGGGCCAAAAAGTCTGATTTGAGGCCAGCCAGTCAGGAATATGGACAGGTAACAAATAGTGATACCTCATAGCTGTATTTCTTTAGGAAGCAGGGCTAAACCCCAAAATATATGGCAAATTATTTTAAGGTAGAAACACCATCAGAGCTGATATTACAGCAGCCCCCAATACCTGCTGTCAGGGCAATCCTGTGCACTGGAGCCCCATCTCAGGGCCAGCAGGGAGAGCCCCCAGGACAGAGCTCTGCAAAGGCCCAGGTCTGGTCAGAACAGCTGGAGGCTTTGAGGACTCAAACTATTTCCTCAGGTCAAATTAACATTTGGGAGAAAGCTGTGCAGCTTGAACAGCTTCATGTGACTGAGCACAGGCTGCTCATGGATTTTGCCAAACTGACCCATATTTCCTTCCATTGCAAATGTAGGATGTACCTTTAGCTGTAAAGGCTGAATTGATGTCTTGTGGATTTGGGCTGCCAACAGAGGGACTCAGAAACATTGGGAAAGCCTTGGGAGCCACATACTCATTCTGTAACCCCAGTACCAAACAAGTACACACCTAAAAGTTTGTGTAATACTCAGAGGTGATAAATCAGCCCTTGAAGCTCAGAGGAAGTTGTTTCTGTGTTCAGCCTTGGTCATGAAAGAGAAAGAAAAAGTGCTGCTAAGTTGCACAGACACTGGGAGAGCTCCCGTGGGAGTCAAGAATATCCCAGGGAGCAGTCAGGGTGCAATGGCTCAGTGCCTCTGGTGCAGACAGAGAGTGCAGAGGAAAGCACTCAGGGGAGGAGGACTAAAACGTGCCTGTTGCACAGAGTTGGCTTATCTACATTTTGTGCAGTTTTTTGCTTCCTTTCTGGCCGGGGCTCTGCGCTCTCCTCGTTATCGCCGCTGCCATCGCTCTTTATTGCCCGTCACTGCTGCAGCGCCCGGGGCCCCGAGGGACAGCTGAGGCACCAGGCCAAGGGGAGGGGAAGTTGGGCAGCCGCAGCACTGCACAAACAGCCAGCTCTGGAGTGTGCACCACGCCAAAATCCCCAGCACAGGGCTCCCTCCGGCTGGGTGTACGAGTGCTGCCCGCACTACGGGACGAGGAGCTGGGATGGAGGAGCCCCTGGTGATGGCTGGGAGTGGCACGGGGCAGGTGACTCTCTTCCCTGCAGCTGGGAGTTGTTTCACACAGAGCAAAATGAACAAGCATGAGCTAGTGCTGAACCAGCCCCAAGTCAGTGATGTAACTCACCCATCTGGGCTGTCTGTGCAGGGGATGAGTGAGCAGCGAGTGCCCGGGGGCCTGGAACGATGGCCAGAGCAGTAACAACATCAAAACTACCCGTGTCTTCTCTGGGGCTCAGGCAGCAAAGTTCCCACACTCCTCCCTGGGACAGGCTCCAGAGCAAACCCTGTTTCCCCCCAGGATCCTGCTCTCTGGCAGGGTGCAGCAGGAGAAGCTCTCACAAATATTCCTCACAGCACATTCCTCATCTCCAGCACCATCGGTGCCCCCTCCCCTAATTCTTCCTGAGAAAAGGAATCAAACTGCCCCTGTCCGTGGCTTTCCAGGTTCTTTGGTCCACCGGGATGCAGCACTCATGCACACACCACCAACCTCAAAGACATAAAGCATTCCCCAGTCACGGGGGACCAGCAGAGCAGCAGGTGCCGCTCAAGGGAACAGGGAGAAGTTAAGGCAGAGGAGGAGCAACACAATTCCCGTGCACAGACCCAGGAGCAACGCGTCCCCCGGAACTCTTACCTGCTTCTTCAGGGCAGGCACCGGGACCCCAGCGAGTCACACACACTCCAGAGGTCCCGTCCAGCGCGGGGGGCACGGGAGGGTCCGGGGGGGGGGGTCACCGCAGGGGCTGCTCTGCCCGGAGGGGAGGTCGGTGGGGGCCGGCAGAGCGTCGGGGCGGCTGCTGAGCTCTGCAGCCACTTCAAAGTCTGCACAGCAGAAAGGGAAGCGACGGGTTATTTCAAGACAACTTCCTCTTTCACAGAGAAGTCCCCCAAGGAGAAATCTGTCCCCGCGCAGGTCGCGCTCGCCCGGCGCTCTCCGGACGCGCAGGAGCAGGCGACAGAGGGCTCGGTCCTGCCCTGCCTCCGATCCCCACAAACCAGCCGTGCAGGTCGGGCTGCTCTGGGACGAGCCTGTCCCGGGGCAGCCGTGGGGAGCCCTGGAGCCCGCACAGCCCCCGCCGTGCGCCGACCACCCCATGCCGGGGCAAATCCGGCACTGCCGCCTCCCAGCTGCACACCCAGGACCTTGGAATAAACAGCGTTGCTACGAGAGACGAGGAGGAGTCCATCCAAGAGGACAGTTTTCCAGCTCCCCGTTCCAGGCACAGTGTTCCGTGCCTCTGCCAGCACCTCCTGCCCGGAGCATCTCGGGCACATCTGCCTTTGCTCAGTGCCAGCCCCTGCCTGCTGCCAGCTCCGGGATGCAGCCTGGGCAGGGGATGCCCGGCCCCTTCTGGAATGTGTTCATGGAGAAGTTTGGCTTTACAGTGACAGAGGTGTTGGTTAGAGCGGTCTGGCTGTGCTCAGCAGGGTGTCACATTGTCACCACTTGTGACTCGGTGACAGGAGTGCAGCTCCCGGGATGAATCTGAATAGGGCCCTGGATGAGGCTGCTCAGGGCTGCTGAGGTCTGCCGACGTCCTGGTGCTCAGTTAAGTTTGGGATGTGTTGGCATGAGCCCAGGCTGGCATATGGGAGGAATGCATGGATACAGCACACAGTCCAAAGCAGGAGATAAATGTTGATCCCTATGGGATGTGGGTGCAGGGCTGGGATGAGCCTGCCAGCTCTGTCGTCCCAGAGAGCTGCTGGAACACAAATGTGTGTGTGTCCCATGCTCTGCTGCACAAAGTGCTCGGGACAGACCAATGCATGGGCCAACCCCTCTGGCCAGTGACTGTCACCACCAGGACCGTCCCCATTTGTGGCCAGGGACCTGCTAGGTCAGCTCTTACCCAGAGCAGGGTTTGAAGTGCTGAGCTTTGCTGGGGTAAGTGAGTTGGGGGGAGAAAGTACTTCTGGATGGAGTGTGGGAACTGCAGCTGATGCTGCATCATTTCCCATCTTCTACATGAGCAAAAGCATTAGGTATAGTTACATACCTGGGCCCCAGATTTAAAAATAACCTGCTTCCTTCCTGACTGGAGAGAAAGGCAGTTAAACTGGCTGTCAGCGTTACTCACATTCAATTCCCGTTCCCTGCGCCGGTGCCAAGTTGCCGCGCGGAGCAGCATCCCATTCCCATCCCCATTCCCATCCCCATTCCCATCCCCTTCCCCCGCCCGCCCCAGCAGCAGCCCCGCGGGCAGGAAGGCTCCGGGGAAACAACAACAGCAGCACACACCAGCACACGATAACATCCTGGTTTCCCCTGTCTTGTTTTCATTCACAATCGCTCCCATTCATGAAGGACACACACACGCGCACACACACACACACACACACACACACACACACACGTGTCCTGGCCCCGGGACAGAAGCACTGCAGAGCCCGGCCACTGCAGGCACACGGAGTCCTGTTTGCAAAGCTTTGTCCCTGCTGGAGTCAGAATTAGCACCTTCAATGTGCCCAGGCTGCATGATTCTCCAGTTGTCCCACGCCTGACCATCCATCTTCATACCATGTTTGTCTGTCCTTCCTCTGCAGGAGTTACCCAGCGTGCAGGGGCTCTGGCCACATGCAGAAGTTGCTGTGCTATCCTGTTCCCCGTGCAAATGCCAGAGGAAAGCCAGTGCACTCACAGGAGTGGGGGGATGAGCCCCACATGTTGCAAAGGAGGGGGAAAGAGTGGCTCTGGTACATGGCATCCCCTTATCAGATGTGCTCTCACTTTGCTGGGGCTTCACAGGCATCTTTCAAGGCCGGGATCTCCCACATGCTGCTGGATATTTTCACTCCTCCCCTCTCAGCTGGTCACTGCAGGCCCCAAACCTTCACCATTCCTCTTATTTTCACTAGAATTAGACTCTCTCCCAGTGCACAGCTATGGAAGGAGGAGGCCAGAGACCTTCCTTGGACTGTCCCCATAGCACACATCCAGCACCTCCCTCATTGCCACCAGCTTTGGGATCCCAACCCAAAAATTCATTTAGTTAAAGGGTCCTTCTGGAGACCTTCCCCCCTTGCCTTTTCCATACATGCCATCTCTAGTCACAGCAGCAGCAGCAGCCCTCCTGGTGCAGGGCCACGTTCTCTTGTGGCAGCACATGGAAGGGGGAGGAAGGGGTTGGTTCTCCGTGTTTTCTGCAGCTGATGTCATTAAACACTGAAACACAGCTGAGGGGCATCCTGAGAACAGGACAGGGAACTGCCAAATCACCCCAGATAACATCACACTGCTGGTCATGGAGAGAGGAAGAGCCAGGTATGACCCTGCTCAAACAAAGGCCTTATTCAGAAGACTAAAAAAAAGTAGAAAAGAACCAACACGAAGTAGAGAAAGAATCTCTTGTGCGGCAAAACATCTCTTTCTCCCTGCAAACACTGTCCTCTGTGACTTAAAGTTATTGTGGGAGCCTTTCTTCTTCACTTCTGTGCATGACAGGGGTACACAAGAGTTTTGAAGCAGTCTGAATCTCTCAAGTGGAAAAAGTCTGTCCCCTGAAATGGTCTCCTGATACTCCAAGGGCTGGAGCCCCTCTACTCTGTATCCAGGCTGAGAGAGCTGGGGATGTTCAGCCTGGAGAAGGGAAGGCTCTGGCGAGACCTTAGAGCCCCTTCCAGTGCCTAAAAGGGCTCCAGGAGAGCTGGAGAGGGATTTGGGATAAGGGTATGGAGGGACAGGACAAGGGAGAATGGCTTTAGCTGAAAGAGGGTAGATTTAGATGAGATATTAGGAAAGAATTTTTGACAGTGAGGGTGGGGAGGCCCTGGCACAGGTTGCCCAGAGAAGCTATGGCTTCCCATCCCTGGAAGTGTCCAAGGCCAGGCTGGATGGGGCTTGGAGCATCCTGGGCTAGTGGAAGGTGTCCCTGCCCACAGCAGCGGGGTGGGATGAGACAACCTTTAAGGTCCCTTCCAACCCAAACCATTCTGTGATTCTGTGAAACAGAAAAAGCTCACCTGAAGCACCAATTCAGGAGATGAGGTTTCCAGCCTGGAGAGGAACTTGCTGCCCAGAAAGGGACTTTCCTGCCACGGGAAGCACGCAGCTCTCTGTGCTCTCGAGGTCCCACCGCTGCCTGGACTCGTGCCGGCAGCAGCAGCTCCCCACCGAGACCAGCAGCGACTCACCAGGTCTGGGTCCCTCCCGGTGGTCACACCCCGGCCCCTCACAGCCCCTCTCTTGGCACTGGCACTGACAGGGCTGGCAGAGCAGCGGTGGCAGTGCCAGCCCTGGCATCAAGTGGGGCCGGCAGAGGCGGGGCTGCTTCTCCTCCCCATCGCAGCGCTGACGTTCCGTTCCTATTTTGGCCATTGCTCCACACCCTCCCCGTCAAAGGGGAGCTCTGGACAACTCTCCTCCTGCCCTGGTTTCTATTCGTGGATGCTTTACTTCTCCCTGCTTCAATTTTCCATCATTACGTGGCTGCTTCAATAACATACCTCCCGGGTCATCTGAGTTTCTGAGGGAAGCAAAGGTATTTGCTTGGTGCTATTTGAGCTCCACTCCCATCCTGCAGGGAAACCTCCTCCTGGCACGTGTCCAAACCCCCAACACTTCTGTCCGTGGATGATTTCCTTACAGTTTATAAGGGAACAGGTCACAAACCAAGCAGTATTTTGATACTGCATCTCTATTTTCCACCCTGGCACTCAGGCCTGTTCTATTTTTATTCTGGCTTCAACAAATATAGATGATGGGTGGATTTGGGGAGAGGGAAAGCCAAGCAAACAGCCAGTTTGATGGTATTTAAGTTGCCTTTTTCATTTCTCTAAACTGAGTAATCTCCAACTCTTTTTATTTGTCTTGAAAAAAATCATAATAAGGAGAGAGCAGCAGCAAAAGATAATGATGATGATAATAATAATAATAATAATAAACCACAGACTGTTCAAGTCTCAGTTTGTTCTGCAAAGGTGGAAAATATCATTTAATTGGTAACTACTGTACAGGTACCAGCACCAGGAGGTGCAGTTTCTTACCTACAGATTGATCAATCACAAGTTACCCACTTGTGAGCAGGAAACTTTGAGGCACCTGGAGGAAAGGGATCCATGGTGGGTGCTGGAACTGCCTGGTGCTGATGAGCTGGGCATGTCTGTGCTCACAGGGGTTGTCAGTGACTCGCCAGTGCTGAGGAAGAGATCAGCCTCTTGAAATGGGGACAGATTGCTTTTTGCCCAAAATCTGAAGTGCTGCACACATGGACATCGAGGGTTATGTGCCTGCTGCTCACACTCCCAGGATCTTCCTCCCAGAATTTACGGCTCTCCCCCGTGGGTACCAATGTGATGGTTTTGGAAAGAGCCCAATTCCTTGAGCTTATCGGTTCTGCCAGAGATAAAGTGCAACAGGAAACAGCTCATTTTAATCACAGTCACTGCAGCACTCGCTGAGCTGATAAGCTGAGTGGAGAAGCTGTTGCTACAGTTGTTGTTCAGGATGAACAGAGCAGGGCTTTTGAAATGCTGATTAAGCTTCGAAGGCAGGGAAAGGGGCAGGTTGTTTCTGGATCTCAGGTTTGCTTATTTGGATAAGCCCAGGAGAGGGCTGGACTCAGAAACCAGCCCCTACTGCATGCCCAGGGGGGACCATCGAGCAGCTCGTGCTGCACTGCCTGCTCACCCTGCCTACCCCGAATGTGTCCTGCAACATCCTCTGTCATCAGCCTTCTCCAGTCTTGCAACCTCACTTCTCCACCTATTTCCAAAAGAGACTGCAAGAGGGAGCCCCTCGCTGACTCCCAAAGCAGGGATCTCCCAGCAGATCCTCCCTGGAGGACCCAGGTCCTGGGTAACCAGACAGACCCTCCCCAGATTTCCAGTTACAGGGGCAACATCCCAACCTGCGTTTCACAGGTGTCTCCTGGAAAGACACTGCAATCACCAGCACACAAAGGCAGCCAAGCCCATCCACACCTCACCAGCACTGGACATCATGTTTGCACTCTCCCTGGTCACAGCCATGCCATTGCTTTGCCCACAGAGTGGTCACACAGGAGCCCTGATGCAAGAGGAGCCACAGCCAGAAGCAAGACTTGCCCTTGTGAGGACAGAAAGCGTTCATCTGACTGAGCCACCCTGCTCCAGGCCCTCCCTGTGGCTGGAAACACCAGCTAAACACACAGCATTACACTGGCCCATTGCTGCCCAGAGAGTTTTATGTGGCCAAACCCAAGTCCAGGTTATCCTAGAGATGGGTAAACACCACGGAATATCTGTCATGCTTGCTTTGACTTGGATTTCAATTTTAGGATGTGCTTTCCAACCCCTTAACCTTTGCATGTCTTTCTGTGAGTGCTGCAGTGAAGGTGCCTGTGGAGAGGAGAGGGGATTCTGAAGGCACAGAGAATACTGGAAGAAGGTGAGTTGGGGACTGGGACAGAAAAGCCCCCCATTCCTCATGCAGTCATCTGTCTGCACCAACTCACAGCCAGACAGGCATCAGAACAGACTGCTAATTATGCAACTTTGCACCATTAGCACACCATTACTGCTCTCCAGTGTCTTTTCCCTGCCAGGAAAACTCTGTTCCTCATGCAGGCACAGGGAGCCTTATTAACTTTTAATTGATCATTGATTAGCACCGGTAAGATAAGGGCAGTGGAGCAGAGGCACTGCCAGGAGAGGTGAAGAGCTGCCTGGAGCCCGGGAAAGTTCCACTTGTCCAGCTTCACTCCCGTTAGTCCTGAGCAAAGGTCAGTCCTGAAACAACCAGGGATGCCCTTTTCAGTCACAGGTGCTGGACAGAACCCTTCAGAAATTAGTAAAATTCACAGAAGTTTCCAATCTTTACTTTACAACTGCCTGTAAAAGCAGCTCAAACGTGCACACGGGAAGCAGCTGGATCTACCAGCCCAGAAACCTGCAGCCACAAGAGGGAACCAGGGCAGGGAAGCTGGCAGGAGAAGACATTCTCTGGATTTCTTTTGCTTCTCCCTTTTCTTCTGGAAGTGCTGGATTATTGGTGTGTCTCTTGACAAACCCCTCTGGGTCAGGCAGATCCTGTCCCTGGCACAGGGGAGAATTTGCTGGGTTAGCCCCTCACTGACTCAGGGAGGGAGCCCAGCTCGGGGCTCGCTGCCAGCAGGACCTGAGCTGGCCCCAGGTGCCCCTGCCTTGGCTGAAGGAAATTTGAGCTGCAGGGATGGGAGCAGACAGGCAGCGCAGAGACAGAAAGGAAGGGATGATGCTATGGGGTTGTGACCCAGGAGACATCCCAGGCACATTAATCCCGGTCCTGTAATGGAATACAGGGACTGAGCACTGCTGGGAAGCTGACTCTGCTCTCTGCTACTTCTTGCTACAGCTGAGAGAGCAGATGAGCACCTTTGACAAGCCTCCTGTAAGAGATCTCCTGGAAATAATTCAGGTCTTAAATCAGCCTAATTCAGGTCCCCAAAACCTCAGGTCTTTGTGGGCTTCCACACCTGGTGTCATCCCCCCATCTGCTGGTCTCTTGCTGTGGGACACCCAGGAATGACACCCGTGGAACTACACGTGTGTCTGCCAGGAAACAGAAGTACAAGAGCAAGGTTTGCCCCACAGTTCCAACAACCAACCAGTTCAACACGTGCAGGGGGTCAGCAGTGCTGAGCTGCACGAGCCCATGGACATGCCAACTCATTCCTGTCCTTTGATGCTAATTAATTCTGTATTTCTAATTAACCACCAGATCATGAGTGGCCACTTAAGAACCCCTTCTCTGGATGAGCACTGGCTCATGATGTTCTTCACCTCACGCACTAGAACGTTCCAGCTCTGCCAAGTCCAACTGAGGTGGCTGTGGGATCACCAGCCCTGAGAGAGCAGGGCACCTGAAACTGCCACTTCACCTCAGCTGTGCAGGACTTCAGGGATCAGACTTGAATTCTGATCCCAAACTTCTTGACATGCACATTTTTAGAACAAAGTACTTTCTTACTGCTTCAGATTTAATCATACCTGTTCCTCTTTCCACTTACCTCTATAAAAGAAAAGAACAGAGAGGGGGGGAATGTGTAGTTTAGGGGTGTTTGTGTTGTTGAGAACAAACAAAAGCAGATTATCATTCCAGCTTGGAAAATTTTCCTTATCTGCCTTTTCAAAAGACCTTTTTAGTTAAAATACACTTTTTGTTATTGTTTAATCAGCGTGAAAAAAGACAGCTAATACATGACAAAGTGCTGATTAACAGAAGTTATTCTCATCTGGTTGTTGGCTTGTCTGAGCTCAAATGACTTTTCCTGTGTTGTTTATTTGATCATGACACACTGGCCCTCACACCTACCAACTGAGCCTCTTTCCTTGAATATCCACAGGCGACAGTGGAGAGAGTTTAATGTTTCCAAGTGTCATTTCATATTTCAGAGCACTTTCAGCAGCAACAGCTCCAGCTGCCAGTCTGCATCCCCAAAGAAGCAGAAGGGATTTCCAAGTCAGAAATCCCCCAGTATCAGCATACTCTGTCATTCTGTAATATCCACCTGCTGACCCTGAGCAGGGACCCTTCATCCCAGAGCTCTGCTGTCCCCCCAGGCTGGACCTTGTCCCTGGACCCAGGAGCAAATCAACACAGCAAAGGTCAGGGAGCCTCCAAGAAGGGAAGGGCATGCACAGATCTCACCTTGCACACACAGGCTCTGCTCATTTCTTTTCTCCTCAATCCAGCATGAAGCCAATTTGGAATTTACAACACCAAACCTGCTTTTTCACTCACAGAACAGAAGCAGCTCAATTAACCTCCGGAGGTCTCCGTGTCGTGCCCTCTGGGACCGAGCTCATGACTATAATGGCCTTTATAAGCTTTTTCCTGCTCCCAGAGCAGCTCCTCTGTGAGGGACCTGTGTCCTCCTCGTGGAGATTCCTCCCCTGCTTCCCCCCGCTCAGGAATTACTTGACCCAAACTTGTACTCGAAATAAATCAACATTTAATACTTTACAATTACTTTAAAAGTTCTTCGACCAATATTTTACAGATCAGCACAGACTTTACACAGATTTGGTGAGGCTGCACATATGTACAAAGATGACCTGAAAGAACCCCGCAATTCCTTCGTTTCCAGAAAGCATCACAGGTCAAAACCTTGGCCAGGATTACAAGTCCTTAGAGTCTGTGCTTGTTTTTCCTCTATGGGTTGGAAATTCTCTTCTCCTGTATTCCTGGAGGACCAGCTGAAACCAGAGTGGTTTCTGCCATACCAGTGGCAGGGATATATTTAGCCACAGATATCAAGATCACAACTAGCAATGTTTTGACAGGATAAGGTGCTATTTTAAAGTATTGAACAACAACAACCAGCTGTCAAATTTCAGCCCCACTGGAGAAAACACACACAAACCTGCCCGGGAAATGAAAAGTCAGTGAAGAAAACTTATTCCAAGTGCATGGAAAGAGCCATTAAAATCTGTTTCTGATCTCTTGAGCCTGCTGGATTTAAAATAGTGATGCAGAGAAGTGCACAGCAGTGACCTCAGTGGTCCTGCCTCACCCTGCAGGCAGCCTGTGAGGGAGGAGACAGCCCAGCACGACCTGCCAAGTCTGTGCTGAGAGCAAGGGATGGACACTGCTCCATGCAGGAAGAGATGGGTGCTCCTGGAGTCAGTGCATGGCTGGGGAAGGTGGGTCCTTGCAGGGAGTCCAAGCTGGCTCTGCATCCTGGTGGAGCCAGAGCTGTTCAACATTCATGTTCAATGGATCCTTCACCCCACAGGAGGGTCTTTTCTTGGAGTCCCCAAGGCAACACCGTCCTTGGGATGGTTGATTCAAGTAGAAGGATGGAGCACAGAGGCCTCAGGAGCGTGTTCATGTCTCATATTTGCTCATCTCTGGCCACTGGCACAAGTTACACACAACTGCTGAGGACACCAGAGCCAGCAAGGACCACGATGTCACCCCTGGGGTGTCCCCAAGGGTGTGACCCCCCACCCAAAGTGTCACCAAGCTGTCCCCAGCCGCACAGTGGGAGCAGAAAGCAGGACCAGCATCCAGCAGGGCCAGGACCAGAGTTGATGGCACAGGAGGGATTCCCCAAACACATCCAGGAGATATGGGGGAATCCACACATACCTGACCCATCACACTCTGGCTGAACCCTGCAGCCCCCCAGCAGTATTGGGGGCCCCTTTCAGACATTTCCAGGGAGCACATGTCCTTGGCATCAAGATCCTGAAGCAGGGAGCTGCCTCTTTGTCTCTAGTACAACCCCAAAAACTACCAAGAAACGGCTTGAAAGGCTTTTCCCATCTTATTTTTTTGCTCATTGGGTCAGAATACCTCTAAATACCCCCAAATATTGCACCTTTCTGTACCTACAGCCTTGCAGAGAGAAGGAAGAGGGAAGAATGCCTTTTGCCAGGGAGAGGGATCTCAAATCCTATTGTCCCTTGCAAGTGTCATTAGTGGTTCTGGTGCTGGGTCTTTCTCTATCAAAGGTGCCTCTTCAGGTGAGCTTAAGGCAATCCTAATGGTTTCCCTAGTGCTCCCCTCCCTCCCTGAGTTCAGCATGGTTCCGGATGTATTTCAAGCAGCTATTGAAGATTCAGCCTCTGGGGTGTCTCCAGCAAACTGTGCTGGGGAGCAGGAAGCAAGACCAGAGGCTGAACAGGGAATACTCATGGGTGAATGCTGAGATTCTGCAGAAATTGGAAACTCCTCTCCTGCAGGTCCTGGATGTCCATTAAATACACAGATACACGACATGCTGTCCATGCCCTGGAATGGCCTATGGCACTCAGTTCACTGGAACACACAGCAGTCTACAGCCCATGCTGGGGGCTTGCTGGGCTGCAGCTGGGTTGCTCTGCTTGTCTGCAAGACACCCAACCTTCAGAATTTAAAGGAAACCTTGAGAAAGCCCATCCCCATCCCCAAAGAACTGCCCTGAGCATCCTCGACCTGTTACAGGTGAAATGGCACCAGCTGGGTGATCTGTAACTGCACACACATTGCAGGACACCTACCACCACTCAGCCAAGGACATTCATTGGCCAAAATATCCCCCCATGAGCTCACTTTCCCCACCCCAGATCCCACTGGCCTTGCAATCACTGTCAAACACAGCCACAGCACCTTTTGCTGGCAGGACAATCCCCCCGTCCTTGCCTTGCCCTCTTCACCCAGGTGTTGCCAGTTGGCTGAACCAGGTGGAGATCTCAAGGAAAGCACTTTCTTCCCATTGCTGAGGAATCCTGAGAGATACCAGAGCACACCACCAACGTTCCCATTTCCCAAGGATGGGCCAAGCCCAGACCAGGAGCAGCTCAGCCACCACAATAACACTTCAGCTACAGGACGTCTTGGACGAGCACGGCTGGGTGTCCAAAGGAGGACAGTCAGCTTCCTTTTCCTGAGCCTGGATTGGTGTGGGATGGGACTCTGGTCTGGAAGGACACAGGGGTCTTCAAGGCAGTGCTCCACTGAAGGTGGCAATGGGTAAACACAGGAGAGAGTGGAACTCAGAGGGGTCCTGGGCAGGCAGAGAGCACCCTCTCAGTGCAAAGGGATCACTGTCCCTGGGTTTGTAGCACACAGAGATCTCACACCTACAGGGGAACAAAGAGAAACCAAGATCTAAGTATACTCTAATATTATAGTACAGTATATTCTGATAATTTAGGATATTCTATGTATATCCTGGTATTCCTCAGGTGCAGCAGGAATATTTAAAACCAAACAGGAATCAGTGCAGCCTTTAACAGGACTGGAGTCTGAGTGCTGGGAGTTCAGGTCTTTCAGCTGGCTCGGTCTGGGACCAAGAGCAGAACCATCCATAAAGAGTATTTGCTGAAACTCGTTGGAAAAACAACAACTTTTGCACCCTCCAAGTTTTGGGGAGACGGGAGAAGCTCCTTTACCATTTCATGCACTGAACTCCACTATCCCCTGAGTTTCATGATAAACAACTTTAGGAGAAACACTTCTCTTTGGGGTTATTTAAGACATAAGATCCCCAATATTTTTCTGTTAGAGGCAGCATAACCTTGCAGAGTTCTGCTCAGTCTGAGGGAGAAATTACAATGTCTGTACATCAACTGGTTTGATCTCTTGTACTCATGGAAATATCTTGTCTACACTGAGATTTCAAATTTCACCACCTGGGGAGCCACGCTGGTGCCCTGAGGAGACAACAGAGATGAACAGCCCAGTGAACAATTCCTGCTCTACCCCAGACTCTCCCATGAAGATCATGGATTCCTTCTGGGGCTGCCAAAGGCAGGGAAGGACCCAAATGAGGTTTAGAAGTTGAAGGCTCTGCTCATATACCCAGTGCTCTTCAAACACCTCATTATCTCACATAGCCTCCAGTTTATTGCTGGAAAAGATGTCTCCAGGGTTGAAGAGTTGACTGGGGCCATCATGAAGGTAAACTCCTGCTGAGACATGAGCAGGACCACCCACCCCAGCTGAGCTCAGCTGCCCTGCAGAGCCTGGGGCTGTATCACCCAGCTTGGGCAGCTGGCACAGACCCACCACGGTGCTCAGGACCTCATCCCCCCCACTTCACAGGCAAGCCCTGGACACAGGATGCACCATCCCAGGAGTGCAGTTGGCCCCATTTCAGTTCCTACCTGGTTACACTCTGCAGGATCTTCTGCTCATCCTGGTCCAGGCACACAGCAAAGGAGGACTGGACACCGATAATCTGCACCTTGTCTACTTTTATCTGGGACACACTGATCTGCTGAGAGAACGAGAGCTGGGGTGAGGGAGCTGGTGGGCTCAGTGCACTCCCCTGTGCAGGGAAGGGGAGCTGGGCACCCCTAAGGCAGGTCTGGGGGCCACCAGCAAACAGATCCCCAAGGAGCTGCTCTCTCCAGCTGGGTCAGGCCAACCTCACCTTACCAAGTGTAAAAGCACCATGATTAGAGTTACCTGATTGAAACTTTTTTTGGATTTGGAGTTTTGCCTTTTGACCACCTCTGTCATGGTTAAGTTGAGACACTCTGTCTTTGAGGCTGTAACAAAACAAAACTGCAATCAACTGGGGTTTCTGGACCACTGGTGAGAACCCAAGTGGTCCCTCCACCCCTCAAAGCACCCCAGTGGCTCCAGCAGGACCCCATTGCTGGGGGAAATGCAGTACAGTTCCAGCTTTCCTTCCCTCAGGCTAATCCACATGGAAAGCAAGCAACAGGGACACAGAGAGAAGAGGACATTTAACTGTCTTAGGACCCAAACAGGAGAAAAAACATTGCCCCATCATCATGAGGAAATTTTAACTCTCCCAGCATGTCCACTTGGAGATGCTTCTTCGTGCCTGGAATCACAGTGACATCCTGTGGTCAAACTGCTGAATGTGAAAACCAATGGAGATCATCCAAGGGACCAGAGTTCTCTTGGAAGGAGGGAGATCCATGAAGCTTCTCCTCAGAGAGGAGCTGAGGACGCCCCCTGATGCAAAGCCACAGCACTGGCAGCACAGGTGAAGCTCCTGAACTAGAGCAGGAACAACCAACTCGAAGTATAGAGGAGGTGAGAAACTAATTCCTGCTGGTTTTTCTCCCAGAGTTGTCTGCATGGCTTCATGGATGGGGCAGCAAGAGGAGAGAGAGGAGGGAGGGAGGTTTAGGTGGAGCTCCACGGAGCGTGTAGGGGATGTCTCCTATTTGGCAGATCAGCCATTTGCCTTGACTATTCTGTTCACAAACCCCACATCTGCCAGGAATAAAGCACACAAGGAAAAAGGAACTAAAAATCCCTCAGTTTATTCAGAATTGGATGTGTGAATGCCAAACCAGCAGTTCTTAAGCAAGAACAAGCAGATCACTTCACTCTCGTGACCAGTGAGGGGACTTGAGGAAACGGCTGGAGCTGAGTCAGGGGAGATGTAGGCTGGATCTCAGGAAAAGGTTTTTCACCCAAAGGGTGGTTGAGCACTGGAATCACAGCACCAAGCCTGTCTGAGTTCAAGCAGCATTTGGACAATGCTCTCAGGCACACGGTGTGACACATCCTGTGATTCTATTGCTTCTAAATACACACACGGACTAAAAGTCTTGGTGCTTTTAAAGGGCTCAAAGCTTTATTAATTGGAAACCTGATTAGAAAAAAAGCCTTATGGAGCCAACCCACATGGCAGGCAGCTCTCTCTGAGATGCAGGAAGGGGACCAGGCTGAAGCACCAGCTTAGCAAGAGCTGCTGAAAGCTGGTTGTGAGACATGGCTGCTGTGGATGCAGGACAAGCACCTTGCTCTGGTCCTGCTTCATCTAACAGCAGTTGTACCTCCCTGCTAAACAAGTGTTGCTCTGGAAAGCACTTCCCTCCAGCGATTATCCTGCTGTTTGGATCATCCCAGCCCCATCCCTAATGGACACTCCATTTTCCAGCTGGAAGCTTTAGGACAGTGGGACATGAAATTCCCTTTGTCCCTGATGTGATGCCAAGGACTAGGGAACACCAGGCACCTCCCATGTATCTCCTGTGTTCACACAGCCCTCATTTGCCCCAGCCAGAAGACCCACACTGTCCTGTCACTCCACCAGTCCCTCCCACTGTTCCCTAGGCACAGCCACCCCTACTCACCAAGTTCTTCATACTTCTTGCAGGCTTTGCTAAGGTTGACAGACGTGCAGACCTTCTCAACATCATTCCAGTGACTTCTTCCACTGACAGCTGTCTGCAGGGACCAAGCAGAACCCAGAAGAGAGAATCACAGAATCATTTAGCTTGGAAAAGGCCTTTAAGATCACCGAGTCCAACCCTAAATCTGACACTGCCAAGCCCACCACTAAACCATGTCCTTAAGCACCACATCTACATGTCTCTTAAGTACCCCCAGGGATGGTGAGTCAAACACTGCCTTAAGCAGCCTGTGCCAGGGCTTGACAACCCTTTTGGTGGAGAAATATATCCTAAGATCCAACCTGAACCTCCCATGGTGCATTTCCTTTTGTCCTGTCCCTTGTTCCCTGGCAGCAGAGCCCGACCCCCCCGGCTCCCCCCTCCTGTCAGGGAGTTGCAGAGCCAGAAGGTCCCCCCTGAGCCTCCTTTGCTCCAGGCTGAGCCCCCCCAGCTCCCTCAGCTGCTCCTGCTGCTCCAGCCCCTTCCCAGCTCCGTTCCCTTCCCTGCACACGCTCCAGCCCCTCAATGTCTCTCTTGTCTGAGGGCCCAGAGCTGCCCCAGCACTGGAGGTGCCCCAGCAGTGCCAGCACAGGGACAGTCCCTGCCCTGGGGCTGTGACACACCATGGCTGGCACAGCCCAGGGGCCATTGGCCTCTTGCCCCCTGGGCTCACCTGGGCTCATGTCCAGCCCCTGTCACCAGCACCCCCAGGGCCTTTCCCACCAGCAGCTTTCCAGCTGCTCTGCCCCCAGCCCGGAGCTGTGACCCCACCACAAATGCCACACTCCAGGCTGATGCCACCCTACCTCCCACCCCACACCATCCAGTGTGGGCTGGCTCACATCTGGATTCACTTGGAGCTGCACAAAGTTTGAGTAGGCATAAAAATTCATTTAATCTTGGATTCACAAAAAGATTGCCCAGGCAAAACCACTAAATGACTGCAGAGGAACCAATAAAACAGGAATACTGCTGTGCCCAGCACAAGATTGCTCCCTGGAGGCAAAGTCTACCTGTGTCAAGTGGCACTGAGAGCACAAACAGCCTATGGAAGATGGCTACACATGCCATTTTACTGGGCTGAACAGGAGTGGAAAGCCACCTCCAATTAGCCACTAAATAGACAATTAGCCTGAATTTGGTTTGGATTTGAGCTCCTCCAGCAGACTGTCAGCCTTGCCTCTCTCAGCCCCCAGATGAGACTTGCCTGCCCAGCACAGAGGTGGATTCTGCCCCGTTTGTCTGTGTGAGTCCCACACACTCACCTTGCTGTAGGCAATCTGTAGTGTTAGTGGGATTGCTTCCCTGTCTCCATCTATGCCCAGCCTTTTGCTGCCTGGACCTGCACAAAACAAGGAGCAAATGTCACACAGTGGCTTTTTATCCCTGTCCTTCACTTGCTACTGACAGAGCAGCACAATCAGTACCTACACAAAGGGGGGGAAATGGTTTGCTGAATACGGCTGTGGAGCAAAAAGGCAAAAAAAAAAGAAAAGGTGGCTTCAAAGCTGCCAGAAAGCAATTAATCTCGTGCAGAAATTCCAACACAAAGCACCACAAGCCTCTCTGCAGAACTGAAAGAGGCACTGGCTAAGCTGGCGCAGAGGGGTCAGTGCTCCAGGGAAAACACAAAGCAATAAAAGGCCACATTGCTAACCTGGCTCCTGTTTGTCCAGGCATATTTCTGCCCACATTAAATTAGCCTTGAAATACTGTGCCCAACACTTCCTAAGTCTTTTTTCCCCCCCACTCTGGATAATTTTTTGCAGATGTGGTGTTTCGTCACACAACCCAAGGGAAAACCATCCGAGTCAGGATTGGTGGTTTCACGAGTTAGTGGGAAGAGGTCTTGCCCAAGCCTGTATTTTGGGGGAGTGGGGCGGTGACACTTCGCGTGGGGGATGTTTTATGAGCTCTGTTTAGAAAGACAAGGCGAGATCACAGAAAAGCAGCTGGTTGAAGACGTGAAGCCGCGTGTCTATGCGCAGTACTGTGGGTTGGCCACGAGAGGTCTGTGTGCGCTGCACCAGAGCACGATGGCCCGGCTGCCGGGACGAGCTGGAGATGCTCCTGCCATTGGTCCTCCTCTCTAATACTATTTAATTTTACGAATTCCTAACATAAATGTACATTCAGGAAGGCTCCAAGTGCGCCCACACATAAACCTTGCTTTGCCCAGTAAACTAAGGAAGCGGAAATATGGGTTTTATAAATGCCATTCTGGGAGAAAGCACAAACAGCAGCGAAAAGAAAAGATGTAAAGCTGCATTTGACCAGGTGCTGAAGAAGGGAAGGAAATGGGCTTGAAGCTGTTTTGTTGTAAATCCATTTTAGAGTTAACAACAGCAAAAACAAAGCTTTGCCATGTCTTTGCTCCTGAAGAGGAGTGCAAGAATTAGGATATTTCTCTTCCAAATTAGTGAAGAGCTGTCTGAACCTTTGCTCAGGCTGGGTCAGACATGTCTCACAGCCCCTGCTCCCTCCAGCCCCTCTTTCCCTTCACCTCCCAGCCCCATGGTTTGCAGACCCCCAGAGTGGGTGGGTGGGTGCAGCAGCAGGTACAGACCTGATGCCTTGATGGCCCGTGTGGCTGCTGAGTGGCCCAGCTCGAGGGAATGGATGAAGACTTCGGTCATCTTTTCTCCCCCGATGAAGGTGAGCTGCCAGGGGAGAACAGTGAAGATGTGGTGGTGAGACCACCCAGCCTGTGCCAGGCAGTGTTCACCCCTCTAACTCCTTTCCACAGAAAACAGGTCAGTTTGGGAAAATCCTTTCATGTTCTCAAAACACACCTTTCAAGAGCTGCTCTGGGTGACACTTGTCTTTAGCTGTACTTCAGGCTGCTCTAACAGACCACCAGCAAGTCAAACAACCCAAACCCTAACTTTTACTAAAAGAAAACTCCACACCCCACTGGAAAGAAACTCCATGATGAGTCTGGGCATTGCTTTGAGAGCACAAATTCCATGAAAAGCAGCAGCTGGGCTCACCACAGCCCCGCTGCATCTGGTCCCGAGTCACAGCACCAAAACAGTTGTTTTAGCCCCACATTCAACTTCCCCACCACATCTGCCACAGGCGCACAGCTGGGTGTGGGAAACAGGTTTACAGAGGGCCTTGGTTTGGGACACAGAGCACGGGAGAGACTTCCAGCAATGTGAATAACCTGCCAGCACTGACAGGCATTGATTTGTGTCATGAGGAAAGGAATTATGATGGAAAACTGCTTGTGTGACTTCAGGATTGTCTGAGCAGAACCTGCATGCTCTCAATTCCTGAGCCAGGAGCATCAGCAAAGCAACGTGGACACTCAGAGACCGAGCTCTGCCTCACCAGCACGTGGTGGCTGTGACACACCCACATCACTTCACAGGCAGGTCCCAACCTGGTGGCACAGGCAGAAGACCCTCCCTTTCCCCTCAGAAGATGGGGCTGAGCCCCTTTGCCTACCTCTGTCTGGTAGAGCTGCAGCAGGACGGGGCGTGTGGCGAAGCGGCAATAGTAGAGGATCATGTCTGCCAGGATGGGCAGCTGCTCCTGGGAGTCCTCCTGGGGCTCAGCCTCCGGCTTGGCAGACTGTGGTGGGAGAATAAGTCAGCAACATGACGGGGTATGTGGTACTTACATCCAGAACTGTCCATCCCACCCCACTGGGGACAGAAACCCTCCTTCTGACCACCAGGAACCATCTCCATCCTGTGTCCATGTCGCACAGGCTCTTGTAGAGGATCATGGTGGCCCAGTGCTAAGCAGAAGTTTCTCTGATCAGGTCCCCAGTTCCTCTGCGAAGAAGGATGAGCCCCACCAGCTGGCACACACGTACCTGACACAGGACGTCCATGGGCAGGTTCATCAGCCCAAGAACGTTGCGCTCGTACCATGGGTCCAACACACCGATGTAGTGGGAGATGTCGTTAGTGCTGCTCTCCATCCCAGCCGAGGTGGGATCCTGAAACCACACACACTGGGGTCACTCCGAGGGCCCCCCAGGCTCCCCCCAGCCTGCCCTGCCAGCCCTGGTACCACAAGCCCCGTGGTGAGCAGGACACCTACCTGTGCCCGGAGCTGTGGGTCCCCCAGGGCTGGGGAGGGATGATGCATCAGGGGCGTCGAGGGAGCCAAGCAGCTCCTCTTCACCGGGACGTAGAAAAACTGCAGCTTGAAGTACCTTGTCAGTGAGGGGCAGGTGCTCTCCTTGAGCCTGGGAGAAGGTGGAGAGGGTTGGGTGAGCAGAGCAGCGGGGAATGTCCCAGCAGGGCCAGGTCCCCACGGTCAGACCCCGCACCTCCCGGCTCACCTGAGGTTGCTGTAGGCTCGGGCCACCTTCCCCGAGATGCGGTCGGAGCCGAACACCACGACACGCAGGGTGGACACCTTGGTGTCCTCGTCGTAGCTGAGGAAGGGCCGCCGGGGCAGGCTGAGGTGCCGGGGGGCCAGCGGGGCCGGCAGGCGCTGGCTCAGCACGTGCTGCGGCAGCGAGTGCGCGCGCCGGGAGCGCGCCGGGACGCGCAGCCGGGCCTGCGACGCGCACAGGCTCTCGGCACGGCGCAGCGGCAGCGACAGCGAGCCCGTGTCCGGGCAGTCCTTCAGCTCCCTCCTCAGCACCAGCTGGCTTTTGCTCTTGAACAGTCTGTAGATCTTGGTGGTCAGAGTTTGCCTGTATTTGTGGTGGGCCTTCTCCGCCTTCAGCTCCGTCCTCCCCACCATGTCCAGGGAGCTCTCGTCGCTGTCCTCTGCGTACCCGCTGTCCATGCAGTCCTTCAGGCTGGAGACGAACGACTTCAGGGACTTTCTGGAGACCACTGTCAGCTCCGAGATGGAGTCCTTGGAGGAGGTGAAGAGGGACATTCGCGAGGGCTTAGATCCCTCCTCTGACAGCACAGAGTACACGGAGTCACTGGAAATGGCACAGAGGGGGGAAAGCAGCGAGTCCCGCTCAGGGGAGCAGCCGTCGGTTTCCACATCCTCCTCCTCTTCATCCTCCTCCTCGTTCTCCGAGGCCATGGGCTCCACAACGCTGCACTCCTTGCTGAGGACATCATTGAGGATATCTGAAAGGCAACCAGAGGCAGATCCACCTGGGCTCCAGCAGAACCACTGCATTTGTGATGGCCCCGGATGTGATGGTCCCAGACAACACCACCACTATGTCATGGCCAGTACTCTCTTTGATCCTGCATGGCTTCAAACAAGGAGCTGGAAACCTCCTCCTGAATGTTTTCAGATTTCCTTAAAGTGCTCAGTTGCAACGCAAAACAAAACGTATTTCTCTCCCTAAGGTCACACTCTGTTTGGGTTCTCAAAAGGCAAACACCCCTTGGGCTTCTGCTTCCTTCCTATACAGCTTTCACAATGCACTCCAGGTTTAACCAGAGGGCAGGAGGAAAACCAGGTATTCAGCTGATCAAACCCCAAAATGAACCCACTGTGGCTTCCTGGCAAGGCTGGACTCACTGCAAAGCCTGAGCCAGAGCTCTACTCCAGCTTGCTGGGGCCAGCAGGCAATGACCACTGAACATTCACAGGAACACACAAGGTCTTCCAGGAATGGGGAAGCTGGAGAGACCAGCTTGGCAGAAGGGGAACCCGCTGCTTCCCCTCCAAAACTGCTGTGGCCAGGCTGAGAGCACAGCAAAGGCACCCACTCCTTGGCCATCCCTGCTGAGGAGGCGAAGAGCTGTCAGGTCTGGCCAGTCTCAATTCCACAAAGTCTCAGTATCCCAGTCAGGCTTTCCCAGCAACAATTATTTCCAGGGCATAAGCAAGGTTTCCTCCTTGCAGAGGAGCTTCCTACCAAACAATGTCTTGTCCTACCAATATTCCCATGGACTTGGGTGCAATGAATTTATTCCGGCTTAACGCAAGGTACAACCCTGCCCAGGAGATTAAGCCCTGCATGATTTGTCTCTGGAAAACTGTGATTTGGGGCCACCAGTGTCCTGTGCCCTCTGCTTGGGATCACAGCAGGCATCACACCTGAGCTGTCACCCACATCCTGTCCCATCCAGGGGACACTGACACCCACTGGGTCATTTCTCCCTCCAGCACCAACAATGTTTTATCAGCTCTTTCACACACCCAGCTGGATGTGGCAGCCCCAGCCAAGCTGAAACGCTGCTCAGTCACCCCTGGAATGGGGAACAGAAGGCTGTGGTCTCAGTGGGATGACTGGGGGACCCCCTCCACTTACCGAAGTTATCCTGGTCCCAGCTGTACGTGTAGCAGCGGGCGGCAGGGATGGGGATGGTGTGGAGCTTGTGGGGCTGAGCCTCACCTGGGAAGAGAGGAGGGAGAGGACTTAGTTTCCAAGGATCCCCAACACCACCCCTGCCAGCCTCTCCTGGTGGGAGATGCCACCCACCCCACGCACACATTTTGGGCAGCCCAGGTCATGCTGAACACCAATGATGCCAGTCACATGCAAAGGGGATGAGGGGACATTTCACACCCCTAAGAGCCATCAGACATCACAGCTACCAGCAGTTTCTGATTTAATGTTTTCATCTCACCCATACAGGCTGGACAATTTGTTTTGTTGCTGTTTTAATGAAACCTTTTCTGGCTCATTGTGTGGTTACGAAGCAGGACCTGGGTCGGTGCTTTTTTTGTTGTAGTTTTTTCGCTCGGTCGAGACTTGGTGCAAAATGTTCGCTGCTGCTGCTGCTGCAGGGGCTGAGCCTGCAGAACACCCTGGAGAAAAGAGGGGCCTGGGGGGTTTCTCACCCGTGATGGCAGGAAAGGAGGCGGCCCCAGCGATGTCCCTGAGCACAGACTGGAGCCGCTCCCGGGCCAGCCCGGGGTCGCTGCTGGCGGCCGCGATCTCCTGCGCGTCGGCGGCACTGGAGTAGATCTCCGACAGCTCATCCAGCGTCTTGGACTGGGGGAGCAGAGCCAGGGTGAGAGACTGAGGGGTTCCCTCCAAACAGGCAACACACAGGTCCTTGGGTAGGATCACAAACTGGGGAACTCTCTCCCTCCACCGCCCTCTACCCCCTTTCAAGTCGGCCAAAACTTTAGCGATGAAAATAAAAGCGTGTTTGAAAACACCCAAGGGGTTTTCTTCAAAATTTTTTGCCTCTCCTCCAAGCGTTTCTCCGGTCAAACAAACACTTTTGCTGCACTTCAAATCTGGGGGCCCTTCCTCTCTACACTTAGGGATGGAGAAAGGAGGAACAGGGTAAAAGGCAAGTGACCCCCCCCCCCCACGCACACTTCACAAAACCCAAGCGCAGACCTCAGGTCTGACCTGAGAAGTGAAAGACATGTATCTTTCCTACAAGAAGTGTTATCAAAACTTCTTTTCTTTTGCCAATTATGTACTATTTTGGTCAGGAAATCCAGCAGCCAACTGCACGAAACTGCTCTCAGCGGCATCCCCAAAGCCGGGCTGTCCCAGCCTACCTTCAGGAGGTGGTGCAGGCTGTCCAGGTCGCAGCAGGTGCCAAAGTTGGCCTGGTAGAGGTGCTCGAGGAGCAGGACGAGCGTGGCGTGCTGGGGGTGCTCACTGGCACTCAGCTTCTCGGCGATGGAGAGGAACTCGCTCTGCACCTCGGAGCGGTTGAGCAGCAGCACCGTCCTGGGGACAAGGGGACACCAGTTAGGCCAGGCTTGGACACTGGTGGTGAACCCCAGGCAGGGCTCCAGCCCAGCAGCCAGTTGCTCTAACTGGACACGGGATGAAGTGGGCCCCTAAACTGTCTTTCTCCTCCAAGATGCAGGTCAGAGAAGAAGCTTTAAGGAGAAGAGCCACATTCTTCAGCTGCATTTTTGCTCCAGACCACAACATGAATATCCACAGGCTTTGAATTCCCAAACCTGCAGCCCAGACAGCACGTGCTTCTGTTCATGGGCAACAGCACTCAGTGTCCAGTGAGCAAAACTGGCTCTGAATTAAGGATGTGCTGGGGTGTGCTTGGATCTAGAAAGCTCAGGCAACGGGCACGAGCTTCCAGTAAGCCCAGAGTTCAGGAACTGGACTTGATGATCCTTGTGGGTCCCTTCCAACACAGGATATTTTAGGATTCTATAACCTGTGCTAGGTTTTCAGGGCTCTTTATGAAAATACAGCCAATACACCAGCGCTGCTGGGTGAGATAAGGGTGCAGATCCAGGGCTGCACGGCGTGAGTGGGCAAGCCAAAAGAGAAGGACACTCCTCCTGCACAGAGTGGCTGTGCCTGAAGGACTGTCCCTGAGGCTGGGCTCAGCCAGGACAGCAGACACCACCCAAGGCTTGTTTCCCTATTTACAAATGAGGTGCCCTGGTAGGGAAAAAGGTTCAGCCCTCAAACAAGGAGCAAAGTCTGACTTGTGCTCAGAGCTGCAAGGCTTTCATCCAGCACTGGACTGGGACTGGGATGGACTTGCTTCTGCCCCCTGTTGGGGTGGTGGCTCCCAAACTCACAGATCACAGCATTTCCCAGCTGTTCTCCAATGTGTGCTGAGATCAGCAGCTCCCTGTGGAGGAGACTTTGCCTTCCCCAGCTGTTGTCACCCAGATCTGCAGCCCTAGAGTTAAGCAGTCCTGCAGGATAACTGGCTTGGGGAGTCCACAGACCTAGTCCCACGGCTGTGGAAATGCTACAGCCACTTTCCTCATCCCTTCCCACAGCTCAGTCCAACTATCCAGCCCTTCTCCCCAGCACCCACCACGACCCCTTTGAGATGCTGCTCAGTGTCAGAGCGTGGGGGTGCCACAGAGGGGACCAGCAGTGCCCATGGCCACACTCACACAGTGGAGCTCTGGTAGTTCTTCACAGGCAGCCCCTGCTCTGTCCTCACCAGCCTCTGGAAAGTGATCCCTGGGGAGAGAGCACAGGACATGAGGAATGGAACCACTGCAGACTGTTCTGCCTCAACAGCACATCGACTTTGCCTCCCAGTGTAGTGCAGACATGGCTGAGTTGCTGCTTGGAATGGGAATGGCCCCACCAAAAGTCCTCACAGAGACAAGACACAGCCATAGTGTAAAGGGACCAGCCCAGGAACAAGGAAGCTTGGGAGGTAAAGGGTAAAAGCCCAGAGTGATGGGAAAACAACGGATGAGACAGGAGAACTGCTCCACCTCTGGTCCCTTCTGCTCTACTGCTGATGTGGGATGGGAATTCCATGGATTTGGCAGCTTTTCCCACTTGCTTTAGCCCCCCAGACCCTTGATGTCACTTATGGTCAGGAGGTCACTGCCACCTTCCCTCCCACAGGTGGAGCCCAGACTGGCCCCACCAGGAGAGAGGTTGGTGTGGGCAGCCACAGCCCTGGATGCCTCCCTGGGATTGTCCCCAGGATGCCACTGGGAACCCAAACCAGGTGACATCAGATGGATCTGCACTGGGTGGGAACAGCAAAGCCAGTGTCTCCCCCAAACAGCAGGATTGGGGCACATCTTGGGAAAGATCTTATGGCATCAACAAGATCCTGCCCCCTTATCAGTGCAGGCAGCCGCATCCCAACCCAGCTCAGCAGTCTGGGAGCAGCACCCAGGGGGGGCTCAGGTTGATCACACAGGCCCCCTGATGACAGCAGCATTCACCCTTCTTGCAGAGGCACCAGCCCCAGTGAGCAGATCAAAGCTATTGCATTCTTGGCAAATATTGACAACAGCTTGTTCTCAGTTAATATTTACCCTCATCTCAATAAAAAGCTTTTGCTTCAGCCTCACAGCAGGTCACAGAGGCCGTGCAACAAGCCTGGAAGAGCCCGTAAGGCCCTGGCCAGCTTACCAGGACAGGACACGCTCTTGCTGGCTCTGGGTCCAGCTGAGGGGGGTCCAGGGTGAGGGGCAGCACTGGGCTCCTCAGCCACTGCAGCCAATGCCTCCCACATGGCATCTTGGGCAGGGGTGGGGAATCCATTATGCTCACAGGAGGGGAAAGGTTTTGGACCAAAGTCCCCAGCTCACTCAGCACTGGGCACTGGTGATGTGGTGATGGCACAAGAGCAGGGTGTAGCAGCCCCCCCTCCCCAGCACTGGAGCTTTCCAGCAGTGTGTAAAACAGCCCTGACTCAACCAGACCCTGCCTGGTGGCCATGGCCATTTATGCTGGGGGTAAAGCAGCCATTCCAGTGCTCACAATGCACAGGGTCTGGGGTTTTTTTTTTTCATCCTTTCATTCATTTGAAAGCACATTTCATCCCACCTACACCTACAAGCTCCCATCTCACAGGATGCTGCTGCCATGACAGAGACCCTGCATTTCACATCCTCACCAGGGCTCTCTGAAGCAGCTTCCCAGTCTGAGGAGGTGGGGAGCACCCCCAGCCTCAGCCACAGCCCACACCCCCTTCCAAGGCCTCTCAAACCCTCCTCAGAGTAGGTCTTGCTGCCATGGCCCTGCACAGGATTAAACACGGGCTGGAATCTGCTCTGTGTGATAACAGCTCTTCAAAAGCCACCAAAAGACTGGGAGATTAGGAAAAAGGGCCTTTTAGAAATAATTGGAAGAGCTGCTCCATTGGGAACAACAGGACATCTAGGAGGAGTCCTTAATTAAGGGGAACGCTGCTGCTGCTGCTGGATGTGGCCAGAGCTGGATCACAAGGTAGTGTCTGGGCTGTAAAGAACGAGCCAGGGAGTCCCTCAGCCCTATGGAAATCTCCACGCAAGGGCAGGCTCGGAGGCTCCAGCCACCTTGATGCCAGTGAATGGACTCACTGTTATCACCCCAGTTGCACCACTGAGCACCTCAAACAAAGGCCAGGGCTGGGAGGGAGCAGCCAGCACGTGCTCTGCCATGGAAAAGACCCACCAGACTGAAAGGCAGCCAGGAAATAGTTACCCATTTTGCTAATTCCCCACGCTGGGAGTCCCCAGGATGCTCCCACCACCTTGGCAGCCACCAAAACCACCACCCTGCCCTGCTCCTCCAGGGGAGTCTGGTCTCACCCTGTGCTGGACCACACCCCGAGGATGCAGGGCAGAGTCCTCACCTCCTGGGAAAACTGAGGTTTGGGATGCCCAAGGTAACTGGGGATACCACACTCACAGGACTCATGAAGCATGAGGGGAATGAGGCAGCAACACCAGGGGAGCAAACAGGGGCAGTGCAGGCAGGGGGTGTTTTTGGGGAAGCAGTGGCAGCAGCACGTGCAGGGCAGGAGCGCTCACCAGGGGCCCTCAGCTCATTGCTGATGAAGGTGAGCAGCTCACGGAAGATGTCACAGTAGGGCACAGGCCAGGTCAGGAAGCTGTGGTACACACTGGCAGCTTTCAGGAGCAGGTCGGAGCCCGGCGGGAAGTGAGGAGCCTGCGGGGCACAGGGAGACACGGTCAGAAAGGGAGCGAGGACACAAACTGCAAGTGCTGTGTAAAAACTCGAGGGGTTAGGCTGGAAGTGGGAGGAGGAGAAGCAAAGCAGAGGTTCACCCTGTGACACCCCATCTTCTCCCAGGGAAGGGTCGAAGGATCCCCACTGGGCACAGCTCCAAGAAAGCTCCTTCCGCTCTGCACCTTCCCAACCTCCCGGCTGTGGCTCACGTGCCAAAGCCTATATATAAATTCCTTTTTAACCACCACAGACACATACAGATGAATTGCATTACAGCCTGTGCTTTTGCAGGATCTGGCAGCAATGATTTCCTTGGGATAATGATGCATTGTGCTAGTAATAATAATAATAAAAAAAGTACTTCCTGTGAAGGCTCCGCTCCTTCTTTTCATTCACACTGCCAATGTATTTTGCACAAGTATAAAGGTAATGAAAAAATTTCCCTTCTCTGCACAGAGATATTGTCCATCTCCCTTTCTGATTAGCCCACCCTTTAAAAAATAGCTTAAACATCCTGAAGCTCATTTTTTTTTCAGTCAGCTTGTGCAATGGTTGTTTGATCCTGATCTCTATCAACTTGTACAGAATCTTTTTGTGAGATGAACTGATCAAAGCAGGCCGTGGTGTTTCAGACAAAGCCACCCTGACTTCAGTGACTGCTCCATGTGGCTCCATGGCCTCCCTGGGGCTGGGATCCAGCTCCATGAGCAGCCTCAGCACTTACACAGAGGACGGCGGAGTAGAAGAGCAGAGCCAGGGGCGTCACCAGGTCGTAGTCGCACTTCTCCTGCACCTGTAGGAAACAGCCCGAGGGGGGGAGGATGAGCTGGGCTGCTTGCCATGAGCACCACCCAAAAGGATCCTTGGAGGTACCAGGGAACTCCCCAGCAGTGCAGCCGAGCACCCAACCTGCACCACCACACCACCGTGCCCAGCAAATTCCCTCATCCTACAGGAAAACAACCCCTAAAGCCCCACTAATCCACACCAATGGGACAGAGAGATAAGCACAACCTCCTCTGCTCAGATCTGGCCAAGCTCCCAGCCCTTTGATGTTCCTGATCCTTGCACAGTTCCATGAAATTCCATGGAAGTGCCTCAAAGCAGGCAGCCAGGAGAGGCAGGGAGGCAGCCCAGCCCCTGCAAACAGCTTGCAAAGCTCACCAGCACAGTGAAATCCATGTATTTGCATCCCAGGCTTTGCCAGGGAATACCCAGCAGAACTATTTCACTGAGGGACACAGTGATGGCTCAAGGATACACTTACAGACAGTCTCCCCTCGTTCATGAGCACAGCACAAAGTGCAATAAACCCCTACAATAAACCCTAATGTAATAAACCACTCTCTGCAACAAGATCAATTCCAACCATTACAAAAATACATAAATGAACGTAACCAAATTGTGCTAAACTTAACTGCTATCAGTTCTGCAGCCTTTCTTCCCCAAAAAAATGAAAGGCAGCATTTACCCATCACATGAATCCCAGTGCTGGGGATTTAGGAAACACATCACTGTTTCCTGCCACATCAAGGGATTCCTCCAAGGCCTTCCCTGCCACAGTCTAGGATGACCCTGCTCAGCCAGCGATGCCTTGAGGTTCTCTGGCACATGGTGGGACCACAGCAGGTCAACAGATTGGCCCCACTGCCACTTCACCTCCCTGCTGTGCCTCACCCCACTGTCACCTGCTGGGCTGCAAACCCCATCCGTGGTCCTCAGTGTCGCAGCTCCACAGGAAGCCCGGCAGGGATACACAGAAGTTTCCATCCAAAGCAACAGGAACTGTTCAATTTGCTCTGCTCTGGACCAGCAGCTCCCAGCTGATGGCTGGGGAAGGCCTGGGGAAGGCTGGCTCCATCCGTGCAGCCCCATGGTGCCCCAGCAGCACTTTGGGGAGTCAAAACCCACCCCTGTGGATCTGCAGTGCTACCCAAAGAACAGATATCATAGCTGGGCTTTTCCCTTGTAGTTCTCATGTGGGAGACACAGTATTACTCTCACCAGAGTTCTGTACCTGCTGACATAACACCGCCTGACCCCAAGCCCTGGGGCTCCAGCAACACTTTACCACAACCCAAAATCACCCAGCAAGCTCAGCAAAACTCCATTTTGGGCAAGCCACAGAGCTGACCATGTCTCAAAGCCCACAGCCCTCCCTGACAGCCCCCCCAGCTCACCTCTTTGGTCTTGCCAAGGATCTTCTCCACGAGGATGAGGTAGTTGCCAGCGTCTCGGCTCACCAGCTCCTGCAGGCTCCAGCAGTTCAGGCACAGCCCTGCTGTGGGGGACACAGAGCCACTGTCACAGCCCCCATTCAAGGAGGTCACGAGAGAGAGGAACAATGGGAAGGGGTCAGGGAGGAAGGTGTCGACCACAGGCATCAGATTACAGCAGAAGAAAAAACCTCACGCCCTGGTTCTAGACAGATCTGACCTCAAACAAGGGTGCTCGTCTCAGCAGCACCGCTTCGTACCTGAGCACCTTTGTGTTCTCACAGCCCAACACACCCAGCCTGGCTGGATGCCTCTCCCCAGGTGCCAGCTGGGTAACTGACAGGTCAGAGCTGCCACGTGCATGTGCAGAGGTCAGAGGGATGTGCCGGGCACGGGTGGAACCCACGTTCCCTCTGCCCAGGCACAGATAACCCACCAGTGCAACCCCTTGCCCTGCCGCCCCCCGGCTCAAACACCCCAGATGCACAATCCCAACTATAAACTCACTCAAATCTTGCCAAATTCAGCTTCCTGTCAGCAGACATTCAATCCCCTCCAGCTGCATCACACCCGTCCAGCTTCCCCGGGCCCTGGAGATGCACCAACACAGCAGCACCACCGCAGTCAGCAGACACAAATCTGCTTTGCTGTCGAGCCTGCCCAGCATTTAGTCCATCTCTTGGCACCTTCAAATTTTCATTAAATCTCTTAAAACCCCACCAGAAGATTAGGCAGAGCAAAAGAAGAGAATTGCCATGCAAAGGGATGGTGGTGGGTCCTTCACCCCAGTGGAGTGAAACCCCCCGACCTCCTTCCCCCAGACATCTGCTGGGATCCGACTGGTGACAATGGCCCAAGGTGTTTCCCGACGTTCTTCTCAGCGGTCAGGGCCACCTCCCAGAGGGCCTTAGAGGAAATGATCTGTGTGAAGGCTGTCAGGCTGCCTCCATTCATCCCAGTCCCAGGTCCCAGGGGAGGAGGAGGTGCTTGCTGGCCGCCGGCAGTCCAGGATCTGCAGAGCAAGGAGGGAGTAGCACCTCCTGCTCCCCTTCTTCCTCCTCCTTCCCAGGGACCTGGGTACCCCACACAGCCCCAGGGAGAAACGTTACAGGAAAACTTCAAGCAAACAGCCTAACAAATACCTGGGAAAGGCCCACATTGGCATCTCCCCCATCCTGCATTGCTATGGATTTTTTCCAGCAGAAGGGGGTGCAGGGTGGACACTACACAGCTCACCTGCAGCCCATGGCACAGTTCAGGGGGTGCTGGAATTGGGGCTCTCCCAGTCTCAGCTCGAAAGAGAAAGCAAGATTAAGAGAGCATCTCTCACTGCAGAGAAGAGGTGCTAAAGATCAGAGAGGAAAAATAATATAAATCAAATGGATTTCACTCACACAGTCTATTAAGTGGCCCAGGATAT